>NC_041018.1:27264247-27612278 GCF_004193775.1 Glycine soja | reverse complement strand
TATTAGGGGTAGTTTTGTAATTTCACATGCACTAAGTGGATATTTGATGTGTGTGGCTGGAAATAAATTTAATTGAATTGGTAGAAGCCCAATCCAATTAAATTTTAGAGGGGGAGGTGAGCATTTGCTTACTACACCCCATTGCCACATCATATAGTCACACTTTGTGCATGTCCTTCATGCTTTTCATGCCTCATGACACCTAAGCACACTTAGTGGAGAATCTTGGAATTGATCTTGGATTAGTGGGCTGAACCATAACTAAAATTCACTAATCATAATTAGTAAAAGTTTGGCTCCAAAGTTTGGCTCCACAAATTCAATTTCAAATTCAAGTGAAATTTGAATTTCCCTCCAATTTTGTGTGACACTTAGGCTATAAATAGAGGTCATGTGTGTGTATTTTTTTCAACTTTGATGATTTGAATATTAAACTTCAGATTTCAAAGCTCATTTAGAGCACAAAATTTCGTGCTCTTCTCTCCCTCTCCCTTCATTCATCTCCTTCTTCCTCCAAGCTCTTATCCATGGCCTCCTATGGTGGTGAGCTTCTTCTAGACTCATCTTCTCCTTGAAGTGGCGTCTCCTCTCTCTCTTTCTTCTCCATTCCGCTGTCATTCATCTTCCAAGAAGCAAAAGAATCCATTGATGAAGAAGATCCTAGGCCTACAAGCTCCAATGGAGCTTACATCACCTCCTTTCGATTTCCGTCACATTACGGAATTTTCACGGATCGCGTACGCCTGCTTCCTTTTGATTTTCGCCACGTCTCGGGACTTCACATATTGTGCAACAAAGGGTGCCAAATATCTCGAATCGGCCAATCAAAGGTTGTATATCATCAAATAATAATGCCCGGACGAAATTAGGGTATGACACCCTCCAATGTGTTAAGACAAAGTTCTCAGGCGGTTAGTCCTTTGAAACTTTGTGAAGCGGAAACAAAAGATATCTCAGGCGGTTAGTCTTTTGAAATCTTTTGTTTAAGGGAAAGGGAAGAATCAAAAGAATTCTCAGACTGTGTCTTTTTGAATTCTTTGAAAAGGGAGAAGGGAGATACAAAAGAATTCAGGCGGTTAGTCCTTTGTTCTATTGGAAAAGGGAGAAGAGAGACACAAAAAGAATTCAGGCGGTTATTCCTTGGAGAATTCTTTATGGCAAAGGGAGAAGAGAATAAAAAAGATGAATAGCACAAGTTTTTTATCAAAGAACTTTTCTTGAAAGAAAAAGTTTTGAACAAAAACTTTTAGAAAGATGAAGAGAAGATGAATAAAAAAAATGTTGAAAGAGTTGAATGATGTTGAGAGAGAAGATTGAAAGATAGATTTCTTGATTGTTATCAAAATACATGTCATGGTCACATATTTATAATTTCTTGATGACACAAGTCAAAGTTTATGACTCTTGGCAATTTCTTTTAAAACTAGTCACTTAGAAAAGTTGTGACCTTTGAAAGAATCTTCAGAAACAAGTCACTTGAAGAATTGTGACTTTTGGAAATGTATTTTTCGAAAACAGTCACTGGTAATCGATTACCATTAAGGTGTAATCGATTACACATCAACATATGTGACTCTTCATTTGAATGTTGAAAATCTTAACATTTTAAAAAAACATTGGCAATCGATTACTACATTATGGTAATCAATTACCAGAGAGTAAAACTCTTTGGTAATGATTTTGTGAAAACTTCTTGTGCTACTCAATGTTTTGAAAAACTTTTTTAATACTTATCTTGATTGATTCTTCTCTTGATTCTTGAATCTTGATCTTGATTATTCTTGAATCTTGACTCTTGAAACTTGATTCTTGAAAACTTCATTCTTGAATCTTTGGAATTTGCTTGACTCTTGATTCTTTGGCATCATCAAAATAACCTTGGAAGACATTGCTTCTACACTACTTTCTCAAGAAAATACTCTAGAGGTATAATTGGCCTGTTCTGAGCTAACTCTCGCAGGTTGTGCATGATAATGAGTTGTCCTTTGAATAGGCTCTGTAGCATAGGGACTAAAGTTTGCGGGTGTTGGACATCTAGTTCTATGGCGGCTGATTGAGGAGCTGGGATGGATGATGAAAGGATGTCATCGGTTCTAGCCCTCTTTCTTGATGACATCTGCAAATAAAGGAACCAAACAGCTAAACAGGACATAAGTTGATCAAATTCAAAAACTGAAAAAGGCACTGGCGACTTAGCGAGACATGGTCCACTTAGCTCATCTTCACAAAAGAACATACTACCGCTTAGCGACACATGAAGCCGCTTACCGGAAGTTGCAGAAATTCAGCCTCTGCATAATTGGCTTAGCTGGCAAGTGCCTGCTAAGCCTATGGTCTGCCGCAAGGATTTGCGCTAAGCTCCTTAGAGGTTGCGCTTAGCGGCACCATCCAGTTCAGAAAATAAACTAAGTATGGGTTTTGCCGCAACAAAATGCGCTTAGCTCAGGGAAGCTCGACTTAGCGCGCGACTATCAACAAAAAATTTGACTAAGTTACCTGGGCTTAGCGATTCAGCCTCGCTTAGCCACAGGCATTTCAGTAAGAGGATGAGTGTTCATCCTCAAAAGATGAACTCGCTTAGCACGGTAGGTGCGCTTAGCGAGTTCTTCCAAGAACGCGTATATTCAATGAATACTGATGAACCCGCTTAGCGCAGCATTCTCGCTTAGCGAGTTCACCGCGTTTTCCAGAAAACGCAATTCGTTTTCTTACACTTTTCAAGCCTCTAAAAGGCATATCAGACATGCAATGTTCCCAAAATACTTAATACAATACAAACATATATAAAGTCCTAATCTTAAACTAATTCTAACAAAACATTAAAACCCTAAAAATCTAAAACTAAAAGTAAGGTTTTCTACCCTAAAGTTTAGACAAGTAAAAGAGAATATAAAGCAAGGAACTTACATGGATGATAAATGCTTTGTGATTGTAAGTAGAAAATGCGAAAAGGAAGCACAGATGCACAATGGGTTAATTTTTGGAGAGAGAGAATGCAGAGAAGAAGCTTTGAAAATATGGCAATTGTGAGTGTAACTGCCGTTACACTCACTTAAGCAGTTTTCGACACTCTCGCTTAGCGGACCTCCACGCTAAGCGAGCCAGAGAGACGTTTGGTTTGTCAAATAGGCTCGCTTAGTGAATCCTTGTGCATAGCCGACGTTTCAAATTCAAAATCAAATTTTTTTTGAACAAAAAAAGGCTTGGCTTAGCGCTCAGATAAAACCGCTTAACGAGTTATGCAGATAAACAAACCTGTAACTCTCACTAAGTCGGGCTCTCTATCGGCTTAGCTAAAATGATGCATTTTAAGTACAGAGGAGAGACTGCTTAGCTGATAAGGGGTCGCTTAGCGCTTACATTGCCGCAAGGAATTCAACTTAGCCACTATGATTGGCACTTAGCTCCAGGAACCCCAGTTCTGGCCACAAAGAAATGAGCTTGGCGGCAACTAGTCGCGCTTAGCCAAACATTACATGACGCTTAGTGGTTAGACTATCACTTAGCCGAATTCAGATTGAGTTGAAATTGGCTTAGCTCAACCTTAGCCAGCTTAGCGGACAAAATCAACCTCAGATGCCAGGGTTTATCGCTAAGCGCTTGAGAATCGTGGCTTAGCGCATGAACAAAGATGCGTTTAGCACGAGGCTTGAGCTTAGCGAAAGGACTATTTTTCAGAAAATGTTTTCTAAGTCATTTTTCAGTCCCTTCCTCAACAAATTGAAACCCTTATATCTAACAATCAAGGATAAGCTTATATACTCCAATGTATAGATTATAAAGCAAGTTCCACATGATATAATGCATAAAAAATAAAGATAACAGAAATTAAAACTGGGTTGCCTCCCAGGAAGCGCTTCTTTAACATCATTAGCTTAACGCTTTTACCTCAATAAGTGACATCATGTTTTGGTTCTCACCTCCAGAACCTCTTGACCCACTTCCATTACCTGTAAGCAAACATTTTGTTCTGGAGTAGGCTTGTCTTCAACAAACAAATCGAAATCAATTTTCTGATCTTTAAAACCCATCTCCAACTTCTTTCTACCCATATCAACTATGCAGCTTATAGTTAAGATGAATGGCCTTCCCAATATTACAGGAATGTCAGTATCTTCACAGATATCCATTACCACAAAGTCTGCCGGGAAGATAAAATGTTTCACTCTGACCAAAACATCTTCAATTACTCCATATGGTCTGGTAATGGAGCAGTCAGCAAGTTGTAAAGTCATCCTAGTGGGCATGATCTCCAACTCTCCCAACCTTCTGGACATGGAGAGTGGCATTAAATTAATGCTGGCTCCCAGGTTAATAAGAGTCTTTCCCACGGTGACTTCTCCAATTGAACAAGGAATAGTTACACTCCCAGGGTCTTTATGCTTGGGTGGAAGGATCTTTTGAATCACAGCACTACAATTTCCTTCCACTATGATGTTTTCCTGGTGAATATACATATGTTTCCTTGTTAACATATCCTTCAAGAATTTGGAGTAGAGTGGCATTTGCTATAAAGCTTCTCCAAATGTCATGCAGTTTCCTAAAAATATCCAAAAATCTCGCCAAATGATGGTCCTTCTATTTCTTGGAAGGTACCACAGGATATGGTACTTCCTTACCTTCATTCACAACTTTATCACTTCTACTCTTCTCTTCATTTTCATTTTTTTCAATTTTTTACTTTCTTTTTCTTTTTCTTGGTCATTAAATTCTTTTTTCTTGACCATTATTTGTTTCTCTTTTTATTGATTGCTTTCACCTCTCACATCATTTCTCTTGCCCTCAATACCTTTCTTTTCAACAACTTTCTTCTTATGCACAACATTCTCCTCATCCTCAGCCTCCACAAACCTTTTACTCCTTGTCATCACAGTTTTGCATTCCTCCTTGGGATTCTTTTCTGTATTTGCCACAAAACTGTTGGATGACTTGTCAGCCATCTGCTTGGCCAATTGTCCCACCTGGACCTCAAGGTTCTTCAGTGCTGACTCAGTGCTTTTATGATTTGACATTGTTACCTACATAAACTGAGTCAAAGTCTCCTCCAGCTCAGTATTCCTCTGAAAGATGTTGGGCCCTTGTTGGATTGGTTGTTCGAAGGTCCACCCTGGTCTTTGTTGAACTGATTACTCGAGTGCAACCTCCACTGTCCTTGTTGATTATAAGGACCTTGCTGGAAGCCTGAAAATCCTCCTTGAGTATACCCTTGTCGTTATTGATTTCCCATATAATGAATTTCTTGTGTGTTTTCTTCAACAAGAATACATTGGCCTGTTTCATGAGCCTCACCACAGATGGTACAACCTATAATATGCAAAACAGAAGAATATGAAGGTTGACCAATAGACAGTTTAGTTGGCAACTTACCAAGTGTTTCTGTTAGAATCTCAAGTTGCTTAGAAAGTAACTTATTCTGTGCCAATAAAGCATCATGTGATGATAGTTGTAACAAGCTTTTCTTTGTGGGTTAATGGGTTCTGTCGCGCAGAATGGCGTGATCACTGGCTGACATATTCTCAATTAGCTCAGTTGCTTCTTTCGGGGTCTTCAGCTTTATTTTTCCCCCTACAGAAGCATCTAGCGGTTGCTTGGTTTGTGGTCATCCCATCTATGAACATATTCAATTGGATTGGCTCTAAAAACCCATGGGTGGGAGTTCTTCTCAATAAACCTCTAAACCTCTCCAATGCTTCACTCAGAGATTCATCAGAGAACTGATGAAATAAAGAGATTGCAGCTTTCCCTTCCGCAGTCTTGGACTCTGGGAAGTATTTCTTTAGAAACTTTTCAATAACTTATTCCCAGGTTTTCAGACTGTTACCCTTAAACGAGTGAAGCCACCTCTTGTCCTCTCCTGCCAATGAGAATGAGAATAGACTGAGTCTTATACCTTCATCTGGCACACCAGCAATCTTAACAGTGTTGCATATTTCAATGAACGTTGCCAAATGTGCATAGGGGTCTTCATTAGGTAATCCTTGGAATAAATTTCCTTGTATTAAATGAATCAAAGAATACGGGTAGTTGATGTTGTGAGCTTGCACTTTAAGACGTGCAATGCTAATAAAGAATTACGGCACTGAGCTGCTTGAATAATCCTTAAGGGTGATCCTCTGGTGTTGCTCGTCTGCCATGATAGTGGCTTCAGGAAATTGAGTAGCGGATTCCCTTGATGATGGTGAATCAGGTGACAATGAATCAGAAAAATGAGTTTCTTCCTCAAGAATGGATGCGACTGTTCTGTCTTGCAGAAGTTTCCTTCTACTCTCATCCCAGTTCCTTCTCAATGTAGCTTCAATTTCTAAGTCCAGAGGAACTAAATTGCCTGTGGGAGATCTATGCATATAAAATACTAACAGACACAGCGGTTATCCAATTCAATAAGAGAAGATAAATATGAATAGAAAAAAATATTCACAGATAATCAAAGAATAACGAATAAAGAATAGACACCTAAAACTGAACTAACTTTCCAAATAAAAAGAGGTTCCCTGGCAACGGTGCCAAAAACTTGTTCGCTTCCAGCAAGTGCACCGAATCGCGTAAGTAGTATAAAACGGTAAGAATCGAGTACGAACTCTCGGGGAACTTGTGTTACTTGGTAAAGCTATTGTTGGATCAAGTGGCCTCGGAATAATTAAGAAATGGGGGGTTGAATTAATTATTAATGTACCTTGACTAATTAAAACTTATCCTTCTTAATGTTACTAGATTTAATTATGCTTTTACTACCAAGTTAAGAAAGTAAAGAACAGTAATTTAAACTTAATCAAAAGTAAAAGCGATAATTAAAAGTGCACAGCGTAAATTAAAAAGTGTAGGGAAGAAGAAAACAAACACAAGAATTTTATACTGGTTCGGCAACAACCCGTGCCTACATCCAATCCCCAAGCAACCTGCAGTCCTTGAGATTGCTTTCAACCTTGTAAAAACCTTTACAAGCAAAGATCCACAAGGGATGTACCCTCCCTTGTTCTCTTTGAACAACCAAGTGGATGTACCCTCCACTTGAACAGATCCACAAGAGATGTACCCTTTCTTGTTCTCAGTTACAACAACCCAAGTAGATGTACCCTCTACTTTTACCGCAAAGGATGTATCCTCCAATGTGTTAAGACAAAGAATTCTTAGGCAGTTGGTCCTTTGAATCTTTGTAAGGGGAAACAAAAGATATCTCAGGCGGTTAGTCCTTTGAAATTTTTTGTTTAAGGGAAAGGGAAGAATCAAAAGAATTCTGAGACTGTGTCCTTTTGAATTCTCTTGGAAAGGGAGAAGGGAGACATAAAAGAATTCAGGCAGTTAGTCATTTGTTCTTTTGGAAAAGGGAGAAGAGAGACACAAAAAGAATTCAGGCGATTAGTCCTTGTTGAATTCTTTTTGGCAAACAGAGAAGGGAATGGAAAGATATAGCACACTTTTATTTTCTGCAGAAGAACAAGATTTGGAAAACAGAAAACTTAGAAAGCTTTTTGGCAAAGGAAGAAGAAGAAGAAAGATAAGTAGGAAAGAATTGTAAAGGTTTAAAGGTTTCTCAAAAGTTGTTCAAGAAGTTCTAAAAAGTTCTTAAAAGTTATTAAAATGCAAGTCAAGGTCTTGCTTTTATAGACTCTTCATGTCTGGTCAAGAAAACCATTGGAATAGTTATAACCTTGAAAAAATCTTGAGAAAACCATTGGAAGAGTTATAACCTTGAAAAAATCTTGAGAAAACCATTGGAAGAGTTACATCTCTTGACTTTTTATTCAAAACTTGTCACTGGTAATCGATTACCATAACCATGTAATCGATTACACAAAGCATTTTATGAAAAGATGTGACTCTTCACAATTGAATTTGAATTTCAACGTTCAGATACACTGGTAATCGATTACCAATATATTGTAATCGATTACACCATTTAGAAATCATTTGGAACGTTGCAAATTTAGTTAAAACTTTTTGAAATCAAATTCTATCACTGGTGATCGATTACAGGAAACTGGTAATCGATTACCAGAGAGTAAATACTCCGGTAACTTAGAAAAATTTGAGAAAACTTTTCTTGTAAAACAAAATTGTGCTATGTTTGGTTTTTGAAAAATCTTTTTCAATACTTCCCTTGTGAAGTCTTGACTTGTTGCTTCTTGGTTTCTTCTCTTGAATCTTGAATTCATCTTCTCTTGAATCTTGATTCTTCTTGATGTCTTTTCTTTAATCTTGATCTTGAACTTGTTGACTCAATCTTGACATCATTCTTTTGGGCTTTTTGTCATCATCAAAATTATTTTATTCATCATCATGAAGCTTGCTTCTACATCTATTTCATTAAATAGTGTCTAGTGTGAAAAGAGATGTGTTTACTATGAACAGGTGTGTAAACTAACTATTAAAAGGAAAAATCACGTGAGAAATGATGCGTAAAATCAAGTAGACGACACGTTGTTCTTCCTAATAGGTGCCTGATGTTAGAAGGATAGTCTCTACTTAACAATGCTCATGTGTTCTATGATGTCTCCTGAAATGCTAAACCCCGATTCCTCATGATAGTCTAGCCTAATCCTAATCAAGCATCATCCGTAGATTCATCTTGTTGGACTAAACTCGGCCAGGACCGCATTAAGACAAACAAACTACAACTAGGGTACCGTACCCCGATTCCTCGTGACAATACGACAAACTAGCCCTGTCCTATCAAGTTCTAAGAACCAGACCAGTTTCCACTGTTGAATGATCCTAAAAACACATGCATCTACGTGATAAAGGCAAAAGCATGATAAAATGAAGTTCTGATAGCACAGTGAACACACAAAACATAATTAAATAGATAAAAAGATATTTACATCAAGTACCTACAAAGAAGTTCCAACAGAGGATTTAGCTTTCCATAACTTGGAAGCTTCCTTTACAACAAAGAGAAGAGAATGAAAGATTGCAAAAATACAAGTAGTGGGGATGTCTCTTCCACCTCTAGGACCTCACAATCACTCACAAACTCATCTCAAGCTCTCAAGACAGCTTCCTCTTCCAACTCTGGTCTCTGCAGATCTTCACACAACAAAATCTCTCAAACTCTCTGGAACTTGGACCTTTCTCTCTCTAGAACTCTCTAGACATGCAGAAGCTTCAAGAAAAGGCCAAACTCCCCTCAAAAATCTGATTTCAGGCTAAAATAGGTGGCCTTGTTTGTGCTTGTGCGCATAGCGCAATTCTAAACCGCTTAGCGCGCATTAGTGGATTTCGGCTTAGCGCGGCTTTTCTCGCTCAGCGGATGGACTAAAGCGGTGCGCTTAGCAGGATGGCCCTTCGCTCAGTGAATATGCACAGCTCATCCTTCTTCCAGATTCTTCCTCGCGCTCAGCCGAGAAGTGTTACGCTCAGCATATGGCTCGCTAAGCCCGAAGATTGGCTTAGCGAGATGGTGAAAATCAGCACTTCAAAACTTGTCTAATTAACCTGAAATTGAGAGAAAAATGCTTATTAAGGACACAAAACGGAAGTACTAAGTATTTATTACCTATCTTTAACAAAAAGTAATTACAACACTACAAAATACCCATAAATTGGAGGAGTTTGATACAATTTACACAAGTTTTATACACAAAAGTTAGTTGTATTCACCGACTAACACATGTGTGCATAGAACAAACAAAAAATTCTAATTATGCATGTAATAGGTAAGCAGCCACACACCAAACACAAAAGCATAGAGAAAAGGGGTAAATAAATATGGACAAAACAAGAACATAAAAGAGAAAAGGAAAACTAAACAAAGAAAAGGTCATGATAAACATTGCACACAAACTAAATGACTTAACTCTCTAAAGAAAAGTCCCCAGTAGAGTCGCCAATTGTCACAACCTACCCTTCGGTGGGAGGGCGAGGCGAGATGGAAATGTGTGTCTTCCAAAAAGGGAAAATGCACAGGAGTCGCAACCAATGTTTATTCAAGAAAATGTTAGAAAAACCAAAGAGAGGTCTGCAAATTTTGAAAACAAGGGTTTGGGAGTTGTTTACGCAGGGGGAAGGTATTAGCACCTCACACGCCTGTCACAAGGGATGATAGTCTTTAATCGAGTGTGCACAATGTGACTTCAAAATTATTTATTTTCCTTTTTTGTATTTTTACTTCTTTTTGGGGTCAACAAGGGTGTTGCCCTTGCTCCTACGTATCCTCAGGTGCGATTAGGAATTCAAACCTACGTAGTTGTTTAAGTCGAGAAAATTGTGTGTAAAGTTGATTTTAGGCTATTAAAAGATTCATTTTAAATAACAAGCAAAAAGAGCTCGTTAAGGCGTTGGACCTTGAACGATCTCGAGTGACTTTAATGGAGAAAAATTGAGTTATATGTTAATTTTATCTTGGTTTTGTTCATTAATTTCCAATCTCTTTGAAAAGATTATTTATGGCACAAATGATCGGTTGAAATTTACTTTACCAGAAGAAAAGAGATTACTGATGATAGAAGAAGGAGATGAAGATGCACAAAACAACAAAGAAGACCCCTAAGGGTGCATAGATCGTATCCAAATCCTTAAAACAAATACTAACCAGATGACGAACGAAGAACACCGAACGAAGAACGATGTAGAAGTCGATTACGATCGCAATTTGGTAGCGCCTCGGTCTCGTTTTTCTTTTTTTCTTCTTCTCTCTAATTTCTCTCCAATTTCTCTAAACACTAAAGGTCCAACCCCTTCCTCAGCCTCCCTCACGCCTATTTATAGGAAATGAGGGCACTTGGTGGACTTGGAGCTCATCCAAGCGATCTGTTGCTGCGCCTTGAAGTAACTTGGCTCGCCCATGCGAGTTGGTTACTTCATCCCTAAGCCATTTGGGGGCCCAGGTGAGCCAGAGGCTAGCCTGGGCAAGCCAGGGCCTAGAAAAATGCCTGAAATGACCTTTTTTCCCCTCCCCTTGGGTATTTTTCGCATCCTTGACCAAAACATCAAATGATCTTTCGTCTTGCACGGTAATTGGTGTCGAACAGCTCAATTCAGCTAACGAGAATTGAAATATCCATGAATGATAGTCCCCAGACGAAATTAGGGCTTGACAATGTGGTCATCTCTAATTACCAGCATAGCGGCATATTTTTCATATAATACTTTTTTTACTTTTCGTCTTCCCACTCTGCTGACAAATGCATCCCTGAAAGATGAAAATACAAAATTTAGTCCCCGAAAGTGTAAAAAGTGCAACAAATATATCCAGACGTTAATAGTAGATTGTGACTAATTAATATAATTTGGAAAAATTTATAATGATTAGTTACAATCTACTATTTTAAATCAAATTAATTTATTCAAAATTAATTATAAACAAGGCCAAACAAGCTTAAATGTATTGAAATATTTAACATAATTGCCCACCAAATGGTCATTAAAATAACATTCCTAAGGCAATTATCAATGCTCCTGAAGGTGAGCATCCTAGTCGTCCAAGCAAGTATCGACACAAGCCTCCAAGCTATCTGGCCGCTAAAGAAGAGGTTGCATATCAAAGTCTGGCAGTGGCGACCCAAAGTGTTAAGGATGATCTGGATGGGGGTGCAGCTATTGGGTTGGCTCGTCATGCTATATGAGGACATACCCTTACCCTAGCGACGACGGAGTTCCATGGAGATCGGCATGGTTTTGTCAATGGGCTTAGGTAAAAACCCATCATGGATGGCTTCCATGAAGTTGAAGTTTATGGCTAGTCTGGTAATTAGTGAGCTGACAACTATATTGCATGGTTGGTCCAAGGTACTCTGAGCCCAATGAACCTACAGTGCCTGATGAATAGGAGTCCAGTATTAGCTTTCCTTCTATGATACATATATTTCAAAGGAATATATCCTTTAAGGTGAGTGCCCTTATGCTCTTTTTATGACCATGAATAGATTTGACAATCCATTTGTGTAATACTGTGAGAACTAGAACTTGGAATTAGTTGCCTTAGATGCGCTAAGAATGAACATGTGTTAGCCAATGAGGTCTATCCAGAGATCCATCGCATGATACTGATGCTTCAGGGGGCTTCTTTAGTGCCCCCTAACACTCGACTGTCAGAATGGTATCAACTGTCTCAAATCCTATGGCAATGTTGCAGTCTTTTAGTGTTGCAAGCCTCTTCTTACTTATAAGTGTCATATTTTAGTTATTTTTGGGATTAGAAAAAAGGAGAGAAACCAAAGAACGAAGAACAGCGTGAAAGAAAAGAGAGAAGAGAGAAAAAGAGAAGTTGGAGCTATAGAGATCGACATTGAAGTGACTGTGGATCGCATCCTTCATCATTTCTTCTGTTGATCTTGTGCTCCATACCATGATCTGCTAGTTTCATCATAGGATTGGATGTAATCTTCGTACCCTGATATATTTAGTTTGATATTTTATATATATGAATCTTCTCTACTCATTACTAGTGACTTCATTCTGTTTGTGATGCTTGATACTATTTGATCACTAGTTTCATTAAATTGGATTTTAATTTTGACTAAAAAGTACTCTTAGAATTTGAACTGAATAAATTCACTCTTAACTCATGAAATTTTGATTAAATCTGTTGTACATATTTATTGAACTGTTTACTTTTGTTTGGAGAAACTTAGTAACCCAAGTCTATGTGGAGATGATCTCTTTTATAAAATTTGTAACCTACAATGACATTAGTACGCTTACCAAAAGTCTAACAAGCTTCTGGCACCATTGCCAAGGACTTGAGTGGCTCACTCAGTTCTTTCGAATTTAAGTTTTTTAGTTTTATAGGCCATTTTCCATACTTTTGTTGTTTTCTTATTTTTATATAAATTCTCTATTTTTATATTTTATTTTCGCTTACCTCGGTGCTTATGGTTTATTGTAGTTTGTTCTTTTTCCTTATGTAAGGTAAAGTTCACGCAGATAAATTGCTATTTGATCTGTAAATTGCCAAGATTGAAAGGAAGAATAGGAAGAAAAAGAAACAAGCAATTACTAAGCCACCGAGTGAATCTTCTTCCATTGATTCTCCTTCATCAGAAAAGCCACTTGTAATTGATATTATGGCTAATAGAGAAGGAGAAGGCAATAGACCACCAAGGAAGACTCTTGGTGACTATGCTTATCAACAAGGACCAAAGCATTTCAACAGCATAATCATTCCTCCTTTCACCAACAAGGTTATGAAGTTGAAGCCAGCGTTGCTCAGTTTGATTGCTTCACATCCATTTGTCTAGCTTCATGGAGCTATGCAGTACCATGGGAGCTTCTGACGAAGATGTTGAATCTATCTACCTCAGAGCTTTTTCATTCTCCTTGACAGGTAAAGCAAAGACATGACTCCAATCACATCCAAACAAAAGTCTCAACACTTGGGAAAAAGTGGAGGAAAAGTTCGTTGCAAGATTCTCTCCTTCGTCCAAATTCATTAGTATAAAATCAGTCATTGCTATATTTTCCCAAGGGTATGACAAATCTTTCTGTGAGACATGGGAGAGATTCAAATCTTTACTGAGGAGATGCCCAAACCATGGTTTTGATGATGTTGCACAACTACATATTTTCGATAGTGGTTTGAGACCTCAGACAAATATGATTCTTAATGCCTTAGCTGGAGGTACTATGATGTCCAAGAGCCCTAAGGAAGCAGTTGTAATCATCGAGTCCATTGTAGCCAATGATTATCAGAATCACCATGATGGGGCTTTAATTCAAAGGAAAGGTATAATGGAGCTGGATACTCAAAATGCAATTCTAGCTCAAAATAAACCCTTGACTCAACAAATATAAACCTTAACAAAACAGAAAGTCCAACTTCCTTAACAATTTCAACAAGGTGGATAACAAAATGCACCAAGCCCATCAAGTTCAACAAGTTCTGAGATGTGATTTTTGTGGTGGTGACCATCAAAATGGCCATTGTTCAGCACTTGGTGATTGCTAATAGAAGGAGAAGGCCCATTATTTGCAGAATCAAGCCAGACCTCAACATAACTTTCAAGGAAATTATTAAGGCTACAGAGGTGGCTCAGGTTCAAATCAGCCTTATGGCTGGAGGCAACAAAATAATAATACATATTTTGTTCCCACTAACCCTTCTTTGGCATGTCCTTCTAATAACTCTTATGCAAGTCCTTCAAATAGGGGTCCACAACAACAACAACAAGCTCAGTCTGATAAAATGTAAAAAATGGAAGATACTCTAACTCATTTTATGCAAATGTCCATCACAAAGCAGAAGAACATTGATGCTTTCGTTAAAAATCTTGAAGTTCGGGTTGGACAACTTGCAAAACAATTGTCTGAGCATGGAAGTGGATATTTTTCAACAAACACACAAGTTAACCCAAAGGAACCAAGGGAGTATTTTAGAGTGAATGTCTTGGATGAAGTGATTTTTTACTCCAAGAGGTTGATTCAAAGAAAACATTTTTTAGAGAAAACATTGACTGAAGCATTTTAGGAGATAAGTGAATTTAAATAAAATGAGAGTTCAGATTGTCTCCAACAGCTAGATGCTTTCAAGGAAATTCCTTACCACCAATCTCTCTTTGAAGAATTGATAGAGGAAAAGAAGAATGAAGAATAAAAAAGGGAGTTGAAAGCATTACCTCCACATTTGAAATATGTTTTTCTTGCAAGTGATTCACAGAAACCAATTATCGCTAATTCAAGTCTTTCTGAAGAAGAAAAGAAACTGGTGAAAATTTTGAAGGAGAACATAAAAGTCATTGGCTCACCACTATTTTCCAATTGCAGGAAGCCTAAGCCATAACATGGGCGTTTAGCTAAAAAGACGTTAAAGAAGCGTTCCTGGGAGGCAACCCAATGTTTCTAAACTTTGTCTTAAATTGTGTTGCCTGAATCTTATGTCTTATGTTTCTCAATTATATTTCTGAGCTTTACTATTGAGTCTTTATTGGAGAATTCTGCTTTTGAATGTATATGTTTCAATTTGTATGTTGAGTTATAGTTTTAAATAATTTTATGTTTAGTGTGAAACTATGTTTTAAATATTCTAGTGTTTGTGTCATGTTTTTACATGTTATCTATTTTTGAATGTGTTCGTGATTTTGACTGGTTTATGTGTGCACTTTGATATGTGTACACAAAGGTTTTCCTTTTTTTGGTAGTACACATTAGTGAATAATTTTGTTCTGTCAGCATAGTTGTAGAATATATATAACTCTTTTTGGACTTAAACGAAAAAAATTTCTTGGACATAACATGTTTTGAAAAGAATCAATAGTCAATGATTTTGAAACTTGTTTTTGAATTGGATCAGAACACAAAAAAGTGATCTTTGGAAACATTGAGAATGAAAAACAATGAATGGCTTTACCAAATACCAAATGAATTCGGATGTTTATGCATGGACTTGATAAAGAACAACTTTCAAAACACTAATTTGATTTGAACATGGAAAGAAGCCTTAAGCCATAGTGACCATATGCAACCATAAATTTTATATTGACTATCCTTATTGATATGTTCTATAGTTGATTTTGCATGAATTTCTCATTGTCATAATTGTTGGATCAAGTGGCCTCGGAATAATTAAGAAATGGGGGGTTGAATTAATTATTAATGTACCTTGACTAATTAAAACTTATCCTTCTTAATGTTACTAGATTCAATTAAGACTTTACTACTAAGTTATGTAACTTAAACAAAAGTAAAGCGTAAAAGTAAAGTGCACAGCAGAAATTAAAAAGTGTAGGGAAGAAGAAGACAAACACAAGAATTTTATACTGGTTCGGCAACAACCCGTGCCTACATCCAGTCCCCAAGCAACCTGCAGTCCTTGAGATTTCTTTCAACCTTGTAAAAAACCTTTACAAGCAAAGATCCACAAGGGATGTACCCTCCCTTGTTCCCTTTAAACAACCAAGTGGATGTACCCTCCACTTGAACTGATCCACAAGAGATGTACCATTTCTTGTTCTCAGTTACAACAACCCAAGTAGATGTACCCTCTACTTGTACCACAAAGGATGTACCCTCCAATGTGTTAAGATAAAGGATTCTTAGGCGGTTAGTCCTTTGAATCTTTGTAAAGGGGAAACAAAAGAATTCTCAGGCGGTTATTCCTTTGAAATCTTTTGTTTAAGGGAAAGGGAAGAATCAAAAGAATTTTCAGACTATGTCCTTTTGAATTCTCTTGAAAGGGAGAAGGGAGACACAAAAGAATTCAGGCAGTTAGTCCTTTGTTCTTTTGGAATAGGGAAAAGAGAGACACAAAAAGAATTTAGGCGATTAGTCCTTGTTGAATTTTTTTTGGCAAAGGGAGAAGAGAAAGAAAAGGATGAATAGCACAAGTTTTTGAACAAACAACTTTTCTTGAAAGAAAAAGTTTTGAACAAAAACTTTTAGAAAGATGAAGAGAAGATGAATCAGAAAAAATTTGTGGAAAGAGTTGAATGATGTTGAGAGAGAAGATTGAAAGATAGATTTCTT
Source organism: Glycine soja (assembly GCF_004193775.1). Lineage (NCBI taxonomy): Eukaryota > Viridiplantae > Streptophyta > Magnoliopsida > Fabales > Fabaceae > Glycine > Glycine soja. Next base: position 27,595,883 of record NC_041018.1, on the reverse strand, counting down.
GATTGTTATTAAAATTCATGTCATGGTCACATATTTATAATCTCTTGATGACTTAAGTCAAAGTTTGTGACTCTTGGCACTTTGTTTTAAAACTAGTCACTTAGAAAAGTTGTGACTTTTGAAAGAATCTTCAGAAACAAGTCACTTGAAGAATTGTGACTTTTGGAAATGTATTTTTCGAAAACAGTCACTGGTAATCGATTACCATTAAGGTGTAATCGATTACACATCAACAGATGTGACTCTTCATTTTGAATTTTGAAAATCTTAACGTTTTAAAAACACTGGTAATCGATTACTACATTCTGGTAATCGATTACCAGAGAGTAAAACTCTTTGGTAATGATTTTGTGAAAACTTCTTGTGCTACCCAATGTTTTGAAAAACTTTTTTAATACTTATCTTGATTGATTCTTCTCTTGATTATTGAATCTTGATTCTTGAAACTTCATTCTTGAAAACTTCATTCTTGAATCTTTGGAATTTGCTTGACTCTTGATTCTTTGGCACCATCAATATAACCTTGGAAGGCATTGCTTCCACAATAACATATGATGCATGGATATGATTTAGGCATTCTTTCTTTCTTTCTTTCTTGTACATTTTAAGCCACTAGCCAAAAAGCTATCCCAATGTATATTGTTTTACCATTTGCAAGCCTTTTGAGTCAAACACTTGATAATTTGTTGGAACACTAACCTAGGATAAATTTTTCTTACCTTACCTTAGGTTAGGAGAGCAAATGTGTTTTGTTGGGGATTTCTATCATTTGGTGGCTAATGTGATGTAAATACTTTGTATTTAAATGTTATTATTCAAGTAAAATAAATTTTTAGTTATTGTATATAAAAAAAGAGAGAGAGAGAGAGAGAGAGAAAAGAAAAGAAAAAGGAAAAGGAAACAAGTTCTTTATGAATAAATAAATGTATGAATTATGTAAATTATGTTTTAAATTGTACTAAGTTGTTGTAAATTTTATAAGTTAGGATTTTCATATATGAAGTATTGATAACTTGGTTGAAAATGGAAGGGATAGGAAGTGATGATTCATTTGAGTTGCTAGTTTGTTTTTATTTTTGCTCTCCTATTCTCAAGGTATTTTTGAATATCCAGAAAAATCAAGATTACTTTCAAGCCAGACCCAACCCTAAAAGTCCTAACGATCCATGATGATTATGTACTTTATCTTGATTTGATGGGAAATGAATTGCAAAATTGATTTATGATGTATCAGTGTTGGAATTGAGATGAAACACTTTCCTATGTGACAATTATACACTTTTGAGGTTTTCCTCTATTTGAGTGAATCAGGTGTTTTCTTTTATGTTCTTTAGAAAAAAATGCGAATTGATCTTAATCTCATTTGGTTTTCTGAATTTCATCTTTGTGCTTTCATTTCTCATTGTTGAGTGCTTGAAAAGTGTTGTTCTGATCATTTTAGAGGTTGATTCTTTGCAAATCATGTTCATAGTTTTTGGTGTAGAAATATTGAAACATTTTTATATTATACTCATACTATTGTTATTTGTAGTTTTCTTCTTGTACTTTGCTTGAGGACAAACAAGATTCTAGGTTGGGGGGAGTTGATAAGTGTCATATTTTAGTTATTTTTGGGATTAGAATGTTAGCACTTATCTTTTGATTTTAATAGTTCTTCTTTAAACTTCCCTTAATTCTAGTTGTTTTATATATTATACATTTATAAATATTTTTGTTTAAATATGGAAGATTCATCTATACATCTCTTATCTTTTGATGGTTATTTCTTGGAACCAGAAATAAAGCCCAGATGAAGAGTGTTGAGGGTCATTATGAAGAGATTGAGGGTGAACTCGCCTAGGCTAGCCATCACTCACCTAGGCTAGTGACAATCCTTCAACATGAAGTTATGAACTTGCTTGGGCTAGCCATCACTCACCTGGGTGCGTGACATAGCTTCAACATGAAGGAAGCAACTCGCTTGGGCGAGTTGCTCTGGAACCTCTTGGATTAAAAAGATAAAAATCATGTAGCAGAGGAAAAAAGAAGGAAAGAAACCATAGAACGAAGAACAATGTGAAAGAAAAGAGAAAAAGAGAAGCCAAAGTTGCTAAGATCAACATCAAAGTGATCATGAAGTGATCGTGGATCGCATCCTTCATCGTTTCTTCTGTTGATCTTGTGCTCCATACCATGATCATCTAGTTTCTCTGCAAAATTAGATGTAATCTTCGTACACTAATGTATCTATTTTGATATTTTATATATATGAATCTTCTCTACTCATTGCCTCATTACTGGTGATTTCATTTTGTTCGTAATGCTTGAATTTATTTGATCACTAGTTTCATAAAATTGGATTTTAAGTTTGACTGGAAAGTACTCTTAGAATTTGAACTGAATGAATTCACTCCTTATGTTACATTGCTAGGAATAGACCATAACGTTTTGATTGAGAATAGCACGAGATTATGATTGTAATGCTTGAATGTTTATTTCATATGCGAGGAATTGATATTCGATAAATATTCTTAGGATTCTCGAATGCGAGGGATCGATTCGGGGTGATCTAACGTGTGCATCAAAGATGTTAGAAAATGATTCATATGTATTAATCTTATTTACATACTGAAGATATGAATGAAGAATCCAATCCTACACTTCTCTTGAGTTAATTCAATCCATTTTATTTGTTTTCATAATTTTATGTATTTACGTCATTACGCTATTTCCGCTCCATATAACGTACTGGAGTGTCACAGTGAGAAGGTTGTGCTTAAGGTTGCAGAAGAGGTGGTGGTGGTGGTGCTCATTGAACTGTAGCAGGTGAATGGGAGGAGGAAAAAGAATCACTAGGTGATCTTTGGGCTCAAGATCCTGCTATTGTTAGCCTGAGGAGGGTTGGTACGCGAAGCTAGGTTTCGGCCTCCACGACCTCCCCTTTCTATGCATGAGATAGCTTGATACGCTTCCCTCAGACTCAGGATGTGCCTTCACTTGTCATGACTACAAGAGAAAGAGTCGTTACAAGAAAAATGAAAAAGGGTTAGATGTTAAGAGAAAAGTGAAAAAGAGAAGGAAATGATCACTTTGAGGACTATGACCGTGGTAGGAAAAACCACGGTTGTTGTCAATAGAATTACAACCCTGGTGATAAGAACCACAACTTTGGTAAGGATATCCATGACCATGGTGAGAATAACAACAATTGTGGTTGCGGAGCAGCATTGATTATTTTTTTAATTTTTCATGATTTAGATGTAGAAATTGGCAAAAAAAAATGTAAATGGATGTATAATGTTGTATAGTAACAATGTATGTACATAAATTTATGAAAAAGTACTTCGAAGGTGGAAAATTGGAAAAGGAAAGAAGAACATGAGCAAGAAGACCACAAGTGTGGTTCTATCAGTTCACTCCAGAGTTTTTATACCTCACCCGGTGACCATGACCATGGTGTGCCCCACCCGGTGTATATGCTAAGATGAACATTTTTAATTACATTTAGTTGGTATTCTTGTATTTATAGTGGTTACTGACAGGGCATCTCTTGCCAACTGTCAAGTTCTTAATCACGTTAGGAATCCCATTCTTCTAATGAAGTCATAATGGTGGTTCTACCCTCATAATAGTTTCATGCCTTAAGTCGGGTTTACTTAAGTTACCGACTTAGGATAATCTTTTATGTTTAGTTGATATTGACCTCTAAACAAGGTGGTTGCACGCTTTTAGTTTTCAAATGCAATTTTCAAAACAAAACATGTTTGACAAAAAAAATAAGTGGTTTTTAACTCATTTTCAAAACACTTATATATTTATTTCCAAAATCAAGAAAAAGTGTTTTAAGAATTTGGTTTTTAATTTTTAGAAAAACAAACTATTCCTACATTTGAAAATGACACTTTCTATTGTCACCACCACCACCAACGTCAACACCACTACCACCATTGTTGCCACCACCATTATATTGACACTGCTACAATCACTATCAATATCACATCCACTACTGTCAGTATCACGGGCACTGTGACCATTACCAGCACCGACATTATTACCGTTGTCGTCACAACTATCACCATGTTATCATCATCATCATCACCATTGTTATCCCAACACATAAAAATACTCTTAAAATAATTTTAATAGGATATGAAACTTTCAAAATAAATTTATTTTGAAACTAAAAATTAGAAAAACAAAATTAAAACTAACCAATTTTTAAGAACTGGATTTAGTTATTTATTTTTAAACTAAAACTAAAAGATAGTTATTATTTTTAAAAAAAAAATTGAAATCAAAACTAAACACCTCCTCACCCAACCGAAACTTATCTTTTAAGTGGCGAACAATTTTTTTTTGTTTTTTGTTGCTTTGGACCAACTTTTTTGCTAGTTTTTTTTTTTCACAGGTGTGATCTTTAACAATAATTTTTGGTCTAACACTTAGTATAAGTGTTGCTAAATTTTTTTGGTAACATTTAAAAAATGTCGCTAAATATAAATAAATGTTACTAATATATTTTAGCGAGATTTTATCAAATATGTTGTGCAAAACGCACTTAATCTAAATTCCTGATATATGTCTTTGATTTTTATGAATAAAAGAAAATGCATAAATATATTTTTTTATTTTTAGTACTTGTCATTTATTAAGTTAAATTATAACTTGATACTCTTTATTGGTTTATCATATCATTATTTAATTAATAATGTGAATTTTGTTAATTTATCACATCATTGTTTAACGAAATAAAATTAATTGTAAATACCAAAAATAAAAGTTTAAAAATGACATTTAGTTAAAAAAATAAATAGTAAACTTAAAAAGAAATAAATTATACGTATGAAAAATATATTTAAAAAAAAAACTATACCTGATTTGATTTCATGCACGCGTCACCCTGCTATTTCATAACCATGGTCATTCCACTCCTCGGTTCCGTGGTGCACTTCGATAAATTTGTCCCAAATGGGTGGTGGTCCTCACTCCTGAGACGCTGAGACAACACCGTGACATTTTATTTTTTTATTATATTATCAGTATAAAGTAGTTTTTATTTAAAAAATATTAATCTTTGTTATAAAGGAATGCATAGCATAAAAGGTGATAGATATTTTTTTAACATAATTTATATCATATATAAAGATTAATCAAAATTTTAATTTTAAATCATTTGATTAAGAAACCCATATTATGATTTTTATCAATTATTTGTTGGGTTCAGCTTATATGACATCTGATCCAAAATAAGACAACTGATATTATTGCGAGGACAGATCCATCGCTATCTACGAAGTCTGATTTCTGCACATGTGCTTATCTTGTTGCACTTGAATTCATCTCATATCTTGGCATTCAGTATTTTAAAAATTAAAAAGCCACCGTGGTCCTTTCTTAGTTGTCTTCTTTCCACCCCTTGGACTTGGAGCCCCAACCCCTTCGTAGACACTCGTCAAACACGGCAACGTTTTCCATATTCTATTGAAAGTTTGAGAATCGATTCTCCATGCACATGGGTGAGGACAACTGAGAAAGAGACTAACCAGCTGAAAATTAAAAATAAAAATGCTTCTGCAATTTTTCTAGAGTTATGAAATAATTTAAGAGAAAACGATCTATATGTATCATCAGTTTAAAGTGTTTTTATACTTTTATTCAACTAGAAATTAATATATTTTTTATTTATAAGAATTAAACACAATACTAAGATATATCACTTTTAATTAATTGAATTACATTCCACGGATGTATGTAACTATGAAAGTTAATTGATTTTTACATTAATTCTATTAAAAGTCATTACTACCATAAATTCTCATTAATTGATTATATAATGTTTTTTACACTAATCAAATTCATTACTAAATTTTAATATATCTAAATAATTAACGAACGGGTTTGGATATAATTTTTAATTACAAACTTGGTCCCTCGTAATTTCAAAACCGATGTTTACCAATTTGTTATGCTTCTAACAAATTTGGTCCCTCCATAGAAAAAAGGAAACAAATTTGGTACCTCATAATTCTTGGCTTAAAATATGTTTCCATATCTATAATATATTTATTTTTTAATTTACTATTTAATTTTTTTATTTTATTATCTAACATTTTTTCAAACTTTTTACTTTTAATACTTTTTGTTAGTCTACTTCAAATAAATAATACGTGACAAGTTAACAAAATATCATCATTTATTAAACAATAAAATAACAGGACAATAAAAAAATATATTAACACTCAATTGACTCATATTAATGCAAAATATCAAAACTAAATATTTAAAAATTGTTAGGTAGTACAATAGAAAAAATTATTTTATGGGAATAAATTAAATATATATATATATATATATATATATATATATATTATTAAACATATAAAAATATATTTAAGTTTAATTCTAGTGTTTTCTTTTTTTCTTTTTCTATCATAAGTTCACGTTAAGAACAAAAACACCCCTTGATAAAATGATATAAGGGGATTCTTTTTACAAACTATTTATCCCAAAGGGTCTGTTTTCAAACAATTGCCGGAGGGAGACTATTTTTCTAGGATTCCGCCAACAGGAATGACAAAACCCTTATTTCACCATCACTGTTGGCGGGATACCCCAAAGGATTACGCCAACACCAGAAGCGAAATACATGCATGTGGGTTACGCCAACAGCACTGGCGAGAAATACCCATGCATGCATCATTCACCCATGCACCCTACCCCATGCTTGCCACGCCACAGCATGGGTTATGCCAATATGGGTGGCGGAATACCCATGCTTGTGATTACGCTAGTCCCTCTGGCGGGATAGTATGATCCATGTGGTTCCGCTAGTCCCTCTGGCGAAATATATGTTATATATATGAGAAAGTTAGAGAGAAAAACGCAATACAACAAATTGTGTGTTTTTATACCTAAGTTGGGTAAAATTTTCTTCAAAAACTCATCTACCTTCAACTTTTGTAATTTTTAGGTATGTTTTGTGCTATCTTAATTTTTTAATTTCTCACATTTTGTCATTTTAATATACGCGCTATCTTTATTTTTAAATTTCTGATAATCATTTATAATTTTTTTTAAGATTTAATATTAAGTCTTTTTAGATTTAGATTATTTAATTTTTAAGGGATTAAAATTGATACCAGTTAATTTTTTGTTAATTTTCGGTATGTCTCACATTTTAATATTGGTTGTATATGTTAGTTTTAAATCCTCATATGATTTACAAATTATTTTTTGATATGTCTCTTATTTTAATATTGGTGGTATATTTCATTTTAAAATGATGACATAATTTATATATTTTTTTTCGAATGAACTTTTAATCTATAGTATTTATTAGATTTAGATTATTTAATTGAAAATTTGTTATTTTTTGGTATGTCTCCCATTTTAATATAGGTGGTAATTTTTTTAAAATCCTCACATCATTTATATATATATATATATATATATATATATATATATATATATATATATATATATATATATATATATTTAGAATTAACTTATAATATGTAGTATATTATTTTTTAGATTTAGAGTATTTAATTTTGAAGTTATTAAAATTGCTTCGGAGTTGAATTTTTGTTAGTATAATTAATTATTTATAAATTTTTTTGTAAGTATATTTTGGTATAAGATGAATTTTGTTAGTCTTATATTTCAATGGAAGGGTATATGAAGAGAATGACGGTATAATGAAAAAAAGTACAAAGCCTATTTTTTATAACATTAAAATTAAATTTGATATATTTTTATTAAAAATTAAATTTGATAAATGATATATTTTTGTTATTCACCAATCACCAGAAGAAGAAAAAAGTATACTTCTATTTTGACATTCATGTTCTTGCCCGTAGGAATTTATTATCACATTAAAATTAAAATTTGAATAGATAAAAAAAATTAAACGGACAATATTTAAAACTTCGAGTCAATTACTTAAAAAGAAAAAAGACATAATGATTCAATGACAATGAAAAAAATATTTTGTATGGTTAGTTCATGGTCTTTAAACTCATTACTAAAACAAGCAAATCAAGATTCGTGTATGCCTAAATAGCAACTTAAATATTATTTTTTTAGGCAGATTTTTTTCTTCATATTTCAAGGTAACAGTAAATTCAAAATTATTCAACATTTAAAAACTGAGACAATTACTTAAAAAGAAAAAAGACATGATTTGTGATTCAATGAAAATGAAAAAAATATTCTATATTGTTAGATCATGGTCTTTAAACTCATTACTAAAACAAGCAAATCAAGACTCGCGTATGCCCAAGTTGCAACTTAATTTTTTTTTTTTGGTAAATACTTAAATGTGAAATGCTCTTTAGTACAAACATATTTACTTAAAATCTGAACAAATGTAATTTCCCACTAACGCTTATTTTATATTTCAAAATTAGTACGAGCATTGCACATTGTATCTAGCCAGTATGACTGGCGGAAACAATGGAAAAAGTACAAAGTCTATCCCACTACCTCGAATGGCGGAACCAATGGAAGGGATCTTGCCAGTTTGACTGGCGGAACCAAGCATGGATGGATGGCGTTGATGGATGATGGGATGAATGGCATGGGGTATCTCACTAGTGGGATTGGCGAAACCCTTTGGGTTGATTTACGCTAACACCACTAGCAGAACCATGCATGCATGGGAATTTATGCAAGCAAGGGTTCCGCCAGTCCAAGTGGTGGAACACCTTTAAAAAACAGACCCTCTTCGACAATTGTTTAAAAACAGACCCTGTGGGATAAATAGATTGTAAAAGGAACCCGCTTACGTCATTTTGCCACACCCCTCTCTGCTTCCTCTCAACAATAAATTCTATTTAATAATACAAAGCAGAAAAAAGAAAGAAATGTAACTAAAAATTGTCCATTCGTGACAATATTACAACATGAAAATTTAAAAATTTAAGGAAAATAGCAAAATGAAAATTTGAAAATTTAAGGAAAAGCTTATGGTTGAAGTTAGTTGCTTTTGATCAGCCTTAATATAAATTTTATATTCTCAATTAAAGAATATTAATCCTAAGCCAACATGAACTCGTCTACCCCTATACCTATTAATTTGGTCAAATGTGAAGGAAACATAAACATAAACTGATGGAGCTCATCTAGAGGTAGGGGTCTTCATGTCATACAATCTAACAAAAATGAGTAAAATTCAAATAAAAAATTAAGAAACAAATAATTATATTAAAAAAAATGCAAAAAAGTAATTATTTTATTATTGAAATAGACTAAATTTCATATCTAATTTTGAAAACTTGAGGATATTTTTGACAAAAGAAGTTGAAAGCAACACAATTAGCTTATGGTTGAGAGTTAAAGGATGTTAAGATAGCTTGTTGAATTATAAGTGTTTGGAAAAATTATTTATTGAAATAAATGTTATGTAAAATGAAAATCACAAACTAGGATTGACCTTGGGCATGTGTGTGTGTGTGTGTGTGATTTGTTAAAATTGTTGAGTAAAAAATTCTTTGTGTTTTAATTATGACAAAACTTTTGAATACAAATCATAAACCTTATGAGTTATGTTTATTGATGAGTTTGCTTAAGTATATCAAGAAAAGACTCAAAGAACAACAATTGAAGTAAACTCATGACTATCATGAGTCACCCAGAAATGATGATAGGCTTAAAAGCTCAAAAGAAGACTCAAAGTATCCTTAGTTATATATTACAATGAGCTCAACATGCTTATTGGATGAAGAGAAAACTTCAAGCTAAGAAAAAGAATCAACAACTAAAGGACAAGAAGACAATTGCTCTAGATGGAACAATTATGAGCAATTATGAAGAACAACATTGTTGCAACAAACTTGAAATGGAATTTCATAAGCAAAATGAGTTCATTCTGGACATCGTATCTGGAGTTCCATTAATGAAATTAGCATGTTCTTGATGGCTATGGAAATCTTGAAGAAAGAACTTCAACTATTATGAACAAGTCATGGTCTGAAACTGTTGAATCCACATCCATGATTTTAATTACCACAAACCATTAGCAATGCAAATTGTAAGGATGGTGGATTTTATGTGATGACTAACATTATGTTCAAGTGTTTAAGTGTTAAACTTATTAAGAAGCATACATGTTCATGCATTTTGAGGTGCTCAAAATGATGTTCAGAGCTGTTGTCTCAACATCTGTCAAGAGTAAAGAACTTAGAAGATTCATTGAAGCCCATCTGCATGATAAATAATGCTTCCCTCTTAGTACTTGATTTTAGCAAAGTACAAGACAACAAGGCCATACATAGAAGACTCATCAAAGGCTATAAAGAGAGCATCAAGCATCAAAATAATGCTACATTAGAGTCTTCATTAGAATGATGAAGATCTTGACTCTGAAGATCGAACTTTAGAATTTTTATTTTCTACACCTCAAATAGAGCATTTCACCTTTCATTTGCTTCCACTCACTCTGAAGGCACATAAGAAAGTGGATGATAACTTCATTAGAACATGCAATCAATTTGAAAGCTAAATTTTTCCATTGGAAGAAATGATGTGGAACATTAGAGTGGAAGATTGAAGACATTGCACAACCTAACCTTAGATAGGACACTAACACACCAATAATTATTCTTCACTTTTCTTTTATGAAGAAATCTACTTCATAATGTTTTGTGCTATGAAGATGTGTTAAGATTGATGAAGTTTTGCCACTTCAAAATGACCCTGTGAACTTCATCAAAAGGATCTACTTCAAGTATGAATCATTTTCTCAGCTAACATTAGAATCACCATTTTGATTTTAGTTTAGAATTGTCATCAAAAAGGTTCCTCATAATGACCTTGTTAACTGTCATGACATGACAACTATCATCTTTGTCTGCTTCCTTTAGAAGTTTGTAGTTGGTATTTTATCTCTTCAGTTGGCATCAAAGCTTAACTCTTAGGGTTAAGCACACTTGACAACGTGAGAGGAAGATCTTGGAAGAAGTGATGACTACACAAGCTCCAACAATGTTCATACCTGAAGATGAGGAACATGTTGTCAACTTGTGTCTCATGACAAATTTTGACAAACAAGAGGTATTTGACTCTGAAAGTGTTTTAGATTATTCAAATCATAAAGAGTTAGAAGAAGCTTTTGACAACTTACTCAATGACACTCTTATATAAGCATTGTACATAATTTGAGATCAGATCATTTGAGATTTGTTTCATTGATATGATCAATATTTCTTTATCTTTTATCTTTATTATTTTATTGTTATTATTATTATTATTATTATTTAATATAAATATAACCACCATTTCTCTTTCTTTTTATTTTAACTAAAAGGCTTACGTGAATAAATCCAATTACCATTCATGTACAAGGTCTGGGGATGAACCCCATCTGGATGCCTATCGCCTTGATTATGTTAAACAGTCATGTTGTAATCGTATTTGGCTGAGTTGCTTGCCATGTAGGCATAAAGGCCATATTTCATTGGACCAACGGTGTTAATCCCACCTAAATTATCCCAATCAGATGTGGAGAATCAAGATTAATTACCTGCTCGACACTTCATGGTTTCTAGGCACTAAAGAAGCAGAATTGTTTTCCAACATGCATCTTTCTTTCTTCCAAATCCTTGGATTGCTACATTTCGTTCTACACCAAAGGTTTGACTATTTTGGTTAGTTTCCCAAACAATCGGTACATTATGTCATGTATTCCATGTCTATCTGTTGTTGTATAAATAAGGTAGTCATAACAATAGGCATTTCCTCATGCATAAGAGCATCATTAGACAACACGATAGACATAGTGCATCCTAAATTGTCATTAGAGAAGTAGGCATCCCGAATTGCTACAACACAATTCCAAAATTTGAATCCATGATCAAGCAAGCGATTTGTAGATTGAAAGGGGAAATCTGCCTTTCAACTGAAATAGGTTCCCAAGTTACTTTCGAAAAGTACTTGTTTGAGAGTGAACTGTAACATAACTTTAGAGATAATTGGGAGGAAAAGATAAATGAATTTGAAAAATGAAAAATAGAAAGCAAGTAAACTTGAAAAAAATAACCAAAAAAAGATAATTATATTGATTTGATTGGATTGTGTGTCCTAATGTTTTCTAAACACCTATTTATACAAAAATATGAAAATAACTGCTTTTTGAACATCCTAGATCACGTTAGTCCACTAATTGTCAGTTGTACTATCAATTTTGGCTATTTTACAAAGGTTTCAGCTAAGGTGGTTCTCATTCACGCCTCGTTGTTTCCGAGTTTTGTTCCTATCTTCAAGGGTTCAATTGAACTCATCTTCATTATCTTTGTCCTTTGAAGCCGTTTTATCTAATTGTTCCAAGTTTGTCAGGCCCATGGTGAGCGAATCTTAGTTGACTTTCCATTGACCCTATCTTTCTTCTAATCATGCTCTTTAACTAATGATAAAAGTTCACAATTCAAAATTAATTTGAGTATATTTATCTTATCACTATCCCCTCAATTTGGCAGCAAACTTTTCTCTTAGCTTTATCATTTCGGTTATTCAAAATAATTTTCAAGTGCCAATAGAAGAAGTATTGTGAGACAGATCACAACATAAGAGGAAAAAGGGAAGCATCAAAATTTAGTATGAAAACAACTTTTCAAAAAATTAAAATCTAAAATATAACTAGCATCAAAAAATATTTTCTAGTAATCATTAAATAATTAGAAGGGAATATTCTGTCATAAAGTCTCTCCCTAATTTTTATTTATTCATTTAAGGTTTAATCATCTATCTAGTCCCTATAATTTTAAAACTTATCTCTTACCCTCCATATAATTAATAAGTAGATTTGTTAATCCTGAAATTTAATAGATAAATTTTTTAGTTCTTAAAATTTATATTTTAATTCTCAAAATGTTCTTACTGTTAATTTTTTTAACTCTATTAGTTAAAGCGATATACACATTTTAAGAATTAAAATATAAACTTCAGATATTAAAAATCTAGGGAGAACAAAATAAATAAATTTAAAAATAAATTAAATGAGTAATTAAATATTTATTTAATAATAAATTTGTGTCAAAAACGGTTAGAGGGGGGAATAATTGTATCTTAAATCCCATCGCTAATCTATGAATATATTCTCAAAAAATTTGTTGCTGACAGGGGATACGGTTCTGTCACTTTCCAAAATTTATTCAAGATTAACTAAGTTTGTAGTGTTTAAATGTTTTCGAAATTTGATTTTTTAGATCTTAAAGAAATTTTTTATTGGTATAGATCTCAATTTTTTTTAATTTTATTAAAATTTGTAGTTTTTAAATTTTTATTTGACTAATCAAGATCACTAAAATTTTAAAAATTTCAATTTTTAGTTGATAAAAAAAAGCTTGAAGTCATTTTTATTTATTTAATGAGATTTCAAGGATTAAAAATTATTTTTAAAAAAAACTAGGGACTAAAAATTTTAATGAAAAAAAGTTAAAATCTTAACTAGTCAAACTTTTATTTAAAAATTAAAAATTGAATTTTTTAAAAATTTAAAATGTTGACCAGTTAAACTTTAATTTAAGAAGTAAAAATTGAATTTTGAAAAAAAGTTTATGAAATAAAAACATAGCTAATCCTTTATTCTATCCACACATGTATAAATTGATATGTGTGTGTGTGAGTTTCGGTGCTGTATTCCGTTTCAATGTTTGATCTTTTTAATTAATCATTTCTATACAAACTTAGATAGAAAAATCTTTCTGTGTGTGTTAATTGTTAGAGTCATTTTTGTTGTGTAAATTGAAAAAATAAACCTGAAGGTATATTATTATTATTATTATTATTATTATTATTATTATTATTATTATTATTGTTGTTGTTGTAGTTGTAGTATGGTTCTACTATTCTTTGCAGAGGCAGTTAACCAGTAAAAAGTAAGAGAGAACAGGTAAAGTAAAAAAATAAAAAAGACTTCCATTACATAACAAAGCAACACGTGTAATATGTAGTTGGACGGATTTTATGTATAGAGATGACTCAAAAAAACATAGATACCTACGTGCCCCGGTTCAGACAAATTCAACACCTAAGAATTTATCCTTATTCTTTAAACCATATCTTTGAGCATGTGCGTCGACATCAACTTCAAAAAAAATGCAAACTTTTATATTGCGAGAAGCCACAAACCGTAACTTTCAACACCATCATTAGCTTGTTCCAAAAATCAAATCACAAAAAATTAAACCACAAAAAATTAGGCAAAAAAAGGAAAAAAAATAGATAAAAATAAAACATTTATTCTTCAATAGCCTATCTCAACTCTTCCATGGACAAAACGTTGTAACCTTTAGTACCGTCGTAAAAATCAAACCACAAATAATTAGATAAAAAAAGGGGGAAAATAGAATATTGACATGAAACAAATTAAAATATGGACGGACGCAAAAGAATAAAGGAAGAGAAACAAAAACAGAATGGATGCAAAAGAATAAAGGAGGAGAAACAAAAGTGGAGAAGAAAAAAGGAGAAGTTGAGGAAGAGAAAAAAGAGGAAACTGAATATTGATAGAGAAGAAAAGAGAAGAAGTTGAGGAAGAGAAAGGGGGGGGGGGTGGGGGAGGGAGAATGTGGACGGATGCAAGAGAAATGGAAGAGAGAGAACAAAGTTCTGGAATTAAGGAGAATTAAATGGTGCGGTGAAATCCGCCAATTAGAAAGTGACATGTGACTTCGTGGTTGTGGAAATAAGGAATTGCACCAGTTGGCACAAAGAAGAGAGAATGGATCTTGTAAAACACAAATCTTCAGAAAAGGATGAAGCCTTCACATGGCAATGAACAAAGAAACATAAAAGAGGGTTTATTATTGGACAGGTGTCAACACGTCGACTAAAGTGAGCAATGAGCAAAGAAGCATAAAAGAGGATTTATTATTGGACAGGTCTCAAGAGAAATGGAAGAGAGAGAAGAAAGTTTTGGAATTAAGGAGAATTAAATGGTGCGGTGAAATCCGGCAATTAGAAAGTGACATGTGGCTTGGTGGTTGTGGAAATAAGGAATTGCACCAGCTGACACAAAGAAGAGAGAAGGGGTCTTGTAAAACACAATTCTTCATAAAAGGATGAAGCCTTCACGTGATAATGAGCAAAGAAACATAAAAGAGGGTTTATTATTGGACAGGTGTTAACACGTCAACTAAAGTGAGCAATGAGCAAAGAAGCATAAAAAATTATTTATTATTGGACAGGTGTCAACAAGACAGAGTCCGGTAATTGGACATGCGTCAAAAGGACAGAGCCCCAAGTAGTGAGGTAGTGAGGGGCTTACTTGTATAATAGATAGAGATTACTACTACTATTATATTTGGAAGGAAGGCACCATCAGTTCCACTTTTTTTTTTTTTTTCTTCATAAAGTTAATTTTCCACTTTATTTAGAAGTATAACTTAATATTGTTAATATAAATCTTAGCCGGTATATAAATAATGAAGATAAAGGATTTAGAAGGGCGTTTTTCTATGGTACACGTTTGAATGCCCCAATGTCATTTAATTCAATAAACTAACTTATAAGATATTGTAAAAAGATAGTATGCAGGTATATATTATATATAATATTGGTCCTTAATTATACTATCAACTCACAAAAAAAAAAGAATGACTATTTCTCTTAGAATATATATTAAAATAGTCCCTAAAATTATAAAAAAAATTAAAGTCATCAAACATCGATTATGTTAATCCTTATTTTGGCAATTTCGACGAACTCAAATGATCACTGTTTGACGTTCAGGACTACAATTATATTTTTGTAACTTTTATTATAGATGTTTACTTTTATACTATTAATTATTCCAGATATTTTTGGCAGGTACAAACAGTGCTACACGGGATTCGTGGGCTGAGGGATACGGAAGAGGAAAAGAATTTGCCAAAAAATTTATCCCGTAACATCTTCTATGCGTTAGGTATGAACAGTACAAATAAAGTCAAAGTCATAAAAATCACAAAGAGGAATCACAGGTTTATTTTCGTTCAAATTAACTGAAAAGTTAATTAAAAGTTAAAAAGTTAATTGGTAGTTAAAAATTAAAAAATGGTAATTGAAAATTAAAAAATTAATTTATTAAATTATAAGTATTATGTAAAATTAACTTTTAAATTGATTAGAAGCTATGCAAAGTAGTTAATTTTGATGGAACTATCCCTCTGCTCAACGAATCAAAACCTTTGCTAGCTTGCAAATTGATAGTTTTAAATTAGTTATTATGGTTAATCATGTTTGATTGATCGGCTATGACAATTGGTTCGGTTGAAGTAGTTAATAAAAAAAAAAGTAAAAATTAACTCAAATATTTTATCAAATATAGTCTATATCTAATATATAAAGTACCAAGTACTGCTACGTTGCTACTTGCTCTACCCATCCTAGTATCTTCAGTAGAGCATTTATAATTAAGGATTTGACGAAGTTATGCGCTGATGTTGTTTTACTGAACCTGAAAATGTTGGGTTAAGATCGAATTTGTCAATTTTGTTGCAAGGGTGGATATATGAATCCGAATATAATATAGAATACTGTACTGGTATGTATTAGTAGCATAAAATGTCATAGATACTTGTATATCAATTCGGTTAGTTTCTTTTATATTTAATAAGGAATGGACAATTTATATTGAACGGTCAAAATTCTTACATGTATGATTAAAATACGTTTAAATATATTCGTGTTCATCCTTACATCAATGTTTTTTTTCAGAAATCTGATATATATATCTGATATATATATATATATATATATATATATATATATATATATATATAACTGTTTTGTAAAACCTTGACTTCATGGCTAAAACTACAACCCGTGTGATATATAAATTAAAAGGAGTGTTCCCTGAAAAGAATCTTTTAGAGTCTCTAAAGTCAATAATAATACTGCACTTTTTATATATTTAGGAAAATTAAGCATCGCAATTAACCTCTTTTTTTCTTCGGATTAGGTAAACCAACCACCGGACATGATTGTTCTTTTGATTTCTTTATGGATAAGTTATAGACCGTCACAGCAAATGCATAAAAAAGAATATATATATATATATATATATATATATATATATATATATATATATATATATATATATATATATATATCAGAAATCTCGAGCACACATTAATTTATTTCTTATCCAAAGGATAACTAGATTTGAACTCTAAATCACGATAAGAGACATAAGCTGTTGTTATTTATGTGAATAGTTGTTGTTGGGTCTAAAAGAAAAATTTTGATGGGACTATCGCCCTGCTCAACGAATCAAAAACTAACGGCTAGCTTGCAAAGTTGATAGTTTTTAATTAGTTATTATGGTCAATCATGTTAGAAAATTTGTGTGCGTAGACTTATATTCATTAGGAGATTTGGTTTTATACAATCAAATTGAATAAATAATTTAATATCTTTTTGAAAAATCGAATCACTATAAGTTTGAAAATAACTCTATTTGAATCATTTTTTATAAACACTCACAAGAGAAAGAGAAGAAACAAAAATAAAAAATTAAATAAATTTGTCCGTAAGTATAATTTCTATTTTTCTTCTCTTATGTGTATTATTTTTTTATACCTCTCCTTTGTGTATTATTAAATAAATGTTTATTAGGCTAAAGTTCGATAATATGTAATAGATATAATTTAGCTTGTTTTTTTTATACTTAAAAAAATATCATAATGGTTGGTTTTTCGTTTTAACAAGCACCATTTGATTTTTGTTTTTGAGTTAGTTACAATGATCATCTATGTGATTTGTTTTTATTATACTCATCATCCTTCTGTTTTTTGACATTACTTATAGAGCAAATTACAATGATCATCCCTATTCTTCATGTTACTATTTAAACATCATTTTCTTATGTTGCTTTTTCTTTCATAAATGAATGTTTTTTTTGTCTTTTATTAAATTTATTAATCAAAGTTTCACGAAGTTAATAGATAAGGTTAAAAGTAATGCAGAAAAAGAGAAGGATAATGAGTATAATGAAGGCAAACTACAAGGTGGTCATTGTAATTAACTAAAAAAAACATCAAAGGGTGACTAGTAAAACAAAAAACCAATAATTATGATATTTTTGTAGGGTTCAAAAAAGGTAAAAATGCCGGGTGTTATAAAAGCAAACCATAGGGGTATTCATTGTAATTTACTCTTGTTGTTATTATAAGATAAATTGGAATCCTCTCTTACTTGATAACTAGCATTTTAACTGCAATATAATCCTCTCTTATTTAGGTAATATATATATATATATATATATTACCTAAATAACTTGTTTAGTTCTTATAAATAATTATTTTTTATTTTAATCCTTTAATTTTAGTTTTTTAAAGATTTTTTTTAGTCTTTATTTACTGTCAAGTAACAATGTTAAATGATAACATGATAGTGAAATTGATAACTTGTTAACTTGTCATATCATCAAAGAGTCTAGCAAGACAATGGCACATGTAAATGTCAAACTAGTAGATGAGAAATTTAAAAACATAATTTGTAAAAAAAAAAAAAAAAATTACATGTGATTGTTTTTCAGACTCCTCCTTGATGATGTGATTATTCAATAGGTTGTCAACATTGTTGTTATATCCTCAATTAATATTTTTAATTAACAAAAGACACAAAAACAAAAATTTAAATCTTTAAGGGACTAAAATTAAAAAATACTTTATTTTATGGAGACCAAAAGGTTATTTAAGTCAATAATTTTAAATATGATTATTTAATCATACAAATAAAAATTATTTTATAATATTTTTAGTAAACCAAATTAATATAAAAAATATTTAATTTAACTTAAATTTGAAGATAGTAATATATATTTTAATTAAAAGGCTAAATAACTTATTTTTTGTTACAATTTGATCCCTTACAATTTTTAAAACTGTTTGCTTTCAATTATCTGTGTATGAAAATTTGTGAGAAAAATTATAAAAATTTTCTTTCCAAATTTCTATAGTTTAAGATTTTAAATTGTTGGAAAATGACTCAAAAATTTGTTAGCTTAAATAGCAGAGAAAATAAAAGTGTTAGGCATTGAACCAAACTACGTCCTCGAGGGAATGATATTTTACTTTTACTCTCTACTTATACGATTAAGTACACTTGCCTAGAGATGCTTAGGAAATTTACAATTTCTTTGATTTCCAAACGAATTTGGAAATTTCATATCTTCCAAGTAGTCTCTTAGATCTAAATTAAAATGGTTCAAAAGTTGGGAATGGAACCTATATAGCATGCTATGCACTCATTAAACCTACAAATAGATGGGGTGCCACAATTTGTTCTAAGCATTGTGCCATGTGCTAGTAGAACCTACAATCGGATTGGCCACCTGAATGGAAGGCCACGATTTTCAATTCACTAGACAGAGGGCATTTTAACCGCTAAAAAACTAAATGTAGAAGTTAAATAGATATTGGGTGTTAAATGTCGTGAGTTGAACTGTTGTTGTGATGTACATGCACTCATGCATGAATTTGTAGTTGCGACTATGTTTTTAGCAAGCACGTAAGCTGTGAGTCTTAGTAGAGACCTCAACCTAATGCTGGAAAGGTCAGTGGGGTGCCATTGCACTTAGGGCTTGAGGGATATGTAAATGGGAATTTTCAAATGAGACCAAGATTGTTGCAAGCCTTGAATCATATATGGTGAGCCACTACCCACCTAAATCTATATCATGATAAACAACATGATCTTCTACATTGATCATAATTAGTTACAGCCTTCCCTCAATGGTTTATTGCATGTACCGAGTTGAGGATTTGAGTTGTTCGTTGTTGTTGTACCATGTTAAGGATATACCACACCATATACCTTTTTCTTCCTCATTAGATTTCTCGCCCTAGCACCAGCAATCCGTCATAGATCAAACCACCATCGGCTTGTTCCTTTTCGCTTCTGCCATACCTCCGGTGATCCTCCTTCGACAACAATTTCCAGCCACCGCACGCACCGCCGATACTCGTGCATGACGAACCTAGATTTTTGTGCCTGCTCGTCAATGACGAGGCGCATACGCAGAGACGCTACGGCGACTGGACCTATTGCTTCGGTGGTTCCAAATCGAAGAAAGGGAGTTTTGTACCTGCTGATGAATGTATTTTTGTCTAGTTCTGAGAAAGGGAGTGCTTCAATTTTTCCCATATCTGGGAAACGGAGGATGGTTGCGACATTTTAGAGAGGTGCTTCTCTCCGAAACATTGCTTCCCCTTCTCCGCCCTGCAGATTCAACTTCTTTATGATTTGTTGCCGGGCGTCGTAGGCAGGAGAGCAACCATTGGCATCACCATGTCTCCGCCAAAAAACCTGATCCAACAAAAGAAAAGGATATGGTTCGATTCCTTCGCGCGTCACAGTCACTTGCCACTTCTATCGCACTGTGTGAGTGCAACCTCGGGTGGGTAAGTCGTGGCTGTTGTGATGATGATATTCTACAGAGCGAGATGCATTATGGCGTTTGGTGGAAGGAAAAATGGTGGTCAGTATCCAAAATATTTATCAAAACTTGAACATGGGACATGCATATACTCAAATATCCATTCTTCAACCTGAACTTTATCAATGCTTATATTACAAATTGGCAAAGAATAACATTTTTTTATAATTCTGTTCTTATCATTCTAAGTTGTGCAACCCTATTCCTTTCAATTAATCATCCATTTAATATGATTAGACTCTTTATTTTAAGCAGTTCAAATACTTGCACTGTTATTCCTCTGTATCGGTGTCTGCATATCATCCAAAGCAACAAAGGTTGAATAATTTTATTTCTTGGATACTGTTAGTCCAGTTCATTTTGATGAAGTAATTTTTTTTTTTTGCAGTCATCCAAGAGTGTTTTCGAAGAAGAAAAATTATTTTTCGTGAAGTAATCTTTAATAAAAAAAACCCTATAAATTGCACAAATGTTGTGTGTGTGTATATATATAACTGATTTGTTTACCCCTCCCCTTGTTTTTAACTCTTTTCTTGTTGTTGTTTTGGTAGTTAGTAGAGGAAGGTGAAATATCAACAATGACACTAGTGTATTAATCAAAGATATAATAAATTTTTATAATTTTTAACACATATACATGAAAATGTAGAAGAAAGATAGGTTATCCACTGAAGAAAAAAACATTTTTAATAAAGACAAGTTTGATCGTCTAGAGACTTAATAATAGAGAGTTTTTTTAAAATAGTTTTTCAAATAAACACTTAGTATTAAAGAAGTGGTAGAGAGTATTAATAAAACACTCAATAAACCATAAAAGAGAAATAGAATCACTTGGTTTATACAGGTTCACTCAACCTAAGTTACGTCCAGCTCTCCAAAAAGGGTTCTACTAATCAACATTTGATTACAAAACAAGTATTTTAACGTGTCACTCATGACTTTACAAGTATTCTTAATCTCACTTCTGACACTTTTTTAGATTCCTCCTGAATCTAAAAAACTCAAATATTGTTTAACACTAAGCCTCTCCAGGCTTTCACAAAGAGTAGTTTGTATGAATACAAGTATTCAACAACACTTAAAGAGTGGATAAATAATAAAACTCAATTACAAAATGAGTTTGCTAAGCAAAGAATAAACAGATGAAAACTTTGTATTAGTCGTCAAGTAATTTCAACAGAGTTTTGCTTCATATAAGTTTTTTCTTTTTCATCAATATTTCTCACACTTGCTTTTTGGGTAGAGACTACCATATAGACTTCAGTGAGAGATCCGTTACGGGATTAGCATCGATTCCTTGAAAAGATCGTTGTCTCATAGTGGAAGATAACACAACATGGTGTGCTCTTATTTGTAAGGAATTGCACAATAGTACAGACA
The DNA here is from genome assembly GCF_004193775.1 of Glycine soja. Classification (NCBI taxonomy): domain Eukaryota; kingdom Viridiplantae; phylum Streptophyta; class Magnoliopsida; order Fabales; family Fabaceae; genus Glycine; species Glycine soja. The sequence continues at coordinate 27,574,105 of NC_041018.1, read as the reverse complement.
ACACCATGTGCTCTTTGTCCTTAGCAAAAGAGACCTTTAGAGAATGTTTTGTGAGTACCTTCTATTTTCTTCTATTTTTTCCTTTCCTTAAATTCAAATGTTTGAAATTTAAAATAGAGAAAGGCAAAATGAATTTGTATAGGATAGATTACATGTACTTCCCTTTTTCGGTTATCACAATCTTTTTGCCCAATGTTGATCATTCCAAAAGGTGTGTGAGTTGCTTACTCGCTGGGCGCATGGAAAAACCAAAAAAATGCTGAGTATCACACTACTTATCATAGAGAGTAGAAGCCTTTTGATTTTAGCATATTGGATGCTGGATAGATTGTAAACAGAGCAAACTTTCTTGGACAGTTCAAAGTATTGTTAAGTCCTTTAATATTTGAACCTGTCCACTTGTCAAAAAATCATTAAAACGTCAAGAATTTATACTTTTGTTATTCATCAAAATCCAAAATAGACGAGAAGAGTAGTCGTTCAAACCTAACAATCTCCTCCTTTTTTATAATGACAAACAACATAAATTTTGATGTGTATCAGAGTTTTAATAGAGTAAGATGAATGAATGTAATGCATTTAAACTCCCTTTGAGTTCAATCATGGAAAAAATATGACAGATAAATATATATGACTTGTGTGGCAGCGGAATAATAATTATAATAAATACAGACAAATAAATAACTAAAGAAAAAACACATGGATGTACTCCAAAACCATTTTTATTTAATAAAGATAGCTCTTTACACTCAAAATTCCTTCTTCTCCCCCTTTTGTCATAAGCAAAAATTGGATTTTAAGATAGTAATAATGAGGAACATCATTGTCATTCCTGAGCAGGTGGTGATGGAAGTTGAGAAGGTAAAGGTGAGGATGGAGGAGGTGGTGGTGTTGGGCCTAAGGTTAGTGGTGGAGGTTCAAGAGGTTGAGGTGCAGGTGGAGGTTGAGGTACGGATGCAGGTGCAGTAACAACTCCAAGCATAGACATTTGAGCCTGTTGAATGTTTAGGAGGAGAACAATACCACGATTGGAGAACTGGGTAGTGATGACATTCTGCATGGAGAACATGAATTTCTCATTTTCATGACATTGTCGTTCGGTGAAGGATTCCATTGCTTGCCCTATCATGTCTAGCACTTGATCCTTGGTAACAGTAGCAGGTTATGCATAGTTCAGATGAGTAGGACCTGAGTTGGTGGAGTAGATGATGATGACAAGTGGTTCTCCCTTTTCTCTAGAAGTAGCCTCATTTGAAGTTGTTGAATTCTTGGATGCAAGCTCTAAAGTGTTCGGTTCAACTTCATCAGCTATAGCTTCACTGGATACCTCAAGAGTTTTCATCCATGACACAAGTGTTGGTAAGATCAATGATGACCCAACGTACAATGGTGTCATCCATAGCTTTAGCAGACACTTTAGCTTGGATGGAGGCATCATTTTCTTTCATTGCAGCAACAACAACTTCATCTTCTTCTTCTTCAACCTTCTTCTTTTTTCTGAGCTTCATGGAGTCGAGTCACATGAGCTATCATTTGTTCTTCAGTTATCTTCTATATCTTTTTGGAGATACCAAAGTTTTTCAGACCTTGATCTTTGTCAGCAATGGCTTTGGCTAGCCTTTTTTGCTTCCTCTTGTTTATGGCGTCCAGGTCCACCTGAGGAGCCTTCTTTTGGCTTTGTTCTAAAGCAACCTTCCTAGATTTTAGGTTAGTTTGGCTAAATTTTTTTTTGTTTAGCAATGGCTAAACCCTTGTCTATTAAGGTGTGCTTAGAATCATCATCCATCTTGTTGAAGACATGATACACGCCTTGATCCCACAACATCTTGTTGATGAGAGCAGCGTAATAGATGTCGTCTAGACCACCCACGCCTTTTAGGTTTCTCAAGATTTTGATGTAGATGGTGTGCGGAAGATCAAAAGGTAGATTCTCCATCAGGTGAAAAAGAACAAACTTGTGAAGATCTGACAAAGTTAGTTTTTAGTTTGCTTTGTGGAGAAAACTCTTATTTAGAATGTTGACCAAGTTTTTTATGCCATAGCTAGTGATTTTCTTTAATAGATAGTAAGGAAGATACCTTTTGATCTGTGAGATCACCCAGCCTAATTTTGTAGAGGTTACCTTTTCTCTTGGCATTGAATAGAGGAGACCCATCTTTACATAGGATGGCACACTCATCTTTGTTGAAGGAGACATTATATCCACTATCACATAACTAACTTATGCTCAGTAGATTGTGTTTAAGGCCCTCAACAAATAGAACATTATCAATAGAAGGATAGGGTTGAATACTTACGTTACCCACTGTGGTTATCTTTCCCTTTTGATTTCCTCTGAAAGTGATTGTTCCACCATGATAGGGAGTCAAGCATTGGAACATACACCTTTCTTGTATCATGTGTCATGAGCAACCACTGTCCAAGTACCATGATAAGTGTCTGCTTCTTATTATCAAGGACATCTGCAACAAGAATAATATTTTTCTTAAGTATTCAAATCTTTTTGAGTCCTTTTGTGTTAGCTATAAAAGTATTGATTGTACCTTTCTTAAGTCGATCTTTACACTTGAATGTCATATGACCAGTTTTTCCATAGAAGTAGCAAACAATGGTATCCTTATCATGAACATATACCTTTCCATCATATCCATTTCCAAATTTGTCTAAGGAACATCTACAATATCCTAACAGTTTGTTAAGATTATTCGTTCCATTGACAAATTTGGCTAATGTAGTTTTCAAGGTTCTAATTTCCTCATGAAGTTTGACAACATCTTGAGGTTGACCCTTAACTTCTTGATTCTTCAAAAGCTTATCATTCAAGAATTTCACAAATCTTTTGAGTTCTTTACATTCCACCCAAAGATTATGTTTACTCATTTTGAGATCTTCATAATCTTTGTGTGCTTGTGCACATTCTCTCTGCAAATCATATCTTTCTTCCTTTTGATAATCATGAAGTTCATTTAGCTCCTTCAGATCATTTTGAAGATCTTTTAGTTTGTTTTCCAACTCCTGAAAGTTCTTGCAAAGATTAGCTTTCTCCCTAGCACTTGTCTCAATCTCAAGACATAGCTCAGGCACTTTTTCTTTAAGAGTCATACAAGCTCCACATGTTTGAGTGGACGCGGCTAGTGAAATTTCTATTGATTTTGAAGAGTTTTCTCAAGTTTTAAATGATCTTTGGATAAATTCTTGAAATCTTTTTGCAAATGTTTGTAAGCTTTTGAGAGAATAGATGAATTAGATAGAAGTTCATGATAAGATTTTCTAAGAACATCTAGGTCATCGAAATTTACTTCATCTTCCTGATCTGATTCAGATTCATCAAAAGTTCTATCTGCCATTAGACATATGTTGGCTTCTTCATCAGTTGAGATGTCATCTAGATCTTCCTAGGTACTCATAAGGCCCTTTTTTTTTCTTTGTTCTTGAATTATTTCTTCTTGTCTTGACCTTTCTCCAGTTCTAGACATTCAGATTTGAACTGTCCAGGCCTTTTGCATTCGTAAAAAATTATAGAGCTTTTGTCTTTATTTTTTTTCTTTGGGCATTCTTCTTAAGAAGTTTTTCCAATTAGAGCTACCTTTGTTTCATCACATTTTTTGGATTTTTCGTGAAATGAAGGCGAACTCATCTTCATCAGAATCTTCCTCAGATTCATCATCAGATGAATCATTGGCCTTAAGAGCTTTGGACGAACTTCTCGATACTTATTTTCTGGAAGATGTTGCCTTCTTGTTCTTTTGGTTGTTGGGAGCCAAAGACTTTTCTCTTTTGGTTCATTCGTCCTATTGAAGTTCCTGTTCATTAACCTTGAGGGTACTAACTAGTTCCTCAAGGGACATAGAATACAGATTCTTTAAGGCTCTTAGTGTTGTTACCTGTGGTCCCCCATTTCCTGGATAGGCTTCTCAAAATTTTGTCAATATGATCATAATTATCATAAGTTCTATCTAAGGATCTTAGTTCATTGAGAATGGTTTGGAAGCATTTGAACATACATTGTATGTCTTTGGCTTTTTCCATAAAGATGAGTTCATACTAATGAGTGAGAAGACTGAGTTTGTTCATCTTTACCTGTGATGTTCCTTCGTATGTTACAGCCAAGGTGTCCCACATTTGTTTGGCACTTCTGAAACTATGTACCTTGGTGCATTGTTCTTCGGATAGCATGCACAACATTGCATTTGGAGCCTTGGAGTTGAGTAGGAATCTAAGTTTTTGCTCCTCCATCCATTGGCCTCTAGGAATCTCATTCAGTTGATCATCATATGGAATACAATCTCCATTTTCCACCACATCCCATAGATCTATATGAATAGATTCAAATTGAGCTATCATACGCTCTTTCCAGTAATCATATTTTATGCCTCTGAGTAAAGGTGGTTTGTTGGTGAAGAATCCTTCTTACATATCTTTGATATCCTGGACCTTTTCCTTAGTATTTTTAGATACTTAACCCTTTAAGGCCAAGCGGTGATACAAACTGAAATGACAATAATCACACTAGAAAGGGGTTAAATAGTGTGTTAATCAAATATATAATAAACTTTTACAACTTTTAACACAGATATAGATGGAAAAGTAGAAGACAGATAGGTCATCCACTGAAGAGAAAAACATATTTTAATAAAGACAAGTTTGATTGTCCAGTGATTTAATAATATAGAGTCTTTTCAAAACAAATTTTCAAATAAATACTTGGTATTAAAGAAGTAATAGAATGTGTTAATAAAACACTCAATAACTGGTTCACTCAACCTGAGTTATGTCCAATTCTCCTTTACTCAACAGTAAAGAGTTCTATTAATCAAAACTTGATTACAAAATAAGAATTCTGACTTGCCACTCCTGGCTTTACAAGTATTCTTAATACTACCTCTAGCACTTTTTTAGACTCCCCTTGAATCTAAGAAACCCAAGTATTGTTTAACACTAAATCTTTCCTGGCTTTCACAAAAAGTAGTTTGTATAAATACAAGTATTCAACAACACTTAAAGAGTGGATAAACAATAAAGCTCAATTAGAAAATGACTTTTCTTCGCAAAGAATAAACAGATGAAAACTTTGTACTAGTCGTCCAGTAATTTCAACAGAGTTTCACTTCAAATAAGTTCTTGCTTTTTCGTCAATTTTTCTCACACTTGTTTTCTAGGTAGAGACTGCCTTTTTTAGACTTCAGTGAAGAATCCATTATGGCATTAATGTCGATTCTTTGAAAAGACCGTTGTCTCACAGGGGAAGATAAGACTACATGGCGTGCTCTAATTTGCAAGGAATTGCACAATAGTACAAACAACACCATGTGCTCTTTGTCCTTAGCGAAAATGACCTTTAGAGAATATTTTGTGAGTACCTTTTATTTTCTTCTATTCTGCTCTTTCCTTAAATTCAAATGCTAGTAATTCAGAATAGAGAGAGGCAAAATGAATTTGTATAGGATAAAATTCATGTACTTCCCTTTTTCGATTATCACAAACTTTTTTCCCAATTCTGATCATTCCAAAAGGTGAGTGAGTTGCTTACTCGTTGAACGCATGGAAAAACAAAAAACACAAAGTATAACACTAATTGTCATAGAGTGAATGCCTTTTGATTTTAACGCGTTGGACGCTAGATAGATAATAAACAGAGCAACCTTTCTTGGACGATACAAATTATTGTTAAGTCCTTTAATATTTGAACATGTTCACTTGTCAAAAACTCACTGGAACATCATTAATTTATACTTAGTATTATTCATCAAAATCTAAAATAGATGAGAATAGTAGTCATCCAAACCTAACAAAAGGTGGCGGGGTGAGGGCAATACTGATGCAATCAAGAACAAGCCAAGGTTGTGACATAATGAATTGTCGGCAAAAAAAAATGTAGCATTGCCTCCGTCAGCGGCGTGCAGTTTTTGGTGGCAAGTTTCATAGGAGAGAGAGTTGGAGAGGAATGATATAGAATAAAAAGTCCTTGATAAAATATTGTACTAAGGTTGATCCAAGGGTTAAGAAAATTTGTGCAGTATGAACCAAAATTTCAATTTGTGCGCCGTAGTCTACACCTATATATATGTGCGCACGCACACACACACACCCATCTACAAAGATATCAAAATTGGGATTGAATACACCTTTAACACACACAAGAGAAAAATCAAGAGTTGAAACCCTAACAAAGATTAAACTCCTACAAAGATATCAAAATTGGGATTGAATACACCTTTAATGTGCAAATCAAAACTTATTCAAGCTCTTTAAACGAATATCTACCCATGATGGAGATTCAAAGATCCTTGTCATGTCGATCTCTTATGAAGAAATGCAGAAAAATCCCTTTAGATGACTCTTAGAAAGTATTTTCAAAAAAGATTGTAAAAAGAGCCACTAGTGAGAAAGAACAAGTGAGGATATTTATAGATTTAACTAATAAAATAGGTTTAATTGATTACCAAAACTTGTAATTGATTTTTTTTTTTTTTTTATCAAAATACCCTTGTTTTGCATTTCTAGAATTGTGATAATTGATTACTGTAAAACCTTAGAAGAGTCACACCGGAATGAAAGGAATTCAATGGTTGTTCAGGCATGAGATAGTAAGGGGAGTTAAATATTTTTTGTCTAATTACACATAAGATGTAACTTTTGACCTTTGTATTTATATACATCTAATCAAAATTATTGTGGGTCCTAATTTATCTTATGACTTAACAAGTGGTTTGAAGCTTTTGTTGAAACTAGATTGGAAAACAAAAAATTCTGGCAGACAAAAATGGATGGAAAAATTTCTCCTTATACCTTATTTTATTTTATATTGTTAATTAATTATAATTTATATTGTTAATTATAATGAAGATCAAACTTTTTATATTATTTTAATTAATGATAAATAAAAATTTCTTTCAAATCATTTAAGTTCATTATATTTTTATAATAGTAAATAAAGATCATACTTTTTAAATTATTATAATTATAATTACTATGACCTAAGTATCTACAAAATCGTATGCCTATTTTTAGAATTGACCATATTTACTATTTGTACAAATTATTAAAGATGCATTAATTATTTTGAATTTTTGTGAATAATTGTTTTAAGTAACAAAAGATTATACATTTAAGACTTAAATATATTTAAGCTCTCTCATAAATAATTGATTTTTATTTCAATCTTTCATAAATTTTTTCATTGTATTAAATCAAGATATATTTAAACTTTTGTTTGAAGTCTATGTAATTAATTAAGTGATGATGTGTAACCCTAATTAGGTGATGACACATCATCACTTAATTAACAATGAAAACTCAACAAAAATTTTAATACAAAAAATCCAATGTAATGAAAAAATTATTAGACTTAAAATAAAAATCGATCATTCGTGAGAACCTCAAACATATTTAAGCCTAAAATTACACACGGGAATGCTAGTTTAATCGCACATGCTTCCATAAACGAAAGGATATATATGAATTCAGTCTTTGTATTCAATGAGAACTCCCTTTTCAAAAGAAGCGTAGATTGAGCAACGAAATGTTTTATTCCTTCAAAGAGAAAGTAAAGCAAATTAACATAAGTGAGAATTCAGTTTTTTAAGTTTAAAATATGCCTATTTCTTAGTAGATAATCTATGCCTAATTATTTTTGTTATTGCGTTCCCATGCGCGCTGAATCCCTTCCCCATGGCATTAACAGCTTATCTACCTAACCTAAAATAATTACATCACTATACTAAGAACTGTTTCTAAAGCTATATATGTATACAAGTATTGCAAATAAACATTTGAAGCCGACTAAATATGCAGCTTCGATGCATATCCTCCTGCCAATTTACACATACCAAGATGGTTGCCATTCTTTGATTATCTTGTGAGTGAAATCTGGCCACAACTGGTCTCTTGAAGGTGGTAGGAAGCTTGTCAGTAGGGGATGCTCAAAATTTGAGTATTCACATAACTATCACCTACCTAATAAATAACTAGATTATAAGCCGATATTATAACTATAATCATAACTAAATTTTAAAATATAAGAATAATTTGATATAACTAGTTATTATTTTTAAAATGAGTATATACCTAATTATGAATAAACTAATTATATAATAAGTTATATTCAAAATAAATTACATAACTAATAATGGATGAACAAAAATAAGTTATTTAAAATACCCATTTCTATAAAACTAATTATAATTTTATAATTATAACTATTTTTTAAATAAAAATAGATAATTTGAAATATTCATAACTATAAAATTAATTATAATTATAGTTTTATACCTACTTTTATATAACTAGTTATATAAACCTACTTATTGTTATAGATATTTTTTTAAAACTAGTTTTTTTCAGCATCCCTACTTGTTAGTCTGAATCCCTTGGAAAACCTGAATGCAAACAGGGCCAACGACAGGAAACTCTACCGAAATAGTTCCGGAAATGACCACATTATGAACCTTGCAAAAATGTCAGACTCCAGAAACTCAATATGTGCAGCACGCCCAATGAAAGAGTTTAAATTCTTGCCGTAGGAAGTGGCATCAAAATTGACATCACAACGCATGAAAACTCGATGTTCAGAGGGATTGGCACGGATTTGGTCCAAACAATCATTCAGCATCTCAAGGAACACTCTACCCTTCTTTGATTTGTCACGTGAAGCAGCCTGGCATAATTCTATTCTAGCAGAATGGTAAGGCACATAACCATCCTGGAAAAAAAAATTAGTTTATCTGCCAACGTATTGTTTTGACAAAGTGAAAAATCCAGAAAATCTTGTTTATTTTCTAGGTTTAAATAGGTTTCAGATCCTATATATATACCCAATTTTTATTGAATCCTTGATAAAAAATTTTGTTATTTTAAGTCTATGATATATTAAAAGTTTTGTTGGGTCTCTGTTGTCAATTAAATAATAACGTGACACTATCTTAACGATTCTTCAAATATATATATCATTGGAATGATGTCACATCATTACTTAATTGACGATAGAAATCCAAAATAAAACTTTTGATATATCAAAAGCTCATAACAATAAATTTTTTTATCAAAAACTTAAAACAAAAATTAGTTAGGTATATTTCAATAAGTTAAAAGTTATTTAAGCCTATTTTCTATTTGGATTCATTTCAGATGCGCCGTGATCATAAGACACGTAATTTTTATTATGTAATAATAGATGATCAAGCATCACATGTATTTATATATCAGAGTCAGTCAATCAAATCCAATTTAAAATACCCATATTATACCTTAAATGCAAGTTAAGAAGTGGCAGTAAAAGGCATGTCTAAAAATGATTTTAAGAGTCACAAGACAAGGGAAAACCTGAGGGGAAGATAGCAAGATAATATGCCTAAAATGATCCAGAGTCTTCTGCTGAAAAAGAAGAGAAATGTGAAACAGTATTAGAAGCTTATCATCCAATTAATTAAACTACACATAATATTTAAAGGTTTAAATACATTTTTATTCTTATAATTTAGTGTTTTTTTCATTAGTGAAATTTTTTTATTTTTTTATTTTTAGTCCTTATAAATTATGTTTATTTTGTTTTTAATCCTTAAAATAAGGTTTTGAATAGTGAAAAAAATGTTATCCAAAATATCTAAAGAACTTAAAACAAAATAAACATAATTTGCAAGAAATAAAAATTTACAAGGAAAAAAATAAAAATCACACTAAATTATAAGAACTAAAAATTGTATTTAAGCCATATATGAATGATCTAGGACTTTGAGGAAAGAAGCGTGCAGCTCTTCGGCTTTGGGACTTTTGCAAAGAAACCCCCCAAGTCTCAGTTTAAAACACACAAATTTGAACATTGTCTTAGTCACTTTCAATCCATTTATTATGACAATGCATCTTCACTACAGCCCTTGCTCATATAATTTCCAACCAATTATGTTCATCAATTCTTTGGTAGAATTATTTGTACAAAAATAACCATTGGATGCTAACAAAGTAACTTTTGAAACAATATAATTTTTAGAGAAAAAGGATTATGCAGTGGCAGTATAAAAAATTTTACACAATCATCCAATCACAACCCGTCATGTATGATAAGTTTACTGACTTTTAAAATAATTATTTTAAAGTAATTTAAATAATAATTTATCATTAGATGACAATGTAAAATTATTTTACACCATCAGTGCACAAACATTAAATTCATAATTTCCAACAGTATAATTCGACAAATCTTGCTCATATAATTTCCAACTGAATATTTGATTCCAAAGGACACAGTTCTTACCTTACACAGTTTATAGATGAATGTATTTTGAATATCCTGATCATCTGTGAAGGTGAGTTGATGAATACACTGTGTGCCTTTTAGTTTCTTCAAAAGCCACAATCCAGAATTAAACAAAGAGTTTGAACTGTAAAGATACCCCAAGTGTGGACCAGATACCGAAACATATGTATATAGATATCTTAGAAATGGCTCCATCATGCTCTCTGCAAACAAAGGACAAAATTTAGCCCCTAATTTCAAGCGGATGATTTGACGAACACCATCACTTCTAAAATGTTGACACACCTGCTAGTGCTGTTCTTATAATAAGGTTACCAATAGAATGTCCAACGAAACTTAGCCTAATATCTCCTAAATTCCCATATCTTGAGGCCTTGTCCATTTTCTTTCTAACAAAAGAAATTACTTCCTGAGCCAGCCGATGACCCATTTCTCTGAAGTCTCCTGAAGTTTTATCTTCATTAGTCTCCGACATTAGAAATTCTACCTTGGGATCTATCAAAAGCCATTGATTTCGAATAAGCCGTAGATCCAGATGATGCCCCTACAACATTTTAAGTGATGAAGAATAAGCATTCAACCATCTTTCAACAATGAAAAAGATACAAATAGAGTAAATCTGTCAATGCTGTGCTTTGATGTAATTCTCTACATAGCCAGTTCCAAGTCAAGATGAAAGAGCATGGTTGTGTTAGGAAGTTGACAAAATGATGACCAACATAAAACTTTGTTGAATCTTTATGGCATGGATAGACAATGTGATTTTAATTTAGGCATTGCCAGTAAGCAAGGTTTTAAATATTGGTTCATGACCGCGATTTGGACCGCAACCATCATGATTTTTTAACTGTTAGTGATTGCAATACAACTGCAATTGGGACCATATCGGCCACATTTATCCGCGATTTGCCGCGATATTAACAAACGCAACGAAACTATAGCATAGCCGCAACCAATATTCAAAACCTTGACAGTAAGTAATGCTTTGTATCCTGTGTGGCTCAAGTGTTGTTATCAAATTTGCTAGGGTTGTACCAGCCCCCAGGTGAAGTAGAAAATAAGCAATAGTTCTCATATTTCATGAAACCAAGATTCATTTTGGAGCATGGAATATTGTTACATTTACATGCATATATATGGAAATAGTTGAAACCATGATTAGGGGGAGAGAAAAGAATAGAATTGGATAAAGTGAAGTGCATAAAGGACAAGGTAAAGTTTTGGTTACAAAATGAAATATCAAGGACCAAAGGAAGGTTATTCCATAAGTTATTTAATGAAAGGCATGCAACTATAATGCACTTGGATAATTTATAAACTAGAGAGGAGGATCAAAATAGTATCTTGCATCATAGAAATAAGGAGTTCAAGGTAACAGGAGCACTAAAGAAAATGGACAATGTAAAAGCAGTTGGACCGTATAATATACCTATTGAAGAATGGAAATGCTAAGGCATAAACTCACCCACAAAGCTGTCTAGTGAGTAATGAGGTCTAACTGTCTAAGAAAATGCCAATGAATGGAAGTAAGGCTGTTAGGAACCAAAATTAGAAAATAGAAGAAAGTAAAAGAAAGATGAAATTTCTTGATTGTAAAAGAACAGAAAGCAGGAGAGACAACCCTCCTCCAAGGCTAATGATCAATTTACAAAATGATACAGATCTCCCTCTCTCCTATCTTCCCCTATTTATATCTAATAAACCCCTCTAACTAACTCATTAATAGTCTAACTACCGTAACTAATCCCTTCTCCTTATATCCTAACAAAGGCACTTTGATCCAAGGTTTTAAATATAGCACGCTATAGTGCCACACCACTATAGTGGCATAGTATAGCAAAGTGGTCTTTGCCACTACAAGGTTTTTGGTTTGCTAGCTTTTTTAAAAGACAACCAGCCAATTCTTCATTTTTTGCTTGCCCCTCTTAGAATGTGGGTTTGAGCCTAACTCAACCCCAAAAACTAGCTCATATGGAAAGGGTTATCTTCCACTCATATACTCTATCTTGACACTATCTCTAGCCAATGTGCGACTTGAGTTTTTTCTAATACACCCCCTCACATCCAACACTTTTGGGTTTGGTGCATGATCCTTTGAATGGATCTAGGATAGTCTCTGATATCATCTTAGAATGTGGATTTAGATCTAACTCAACCCCAAAAGTTAGCTCATAGGATGAGGGTTGCCCCTCACTTATATATTCTATATTTGCTTGGTGTCTAACCAATGTGGGACTTGAGTTTTTCCCAATACACCCCCTCACGCCAAACACTTTTCTGTAAGTTAGGCCTAAACCTACATTTTAAGATAATATCAGAGCCTAATGTTGATCCATTAAACGGGCCACCGACGATATTATTCACACACCAAGCCCAAAGGTGCTGACTTTGAAGGGGTGTGTTTGGAAAAACCTAAGTCCTACACTGGCTAGATAAGACTGTTGAGTGTGTAAGTGAGGCTGAGTGTGTGTTAAGTCTAAATGTATTGTCATGTCGAGTGTATGAGAAGTTTCAACAGCCGTCTTCTCTCTCTCTTCTCTGTACTCTATATATTCCCATGATTAATAAAAGCAATATGTGGTGTGTGTGTGAAGTTTACCACACAATTCAAATTCTCAAGTTGGCATCAGAGCGGGTTCTCCGGCCACCATCGTTGTCGCAGCCTTCCGTCGTCCGCCGTTGTCCGCCATCAAATTCACCGGCGAGTTCAGGGTTTTGTGCGCCTCGAGGAGCACGACACAACCCTGCAAATCGCGTGGCCAGATTCTCCAGCAGCGCCTCTTCCCGGTGTGTGAAGCCCACGCGCCGATCTCCGGCCACCGGAATCGTGCCAGACCTGTCTCAAAGGGAGCGCCGTCTTCCCCTGTCCACGTTCCAATCTTGGGTGCAGTGTTTGTGTGTCATCTTGTGCTTCCTCCTCTCTACTCCGTTAGGGTTTTGCTTTTTCCTTGTCAAAAATGGCTTCTTCCGGTCTTGTTTATTCATTCTCTGGAACTCCCACCGTTACTACTGCCAAACTCAACTGGAAAAACTATATGTCTTGGTCTGCTTCCGTGGAGTTATGGTTTCTCGGCCAAGGATATCATGATCACTTGGAAAAGGGAGTTGATGCTGTTCCGAATGACAAGAGAGCTGAATGGGAGAAGCTGGATTTTCAGTTGTGTGCAGTGCTATGGCAATCTGTTGAACCGGATGTTTTGGAGATCCTTAGATCATTCAAAACATGTTGCTCCTTTTGGAAAAAGGCACAAGAGATATTTGCCAATGACATTCAAAGTTTGTTTGATACAACCCAGAAAGTTGCTGCTCTCAAACAAACCAACCATGATATGATTGCGCATGTAGGTAATGCTAGAGCAGCAGTGGAAGAACTGAAGAGATTTCTTGCAGCAAAATCGTTGGAGGAAGTGAATAGGAAGCTGGACAAGTTCTACATGGTCCTTATCTTGAGAAGTCTACATTCAGATTTTGATCATGTGCGTGATCAAATTCTTGCACTTCTTCGTGTGCCTCAAGCTTTGAAAGAAGAAAATTTAGCTGAAGTTGTGGAAACATCAGCCACGGCTGCATCTTGTGGAAGAGGAGGAGGTCGCAACAATAGAGGAGGCCGTGGTGGAAGGAGTGGACGTCCTCAATGCACATATTGCAAGAGGATGGGTCACACACAAGAAAACTGTTATTCCTTACACGGTTTTCCTGACAAGGTAGCTCATGTTTCTAAAATAGAAAAATCAGAGTAAATTTTCTGATGAGAAATACCAGGAGTATCTACGGCTCAAGTCTACAAAAGCCGACAATCAAGCACAATCTTCCTCAGTACCATATGTTTCATCAGCATGTATTTCTCAATCTGTGAAAGACTCTAGTCCTTGGATACTTGATTCAGGTGCTTCTGATCATATCTCTGGTAACAAATCATCCTTTTCATCCATGTCTTTTCCAAAAATTCCTCACTTTGTTACTGTAGCTAATGGGTCCAAAGTTACATCTCAAGGAATTGGTCAAGTTTCTTTGTCTTCTTCATTAAAATTGAACTTTGTATTATTTATTCCTCATTGTCCCTATAACCTAATTTCCTTAAGTCAGTTGACTCGTTCTTTAAACTGTTCAGTAACCTTTAATGCTAATTCTTTTGTTATTCAGGAACATGGTACGGGTCGTCTGATTGGAGAAGGACATGAATCACGAGGACTCTACTACTTAGAATCCAGCTTTCCTGTGTCATGTTTTGCAACTTCAGAACCCATGCTTTTGCATGATCGTCTGGGTCATCCAAGTCTTCCCAAGTTGAAAATAATGGTTCCTATTCTTAAGAATCTTCGAGTCTTAGAATGTGAGTCTTGTCAACTAGGAAAACATGTTAGATCGTCTTTTCCCAAAACTACACAAAGATGTAACTCGCCTTTCTCTACAATTTATTCTGATATTTGGGGACCAAGTCGTGTTACATCTTTTGGTTTTAGATATTTTGTAACTTTCATTGATGAATTCTCCATATGTACTTGGGTTTATCTAATGAATGACAGATCTGAACTTTTGCCTATATTCATGTCTTTCCTTAATGAAATTGAGAACCAATTTGGTAAAACCATTAAGATTTTCAGAAGTGATAATGCCAAAGAGTATTTTTCTCATCATTTGTCCTCATTTTTATCCTCAAAAGATATTTTACATCAGTCTACATTTCCTCATACACCACAGCAAAATAGCATAGCAGAGAGAAAGAATCGTCATCTCCTTGAAACTGCACGTTCTCTAATGTTAAACACCAATGTTCCTGCACATCATTGGGGAGATGCAGTTCTTACTGCTTGCTTCCTAATAAACAGAATGCCTTCCTCTTCTCTTGAAAAACAAATCCCTCATTCCATTATTTTTCCTCATGATCCATTGTATCATGTTTCTCCAAAAGTGTTTGGTTGTACATGTTTTGTTCATAATCTCTCTCTTGGTTTAGATAAACTCTCTGCTAAGGCCATCAAATGTGTCTTTTTGGGTTATTCTCGTCTTCAAAAGGGTTACAAATGTTATTCTCCAATCAAGAGACGATACTATATGTCAACTGATGTAACCTTCTTTGAGGACAAACCCTTCTTCTCACCCTCCATGGACTATTCTTCTTCTCTCCAGCAAGTTCTTCCAGTTCCATATCCTTGTCCACTAGATAATCTTAGTCAAAATGTTAGGGGAATTCCATCTGCTCCACCGAGTCCAATTGAAGTTACTCCTCCACCTCTTCTTACATATCACCGCAGGTCATGACAAGCTGGTTCTACTATACCCGAGTCTCCTCCTTGTGATTCCCATCCGCCTCCAACAAATCCTCAAACCATGGATCCTTCTTCCTCTACTCCTTCTCATCATCTTGATTCAGATTGGCCTATTGCCATCAGGAAAGGTACTCGATCTACTCGTAATCCTCATCCTATTTATAATTTTTTGAGTTATCATCGGTTATCTCCTTCATATTTCTCTTTTGTTTTCTCTTTGTCTTCTCTTACTGTTCCTTCTAATGTTCATAAGGCACTTGGTCATCCTGGATGGAGACAAACTATGATTGATGAAATGCAGGCTCTTGAAAATAATGGTACTTGGGAACTTGTTCCTCTTCCTCCTGTCAAGAAAACTGTGAGTTGCAGATGGGTCTATACTGTTAAGGTTGGGTCCAATGGTGAGGTTGATCGGCTTAAGGCTCGATTAGCAGCTAAAGGCTACACTCAAATTTATGGTCTTGATTATTGTGATACTTTCTCTCCTGTAGCCAAAATCACCACAATTCGCATGCTTCTTGCTATGGCTGCCATGCGCCATTGGCCCCTTCATCAGCTTGACATCAAGAATGCCTTCCTTCATGGTGATCTTGAGGAAGAGATTTTTATGGAGCAACCTCCTGGGTTTGTTGCTCAGGGGGAGTATGGCCTTGTGTGCAAGCTACATCGATCTTTCTATGGTTAAAACAATCTCCTCGGGCTTGGTTTGGTAAATTTAGTCATATTGTTCAACTTTTTGGGCTGAAACGAAATGAGACGGACCATTCGGTTTTTTATTGTCATACATCTCCTGGAAAGTATGTTTATCTAATGGTTTATGTTGATGATATAGTGATTACAGGAAATGATGCTACTAAGATAATCCAGCTTAAAGAGCACTTATTCAGCCATTTCCAGACCAAAGACCTGAGACATTTAAAGTACTTCCTTGGTATTGAGGTTGCTCAATCAAGAGATGGTGTCGTGATTTCACAAAGGAAGTATGCACTTGATATTTTGGAGGAGACAGGCATGCAGAATTGTAGACCTGCTGATAGTCCTATGGATCCAAATCAGAAGCTTTTGGCAGATCAAAGTGAAATTTATCCTGACCCCGAGAGATACAGGAGACTGGTGGGAAAACTCATTTATCTCACCATTACAAGACCTGATATCTCCTTTGTTGTTGGAGTGGTTAGTCAATTCATGCAGAGTCCTCATGTCGATCATTGGAATGTCGTTATGCGAATTCTTAGATATGTCAAGAAAGCCCCTGGACAAGGATTGCTATATGAAGACAAAGGTAATACTCAAGTATTTGGATACTGTGATGCAGACTGGGCTGGCTGTCCCATGGATAGGAGATCTACATCAGGATATTGTGTTTTCATTGGAGGGAATCTTATTTCTTGGAAAAGCAAGAAGCAGACTGTTGTTGCTCGATCCAGTGCAGAGGCTGAATATCGATCTATGGCTATGGTCACATGTGAACTTATGTGGATTAAGCAATTTCTACAAGAGTTGAAGTTTTGTGAAGTTGGGCAAATGAAGTTATTCTGTGATAATCAAGCAGCCCTTCACATTGTTTCCAATCCAGTCTTTCATGAGAGGACTAAGCACATAGAGGTTGATTGTCACTTTATTCGAGAGAAACTATTTTCCAAGGAGATTATCACTGAGTTCATTAATTCTAATGATCAGCCAGCAGATATTTTGACTAAGTCCCTAAGAGGAACCAGAATTCAGTCTATATGTTCCAAGCTTGGTGCATATGATTTATATGCTCCAGCTTGAGGGGGAATGTTGAGTGTGTAAGTGAGGCTGAGTGTGTGTCAAGTCTAAATGTATTGTCATCTCGAGTGTATGAGAAGTTTCAACAGCTGTCTTCTCTCTCTCTTCTCTGTACTCTATATATTTCCATGATTAATAAAAGCAATATGTGGTGTGTGTGTGAAGTTTACCACACAATTCAAATTCTCAAGTAAGACAAAGATAGAATATATAAATGGAGGGCAACCCTCACCCCATGAGCTCGTTTTTGAGGTTGAGTTAGACCCAAACTCACATTCTAAGAGATTCAATCTATAAATTAAGTTGGACAATACAACAAGCTAAGGTTGAATCATTCGAATACTACTCGGGTTTGATCCTTGACAGAAACAGTTCTTGGTCAAACTTTATTTACCTCTTGGTTGAACTCCAGACTAGTCAAGGTCTCTTTCCCCTTGATGAACCGAAGGTTTAGACCAAAAAAAAAAAGAGGAGCTCAAGTGTAAGACTTGCCTGAAACCCATGCACAAAGACAACAATCTTCAACACACGGGTACTAGTTTGTGGAGCAGATATCTTGTTTGCAGTGTCCAAGTTGAGTCCAGTTTGAAAGCTATGTGAATTTACAAGTTCTACCTGTCTCAAGTATGAATTGTCACTGATAGTCCGACGTGGTGCATTCATCACACGTTCAACAATGACAATTGGTATGCTTGAAGGATCACCGAATATATGCATGTCTTGAATTGACCGGTTGTTAATCTGCAAAATTGAATCCATTAATAGGCCATATGCAAATTGTTAGGATAGGCTTAGGGAGGTCCAGGAATGGTCTCAAAATTAAATGGTTAAGAGATTATATAGGATATAGTTAGATATTGATATTATAAATTATTATAGTTTTATTGTAAATAATGAGATGTTGACACATGGATAAATAATGGTACAAGAGCTAATAACTACCCTCATTTGTGCAATGCTTCTTCGATGAAGTTCTGCACGTGTAGCAGCAGTCTGAGGAGGCTGCATAATTTAAGGGAAAAAATATGCTTTTAGTTATTTGCACCAAATTTTTTTTTACCAAGTTCCAACTTCACAAAGCATCTTTCCTGATACGAAGGAACAGTCAAGTATTTACCTCATCAGGTAGTTTCCACAAACTGGAAACTCTTCTGTGTACACCACTATTTATATAATGATGAGGCATCTCGACCTTAGAGTACACCATCCATATTGACCATTCAGCTTTTCGATCCTTAGCCCAAGCATCATGCAAAAATTCTAGAATCTTTGTTTTGTTATCCCTAAAAACAAGAATATTGTAGCTGATTAAATTTCATGATATATACTCATGCATGGATAACTATGAAACACGGACACCTCTCTTGTTTGTCATGTCAGACATATTTTCAACACCGACACACTCAGACACTTGTCCGACACTACTTATTAGGTGTCTTGTTCAAAAATTACTTTTTGTTGGCTTAAACACTTAAGCTGTCACCTTTACACAACTAATACACTTGAAATAACATAGAAAGTTGGTTTAAAAAGATGAACATATCATCAATTTAGATATTTTGTTACGTTACTCATATTTCATTTAATTAAAATCTTTTTGTTTGTGTGTATTCGATGTCCCTGTGTTCTATATTTTAGACATTAGTCAGATCGAAGTGTCTGCATCTGTCATGTCCAGTGTCCATGTTAAAGTTCGTGCTTCATAGAGGGGTAATGAAAAAGGCGACAAACTATAATTGTCACAGTTAACTGGAACATTCTCACATTATATGCATGTCAGCATGTGAAAACTGAATGCAGATTTGTACGCAAAACTATCATCTGAAACCAAGTATAGAAAAAAAACTGAATGAGGGGAACAGAAGCTAATGATGTCATTTATCTGCCTCCAGAAAATGTTCCATAACAAACAAAATGGGCAGTTAAAATCAAAATATATATGCTTGCTCATTAAAAGGTGTGTGAACACAAAAAAAAAATAGGCCTCTTAACCAAAAAATTGAAACAGATTCAAACGTAAAATTTAGAGAACCACACATTTTTGGTTAATTTTGATGATATATGTATGATAGGCATACCTGTGGAACTTCAGAAATATGTTCCATAAATACAACAATCGATTTCCCACTGAATGATAACAGTTCAACAGCTCTCTCTTTGACAAGGAACGAAGCTTTTCAGCAGTCTCAAAATCTAAAGCTCTGTCTGCTCCCTGTACAAGAAGAGACCATTTAATTAATAAAAGGCTTAAAAATGTTTGAGATTCCTAGTATATACCTGATTTTTGTTTTGAGTTCTAATAAATTTTTCCGTTGTTCTGAGTTCCTAGTATATTAAAAGTTTTGTTCCGAGTCTCTGTCGTCAGTTAAGTGATGATGTGACACCATCTCAACAACTCTTCCAATATATATCAATCATTGAGATGTGTCACGTCATCACTTAACTGACGACAGGGATCCAGAACAAAACTTTTAATATATCAGAGACTCGGAACAATGAAAAAATTTATAAGGGACTCAACAAAAATCAAGTATATATCAAGGGCCTAAAAATTATTTAAGCCTTAATAAAACCATAAAGAGCGACATAAATGGAAAAACAATACAGCCAGATGAATAAAGTTAAGGAAAGACCTCGAGACCATTTTGTGGCATGCGTTGACCTGAAATTTCAACTTCTGTAGTAAACTGATTAGCTTGCGGAACAGAATTTATTAATTTCATATCGTTCCTTTTTGACACAAACTCTGGAATATCAATAGCCTGATCAACTGCTTTGCTAAGTTTTTGTAGTTCTTCAAGTAATATACCATGAGCTGTTAATAATGCTTTAACAATCATGAAGGCTTTCAACTTTACAGAGGCAGCATCACTCAAACCCTGGTTAGTCACATAAGGCATTCAGTTAATGCCCAAAAATTAATGTCTAAAAAGTACTAAACCAATAGAACGAATAGGCTTAAATATGTTTAAGATCCCTGATAAATGATCAGATTTTGTTCTGGGTCTCTAATAAATATTTTTGTTTATTAGAATGAATGTATAAAAAAAACTGTTACAAACAGTTATTACAGGACAGTTAGACAGCTAACTACTTTTCTTTCACTAACAGAATTCTGTTAGTTTGTGATTAGCTTCAAGGTCTAGAGGTTTATAAATACCTCCTTCGTAACTGCATTAAAGACTAACTTTTTCAGAATCAATAATATCAGTTTTTCCTTTTTTTGTTCTCAATGTTTTCTCTTATTTTCTCTGTTCTCTCAGTTCTCTAAATCTGATATGGTATCAGAGCTTGTTTCTTCGTAAAAGCTCTTCTCTTCAGTTTTTCAAGCTGCACCTTCACTTCCATGGCTTCCGCATCTCAAGGTTTCAGTTCGCATTCATTTCCGACAACGATAGCTGAGAAATTGGATGATTCCAACTATCTACATTGGTGACAACACGTCGAACCAGTCATTAAATCGCATAAGTTGCAGAGGTTTGTGGTTAATCCAGTCATTCCGCCTCAATTTCTCACATAAGATGATCGAATCATAGATCGCATTAATCCTGAATACGAAGCTTGGGAAGTGCAGGACCAAACGTTGCTTGTTTGGCTTTAGTCGACACTCTCGAAGTCTGTCCTTTCTCGTGTGCTAGGCTCAAAGCACTCCTATCAGGTATGGGAGAAGATTCGCGAGCATATCAATCTTCACACCAAGTCTAGGGCACGGCAATTACAAACCGCGATGCGTGCTGTCTCACTTGAAGGGAAAACAATGGATGAGTACCTTCACAAAATTAAAGGCTACGTTGACGAGCTTGCCGGCGTTGGAGTTCCGGTACGGCATGAGGAGCATGTCGATGCTATTCTTGAAGGTCTACCTTCGGATTATGCACCAATAGTTTCTATGATTGAAAGCAAGAAACGTATGCCATCAATTGCAAAGATTGAGGCTCTGCCTTATGGCCATGAAACTCGTCTTGTTCGGTACAATCGAGACACTCAAATGCTTGCGTCTCCATCCCTGAATTACACTCAAGGTTATTCGTATGGAAGCTCATATAAAGGTAATGATTCTGGTGGCTCTAGAGGAGGTTATGGTAGAAGTAACGGTGGTCGTAATACTTCGTTTGATCGAGGTGGTGGTCGCGGTGGTTCTGAAAGAGGCCGCGGTGGAGGCAGATTTGCTAACTTCCAGTGTCAAATCTGCCTCAAGTATGGTCACACTGCTAATGTGTGCCACTTTCGTTCTGATATGAATTTTCAACCTCATGAGTCACTCACCTTTGTTGATCCAACTACACTCCAACCAATCCCTTATTCGATTGCCTCGGGTAGGACCTCAAATACTTGGGTTAATCCTAACTCTAAACCAATTACTCAGTAGTCCAGCCAGCCTAGTGTGATGCTTACCAATTTGACACCTCAGGGTAATGGTCAAGCTAGCTCAACATGGATTCCAGATTCTGGAACTAGTTTTCATGTAACTGGTGAATCACAGCATATCAAACACCTGTCACATTTTAATGGACCTGACCAAATCTTTATAGGAAATGGTGAAGGTTTGAGTATTTCCAACATTGGTTCTTCATCTTTTTTGTCTCCTAATGACTCTCATATTACTTTCAAACTTAATAAGTTGTAACATGTTCCTTCCATTTCGAAAAATTTGCGAAGTGTTAGTCAGTTTGCTAAAGACAATGTTGTTTTCTTTGAATTTCACCCTCACTTATGCCTTGTCAAATCACAGGGAACCAATAAAGTGCTCCTTCAAGGTGCTGTGGGTGCTGATGGTCTCTATTCTTTTCATAGCATCAAACTCCAGGATCACAAACCTCAGTTGTTACCAACAACATCTTCTACTACTAATAAAGAGTCTATTGTTACATCTAGTTCTGATTTTTCATCTCCTAGCACTGTTAACCTTTGGCATGCTAGGTTAGGATACCCTAATAGTCATGTACTAAAACTTGTTCTTGATCAGTGTAACATTTCTTCATCTAATAAAGTGATTTCAGATTTTTGTGCCTCTTGTTTTGTGGGAAAATCTCATAGGCTATCTTCCTATGCTTCCACTTCAGTTTATTCTCCTTTAGAACTTGTCTTCACAGATTTATGGGGGCCTTATCATTTAATCTCCTACTCTGGTTTCAAATACTATGTATCGTTTATTGATGCCTTTTCACGATATACTTGGATATTTCCTATTAAAACCAAAGCTGAAACTGTTTGTTTTCCAAACTTTCAAGTTATCAATTGAACTTCAACTTAACACTAAAATAAAAAGTGTTCAATCTGATTGGGGTGGTGAATATAGACCCTTCTCTGCTTTATTAGCTTCCTATGGCATTTCGCATAGGCTAATCTGTCCACACACTCATCATCAAAATGGTGTAGTTGAAAGGAAGCATAGACATATAGTTGATCTAGGACTCACATTACTTCATCGTGCAACTCTACCTCTACAGTTTTGGGATTATGCTTGTCACTGCAGTCTATTTGATTAATAGGTTACCCACTGCAGCACTCAACTTTGCTATTCCATTTGTCACTCTTTTTAACAAAGAGCCCGATTTTCACTTTCTTAAAACATTTGGCTGTGCATGCTTTCCTCTGTTGAAACCCTATCATACTCACAAACTAGATTTCAGGTCTTAAGAGTGTGTTTTCTTGGGGTACTCTTCTTCACATAAAGGCTAAAAATGTATGTCTTCAACTGGTAGAATTTACATTTCTAAGTATGTTTTGTTTAATGAGTTGAGGTTTCCATATTTAGATCTGTTTTCTTCTTCCTCCAGTTCAACACAGAATATTACTTCCTATTTCAGCCTCAATCCTGACCTATCTCCTCCTGTTTCAGCCTCTACACCTTCACTTTCCCAAATACCTTTCTCCAATTCCCTTTCAGCTCCCAATGTTCCTCCTGGTTTCTCTGCTACTGCCTTAAATCAAAACTCACTTGAATCCACCTCCGCTCATCCTCAATCGTCCAATATAGTGTCGTCTAGTGAATCTATACCAACTGCACTCTCTCCCACTCATCCTCAATCATCAAAAACTATGTCTCATAGTGAATTTGTGTCTGCATCAACTCTAATTCTCATTAACACTCATCCTATGCAAACTAGGTCTAAATCTGGAATACACAATCCTAGGCTGCATCCTTCATTATTTCTTACTCATTCTGAACCTAAAAGTGTAAATCAAGTCTTGGAAAGTTCAGAATGGTTTGCAGCTATGCAGGAGGAGTATAATGCTCTAATGAGAAACAGAACTTGGGATTTAGTTCCATTACCAGCTGGTAGACAAGCTATTGGATGCAAGTGGGTCTTTAGAATAAAAGAAAATGTTAATGGTTCAATCAATAGGTACAAAGCTAGACTAGTTGCTAAGGGATTTCATCAAGTTCATGGCTTTGACTTTCATGAAACCTTTTCTCCTGTGGTAAAACCAGTTACAATTAGAGCAGTTCTAACTCTTGCTCTCTCACAAGGCTGGGACTTATTTCAGCTTGATGTCAACAATGCATTTCTAAATGTATTACTTGAGTAAACTGTCTATATGACTCAACCTGCAGGTTTTGAAGTTGAAGAAAAATCCTTGGTTTGTAAACTTAACAAGGCTTGGTTTGACAGGTTAAGGTCAACACTAATACAGATTGGGTTTGTAGGAAGCAAGTGTGATCCCTCTTTGTTCATTTATACACATCAACAACACATTGTCTACATTCTAGTTTATGTAGATGATATCATCATCACAAGAAGTTCTAACTCTCATTCTACAGTTAACTTCGATATTGAATACAGCCTTTTCTCTTAAAAAGCTAGGTCACTTAGACTACTTCTTGGGGCTGGAGATTAAGTATCTTCCTAACAGGTCTATTTTGATGTCTCAAAGTAAGTATGTCTGAGATCTACTTCATAAAACTCAAATGGTTGAGACACACTCTATCTCTACTCCTATGGTTGCAAACTGCAAACTGCAAACTGTCCAAACATGGAGCTGATCTATTTCATGATCCAACTCTCTATAGGTCAGTAGTGGGTGCCTTGCAGTATGCTACCCTTACTAGACCTGAGATTAGTTATGTTGTTAATAAGGTTTGTCAGTATATGGCTAATTCATTGGATTCTCATTGCGTTGTGGTCAAAAGGATATTAAGATATCTCAAGGGTACTATATTTCATGGTTTATTCCTTCAACCTGCTTCTGTTTCAAAACCTATGGCACTCTATGCTTTCTATGATGTTGATTGGGCATCAGATATTGATGAAAGACGTTCCACATCAGGAGCAGTTATCTTTCTTGGCTCAAACTTGATATCCTGGTGGTCCAGGAAGCAAAAAGTCACGGCAAGGTCCAGCACTAAAGCTGAATATCGAAGCTTGACCCAAACATCTATTGAATTAACCTGGATTCGAATCCTTCTAACAGAATTACATGTTTCTTTTCAAACTCCTGTGATTTACTGTGATAATCAAAGTGTAGTGTCCATAGCTCACAATTCAGTGTTCCATAGTAGAACAAAGCATATGGAAATTGATGTCTTTTTTGTAAGAGAACAAATTTTGGCCAAACAACTCTCAGTTGTGCGTCTTCCTGCCTTAGATAAATGGATAGGTGTCTTAACCAAGCCACTTTCCTCAACAAGATTTGAAGCACTAAGGGACAAACACAATGTGAAGCATTTTTCTGTAGAAAAACCTTCCCTTTGAGTTGGGGGGGGGGGGGGGGGTATTAGAATGAATGTATAAAAATAACTGTTACAAACAGTTATTGCAGGACAGTTAGACAGCTAACTACTTTTCTTTCACTAACAGAATTCTGTTAGTTAGTTTGTGATTAGCTTCAAGGTCTAGAGGTTTATAAATACCTCCTCTGTAACTGCATTATAGACTAACTTTTTCAGAATCAATAATATCAGTTTTTCCTTTTTCTATTCTCAATGTTTTCTCTTATTTTCTCAGTTCTCTAAATCTAATATTGTTGTTGAGTCCCCGATATATTGAAACTTTTGTTATGAATCAATACTATCAATTAAGTGATGACACGTCACCTAATAAATTAATCTTTCCAACATTATCAATGGTTGGGATTGTATCACGTCATTACTTACAACAGAGCTCAAAGCAAAAGTTTTAATATATCAAGGACTCAACAACAAAATAAATTTATTAGGGACCCAAAACAAAATTCGATCATTTATCAAGGACCTTAAACATATTTAAGCCGAAAAAATATATAAATAAGAATCTGATCCCTGATTACTATAATACCAAAACATAAGTTTACCGCACTTCCTACACAAACATCTTTTAAAATGCTTTTTACCCCTTTATGGTGCTGGCAGAAAGCTTTTAGTAGAGCCTGGAAGTCAAACATCTCAAAATCTTTGCATTAACAAGAAGTGCCTTTTATGATCATCACATTCTTTATTTTCCACTCAACTCTTTCTAAAGCTATATTTTGGGCATGAAACTTTTTCATATTAAATGTTATTATTTTTTTCGAATGATGGATTATTTAAACAGTAAAACTATTTTCTTTTTGCATATGCTAACTATCATCCACATGGTAAATAGGTTCAGATAATGCATAAGGTAGAACTTGGTAAAGTCATAATATAAGCACAAAACACAAAGCAACCCACATATAACATGTACATCAGTATAGGTGAATATATGCAAAGATTAACTTTCCACTTTTGACTATGCAAAGTTGGATGCAATAAAAGAGATAACAATGGCACAAATAATATGCTTGAGCGCCAAGTAACATGCCAGTTTTCTAGAAGCCCAGGGTATAAATGAATGCAAATTTAGATTTGCAACAAGTATTTTGAACCATAGCAAATTAACAAGAACTTCAACATTGATCTCAAAAAAGAGACATCTAATGTTTAGAACATACTTGATCCAATGTGTCGTAACTTTTATTAGCAACAAATTCAGCATTACGAGAATTCCTGAAACAAAGCAAGTGAAACAGGTTACTCTATGTAATAAACATTCATAGAAAAAGTTTCAATCAAATACTCCCGTGGTCCTTTATAATAGTCGTTTAATGATTTTGCACTCCAGCCAACAAAATTAATGACTCCACTATTTTCCTATTAAATTTGCAAGCATTTTTCCAATTGTGTCCTTGGTTTGAAACAAATCACTTCAACCATTCCCCAACTCTCTCTCCCTAATTAACTATCACGACTCTTTTTTCTCTCTCTCCGTAACTAACTTGTTTTTCTATTGGTTGACCTATTTCTCTCTCCCTAAAACAAAACACCCATTTTCCTATTGATTGACTCGTTTCTCCCTCCAAGTCAACGTTCCTTTTTCCAAGCCAACCTTTATGTTCTCTATTGAAGCATTTCTTTCCTTTTTTATTCAATTTTATAAAAAAAATGTAAATAATTAATTGGAATAAGGGTATAATTGACAAAAAAAATTAATGTTATCTTGGACTTTGAAAACAATAGATAAATAGGAACAAATTTTGGTTAAAAATCCGACAATTAAAAAGGAACGGAGGAGGGAGTATATTAAGTAAACTTCTCAGAAGAAATAGAAATTTTAAAATAAAAGTCTAATTGATTCATACTGAAAATTAGTTAATGTGACAAACCTGGGTGCCGTCGATGCAGCTTTCAGTAAACTTACATGTATACTGACATCAACCAGCACTGCATGTAAAGCATCAAAATGTACAGGACAATAAGAATGCAATCCTAGAAGAGCTTTTGGAGGAATTCGGAATTCGTGGACAGCAGCAGGGTAAGCATCCAGCGAAGCTTGCAAGTCAGCACTGTAGATGATGATGCACTCAAGTCAGTGTGAAAATTTCACTAAGGAAAGATCAATCAAAAAGGAAAGTGTACTACTTTAATCATAATCACTCACCCATTTTCAAATGTGGGAGCATACATAAGCTCAAATTTTAAAATTACAGCTGTTGTAGGTAAAACCTGCAATTTAGGAACCACAAAAACACAGTTAAATTAGATAAGAAAATTGAATTGAAGAGCAAGGTAGTCACAACAAGTGCACTCTTAATTAAAGAATTAGACAGCTCTGTGTTCCTCCAGCTATAGTGATCCTGTTCCTGCATCAGAACATGATCTGATAGGATCACATGGGAATTGTGTTCAGACTTGTAAAATCACACACTAACATGTCCAGCAGAAGTCTCAAACTCCAAAAAAGACATGTTGGTAGGTGGGGCTGTTAAAATAAAACACACCAGACAAAACTTCCTATCATGAACTAACGATTCCCAAAAAATTAAACTTATAGTTGACAACACATGAATGGTTCTATATTACATCTCCAAGATGTCCCATCACAAAAGAGCCCTTTGGGAAAAGAATGGACAATGCACAAGCCCACCTACCTTGTGCTCAAATCCAACTTTTGTATTAGAAGAAGGCTTAACTACATTTTTGGTCCTTGCAGTTTAGCGCTTTTTTCATTTTCGTTCACATAAAAAAAAATCGTTTTAGTCCTTACAAAATATGATTGTTTTGTTTTCCGTCCTTAAAGTGCTTTAGATAGCATTTTTTGTGTGTGTTCAAAGCACTTTTTTACTGTTCAAAGCGGTATCTAAAGTACTTTAGGGATGAAAAACAAACAAACACATTTTGCAAAGACTAAGACGAAAAAAAATATATTTGCAAGGACGAAAATGAAAAAAGTGTTATCTTGCAGGGATAAAAAAATATATTTAAGCCTTAGAAAAATAAGGGGTGGGTGATGTGGATCAAACTGTCGACACACTTTGATCAAATAGGCTCCAAAACCATGTCATGAACTAACAACCCCAAAAGCTTGTTAGATAAAGACACGCAAATGGTTTTATATTACATTACTAACACTAACTGACCCAAAATTAAACAATTGAACAGTGTTATGAGAACTAGCTTCACATAAACTCAAACCTAATTTCACCTTTCCAGTCCATTCAAACATTCTAGATTCCTTCCTATAGCAGTGATGTTCAACCTAGGTCCATGGAGCTATGCACAACTTCAGCACTGCAATGAATTACAACTGAGCATTGGGTTTTATAGCTTTGGATCTCCTTGTGATGACTCTGCTATGGGCTGTTTGGCCTGTGTTTTGGATTGAGTGCTAGAAAAATCTAACACTCACATTAAAAGGCAATAATAATACCAAGGTTTTAAACATCGATCCGGGACCGTGATTTGGGCTGCAACATCAAGGATTTTTAACTGTCCGCGACTGCAACACGTCCACAATTGGGACCATATCCATCACATTTATCCACGATTTGCCGCGATATTAACAAATGCGACGAAACTGCAACGCGACCGCGACCAATACTTAAAACCTTGAATAATACAGTAAAACTTGGCAACACTCAGTGCCCAGTCAAGTTTATAAGGGATTGAAAACTTATCAGCCTAGTCAAACCATAGAAGTCAACAGTGCATTTGCATTAACTACTATGAGTTGTTGATGTTTTTTTTGGGGGGGGGGGGGGAGCTTTTGGAGAGCAACAACTCCACACTGTTATCTGCTATTAGACCTTCTTTAGAGTGGTTTTGTGGTAGAAAGCAAAGCCCTTTTAGATTTGGAGCTTTGATACCACGTGAGTAGAGAAAGAAAGAATGTGAGAAAAAAGAAACATATTTTAGCTTCTAAATTTAGTTGAGTGAGTATACTACTCATTAGAATGATCTATATATAATAATAATGATTACAAAGATAATAAAGAGAACTACTCTTTAACTCCTAAGATACATTGAACTCAGTGAAACACAACTAAGCTACTTGGAAGAGTTATAATCAATTAATCATTAAATGCTCCTATTTCCAACATAATCTCAGATTTTATGATTCTATCTCCCTTGTCTGACCCAATATAGGAACTACAAGTTGGGCAACCTTGCTAATTTATTAGAAAGGGTTAAGTAATTTAATTTTGGCTATTCTAGAACCCCTCTTCATCTCAACCATGGGATTAAATTCCTTTTTACATTTGTCCAATGGTTGATCATTATTTCAAATAAATGTCAAGATGAACATGTGCAAGTTCAAATCTGATAAGCAAGTCCTAGGTGATATCATGGAGAAAAAATAAACAAAGTTTCTTTCATGAGTTGGTTGGCTTGAATATGACACTTGAACAATTTAATAAACATGAAACCTCTGTTGGTTAAGATATTGAAATTTAAAGCATTGTTGTCAAAGACTTAAAACCAATCATTAGTCTTCACCTAGCAACTTAAACTTTTGCTGGAGTTAGTCGTTGAAATGGTATCAAATCCAGTATGATCATTATAGATCAAGGGTTCCATCTTTGCAGTTCACATTATTAAAATTGATGTCTAGCAGAAGGTAGAGATGGCTTGTATGATCCATATGTAAAGTCCAAAGGGCTCTTAAGTGAGGGAGCATGCTAGAGATATAAAACTAACCGTGAGCCTTATTCATCTAATAACTTAAGCTTTTGGGTGGGAGAGTTGTTCCATGACAAATACAAAAGGATAGATGGGATCTATGGTGGGAGTATAATCTAATGGTGCTAGGGTGGGGGAAAACACCTGCTTGTTCCTTTATGTCCAATTCTGCCATTGATTTGGTCATGTCTAGACTGGATTCATGAGCTCATCTTAGTGGTTTAGGGAATATCTTGGCTCATAAATCTCAAATTACTAAGTGAATTTTTAAATTTTAACCAATTTGACTCATTCTACTCAATCAAGTCATTATGAATAGGAACCCTATCAACCCTAGTTAGCAAGTAAAATGGCAGTAGCAAAAAAAAAAAACAAAAGAGAAATATGGTAGCCACAGCTATTCAACCACAAACGTAAATCACTGTGGCCAGATTAAACCTATTAAATATTACAAGCAGTCCTCACATAGTCACATCAATTAATTTGTAACTAAATGAGTCATTCAGGGTCTTGTGTTGTATAAGATCACTAGACACTTGTGTCACTGCAGGAACATTTTTGCTTGAGTGCATAAACAATTTACGGGTAATTACATGTCAACCTTGTTAACAGAGTGGTATGATCTAGGAGATCTCCCAACAGATAACTTGACGCCCAATATTGGCATCTCACAATATATCCTTTCCCCTCAATAACCTCAAGAAAGAGAAGAAATGATAGAAAGATCACCTCAAATCTACCAAGGGATAAGTTGAATGAGATCATCATACATAAATGAATGTCCTGCCTAGCATATTTTATCCGAAAGGGCTGTGTTGAGAAACTGTTGTCTGTATCATCAATCCTCCAAATACCATATATACTGCTAGGACCCAGATCTCGAGCTGCAAATCATAAAATTTTCTACCACATCAGTGTTATTATTAATTCAGCACATACAAAATAGCTTCTGCAAAAAGTTTTCATATGAGAAAATATGTAGGTGCACAAAGAAAAATATAAAGTGTGATAGAAGAAGAGATATAAGGTTGGCCCATGGTTGGGAAAGGGTGAAGTGAAAAGGGAGGGGGAGAGGCCATGGGTTTGAATCCCCCTAACTGAAATTTCTTACAAAAGCTAACAAACTAACATTTGTCGATCAAAAGAAAAAGTGTGATAGAAAAATTACAAAACAAGATACCACAATCTCATGTGCTTCAGTGTTTCCCAAAAAGTTCTTGACAAACAACACATCCAAATTTATAGTTCAAATAGTTACAAATTAAATAGCCTCCAGATCCACTTTTTTAACTACAAGGGGCCTCAAGTCAAGTATCAACTTTCATTACAGACAAGGATCATTGAGTTCATCAAGTAAAATTTCAAGTAAATAATACTTTAAACCCTAACCTTGTGAACGAATAAAGCATTTTTTTGGTACAATTTTGGAAAAAGCATTTGAAAAGAGCAATGCAATTTTTTAGGGTATTCAATAAAGAAATTATTGGTATTCAATAAAATACTCTGTTTGGATATTTAATATCAAAATTTAAAGAAATTTCCATATGTTATTCTTTGTAAAAATTAAGAATTTAAAATTGCACTAAAATAGGTGGGATTTTTAAATTCCTCGTCCTCCACCTTCATCCAATAGAAGACGTTTCGTTTTCCCCTGTCATCCCTCACCTTCACACTACTGCACAAACTGAAGAGATTCCCTACTGCCAACATCCTCAGACACCTCTCTGCCATCATTGCCAAACACACTAATAACAACTCCAAAAGCACTTCTACAAGTACACAACCAATGAGTTCCACCTTTGCCAAGTCACTAAAACAACAATGAGTAACTACAAAACGGTGTCATTTAGATCCTCTCAACATCCTTTAAAATGCTCACAAGCAACAACAAGACAAGCGACAACAATCTACACATTTTCAGGAATCGACTTCTTCGCTTGGAAATCGCAAGCGAGAAACTTCAAAACCCTTCTGAATCATTTCTCAAAACAAAGATCAACAAACCTTCGATTTCAAAGAGTCGTTTCTCAAAACAGATATCATCAAACCAAAGAATTCTCTGTGACCATGGATTTTTTCTTGGGTTGGTTATGTGTGGCAGAGAGAGAGAGAGAGAATAAAACTAAATGAACAAAGACTGTAAAACACTTGAAAAGTATAATAATCCAAACAAGTTATTTCACAATCGAATGGGATTTGATTGCTTTTAATTTGAGTTACTTTGCATTTCAAACTCTTTGACATTTTAAAACTCTTCATTCAAACGCACTCTAAAGTTTATTTAATTTCTAAAGAGAAATCTTCTCAGCCCTTGTTGATATTGAATGTACTTCAAAACCATATCCCTCAATTTTTAGGATTTCATAAACTATAGGTATACAGGGATAGATGTATTTATTGTAAATAATTGGTATAACTATTCTAGTAACAACATACAACAAGGGAAATTTACATTAATCAAGACTCCCCCTCAAGCTGATATATACATGTCATACACATGAAACTTGTTACATATGCAAGTTACCAATGACATGGTGATTTCTGGGGTGAGGACCCCTTGTCCAATGAAATGGCAGCAGTGCAGCACAATTACAATACTTATCAGCAGGTTAAATAATTGGCAAATTTTAATTTAATATGCGGTTTAGTACTATATGATACATAACCAGTTCCCTCAAACACGAGTAATATAATGCATAATCTTGACAAATTACCTTCGTATTGAACAACTCTAGCTGGGATTCCAAAAGATACATCTTCATCATCTTCCCATCTCATAGTAATTTTAATCTGATACCATCTGCATAACCCAAAATATGCATGTCAATTAGGTAACCAAGGAAACTTCATAACAAAAACTGGAAAGAAAATAGAGATTGGTGTATACCCCTGCTGAAAAAGGTCAAGATTGTGAAACCTATGAATGTATATGGCAATCTCCTGTACAGCTTCAAACATAGCCACCGCTCTGACCTTAAGAGAGTGTGGCATTACATCAGGAAGCCACTTTGCTGGCCAGCTTCTGTATTTCACACCAACAGATAATCCTAGTTATGTGCAACGATAACCTGTAATAACACACGTATCTCATTCTCTTAAGTCATAATAAGCAGTGAATTCATGTGCCCCCCTTCAGTTCTTATCATATCAAATCATATTTGTTGCATATTGCTAATTCTTGGCCAAATTAACCATCTATAAAAATGAAACACTGGATTGTAATCTGTAGCATTCACTAGCTCCCTCCACGGTAAACTACAGCTGCAAATAAGAACAACAACAGGACACTATCACAAAGTGAGATAGTAACATAAAAAGACACAACAAAGACATTGACAATAGCGAGCTTTTGTAAGAAGCAACAACAGCACACACACGTGCACATGCACATGCAAACCGAATACACATGACAAACAATCGCCATAGGCAGTTTATTTAGTGAGATTAATATTCACTTGCTTCCTAGGTGGTGACCAAACTTTTGTTAAGGTGTTCATGTCATGGCATATGCGGTCAGCCTAATATGACTAAACTTTGAAGTGTCTGAATAACCTTAGAATCATGGAAACAAATCAATTCACATGATATAAAGAGGAAAATAAGGTCAAATTTATGCTGAGACGGTTTTCCTATATAATAAACACACCGTAGCAACAAATAATTCGATAGTATAAAAATTAAGTTCGTAAAAAGAACAAAAACAACTAATATGGTGATTAATTGGGCGTAGCTAAACACGTTTTCAGGCACAAAATGGCATGCATATCGAATAAGAATTACCGGGCACCGGAAATTCCGAAAACGAGGCTTCTACGGTGAAAAGTTAAAAGGATAAGGCAATGAAATAGAACGATAGTAAGAAGAAGATGCAAATAGGAAACGTAAGAGAGACCTGAAATTGGGAATGTGTGGGAATTGCTAGGGTTCGTGGTTGTGTGAAAGATGGTTTTTTCTGTTGCTGCGAAAAGTAGAAAGAAAGAGAGGAAGAAACGCACGCCGAGGTAATCTGAGATGTTATTATGCGGATTTGAACGACGTGTGCTGTTCCTCGTTTTGATTGGTTTGCGCCAACTCGTACTGTTATTGTTGCACTTTGAATTTTGGACAGTTTGTGTGCGTTTTGATTGGTTATAAAATATATATATATATATATATATATATATATATATATATGATTTCAATTATATATAAAATAAAATAAAATAAATCTTTTCACCATCTAGAACTAGAATTTTCAATCAAGTAACGATTATAATAGATATAATTTTTAAGGTAATTAATAGTATTTTAGTATGCATAATATACAAAATAAATATTTTTATATAACTAAAATTTGAAATTAATAAATATTTTGTAATACATAAAGTATATTATAATTAAAATTTATAATAGAAATTATATTTTATATTTATACTAATAAATAATTTATATTGTAATACGAGAATACATGATTTTGAAGTGAACGATGATGATGATATTAGGGAAGTAAATAATGATGTTAGTGATGGATCTGATAATTCATTTAATGATGATGATACTCCATTGACTAATAGTTTGCAATGAGGGTTGTTTGAGAAAAATGTTGAAGTTGTACCATAGACTATTAATGATTTAGTTGATATTTTAAACATTGATATGAGAAATAGTAGTGGTGATAAACAAGGATAGATTTATAGAGAGACAGCCAGGACCTTTAGCCCCCTCAAACTTCTTTCAACAATAATATATAATAATATTTTTTTGAAAAAAAATTACTAATAATATATATTAATTAATTAATATAATATTTCTAGTAAAAATAATATGTAATAATATACTAATTAATAATTAAATACTACTTCAGTAAAAATAATATATATATATATATATATATAATTAATAAATCTGATAATTAATATTGTTAGCATTGATTATATAATAATCTTTTTTAATACTAATATTTATAATAATATATATTGTCTTTGTTTTTTTCACAGTAATAATATATATTCTCAATAATTATAATCTAACTCAAAGAGATATATATACTAATTATTAGATCTTATAAGAATGACATTTCTATAATTTTTTTTATCAATTACTATTATCTAGGTTAACTTTGTTTTGTATATGATTATAAGTGTCATTCATCTATCTATATGTCTAATTATTAACATTAATTATGATAAACATATTTATATATATTATATATAATCATTATAAATTTTGATGATTTTTAGCTATTATTATATTTGATAAGTTTTTTTGTAAGATTATTATTGTGAGTCATGTTTAATTATTATTGTGCTTGTGAGACCAAAAAATATTTCAAAACTTTAAAAAATTATGAGTTATAAACATATGTATTTTCTTCTTGTATCATTTGAAATAAAATAAAATAAACTATTTTAATGTTATGTGTAAAACTAATAAATAATTTTAGAAAAGTTATTATTTATTAAATATTTATTTGTTAGAAGTTGGAATAATTAAAGTACAAATAAAATCTCCCCCCCCCCCTTCCTAGATTCGTCCCTAGTGATGAAGTGGCAAGGTATTTATTTGGTGATTTGGAAGTAGTTTAGTTGTTTTACTATTGGTATACTAGTGAGTTTATTGTGAGGAGGAGCAATGTTGTTAAAAGTTGTAAGGGGAAAAATATAGTAAACATTTGTTTGTCATAGAGAGGGTCATCGAGAAGACATGGGATTGACAACTTAATTAAGGAAGCGTAAACCAAAAAATGATAGTAGATGTGGTTGTGTTGCTAAGTTTATTGTTAATGTTAAGAAGAACTGGTTGCGTTGGGAAGTAAAGAAATTTATGGATGACCATAATCATGAGCTGTTGGAGGAAGATTCTTGTTCAATGTTACCTTCGCATATAAGGATGATTGTAGGCAATGTTTTGCAAATTGAGAATCTTAAAAAAGCTAGGATAAGGGTTCCTCAAATATTTGGTTCATTTGCCAACATTTGTGGTGGGTATGATAGTGTTGAATTCCGTAAGAAAGATCTTCACAACCACATTGCCAAAAAAAGAAGATAAGAGTATATAAATGCTACTAGAGCTTTAAAGTTCCTTCATGGTCTGAAAATGACTAATCCTGTGATTTTTATAAAACTCACAATGTACAATGAAGGAAGGTTGCAACATTTGTTCTAGAGTGATGGTGAAGGCCAACATAATTATTGTAAACCCCAAGTTTTGAGTACTGGGTCTGGGTACATACCTTAAGGATAATCCTTATCAAGACCTTGTTATATTATTTGTAATTTGATTGTTAATATTATTATTTTCATTGTTCTATATTACCATTTGTCTTGTGTTTGTGCATGTCCATGTACATGTGTGCTTCTTGTGCATTGTATTTAGTGATAATGATATTATGATTATTTGTTATTGTATTATATTTCTTGTTGATAGTGTCATTGTCATTATAGTTGTATTATATTGTATTTGATGCTAGAGGAGTGTTAGATAAACTTGAAAAGTTTCCAAGTCTAGTGGAGTTTTATGATTAAAACCCTAGAAAGATTATGTCATATCTTGAGTTGTATGTGTGTTGTTTAAGGTGTTGTATGTGCTATTGGAAAACTTGATGTAAAAGTTACAATTCTTTCCTACACCTTATAAACCAAATCCGACCACTATCTTAGTGAAAATTGACCCAAAGTTTCACATGATCAAGAAAAACATGTTTTTAAATCTCATATTGGGCAAAATAACCTTATGAATCTCTTTCTTCCTATATATAGAGAGGAGACCACCAAGCCTTAGGAACACCAAAGTTAATATTGGGCTCAATGTTAGTTGCAAAGCCCCTTATAGTTAATATTTTTATCTTTCCCTTTGAGTTTCCAACCTCGAGGCATGTAGGCGACTTGAGTTTGTGTTTTAAATCTCACCCAAGTTTTTACCATAGTAAGAGTTATCGTGGAGATCATGGTGGACAATGTCATTGGATCAATGTGTTCATGGGGGTGGTCACAAGATCATCTTCCTTTTCAATGTTGAGGAATTGATTCTTTAAAGGTTATGGAGAATGGGTTCTCTCTTTCTCTTCTATTGTATGAGTAAAAATAAGTCACGAGTAGGTTGTATGATCTAAGGTTTATGATTTTAGCAAGTTTATTTTCTTGGATGGGTTGTGAATATCCCGAAGCATTTAATTTTGTTATGATTTGGATGAATTTGACTATTGGATTTTTTTTATGTTTTGCTCTTTTAAATAAATCTATGTGGTTGATTCATATAGATTACTTTAGCCACATGATTATACATGAAAGCATTCTTGATCTTCAAATGGAGGATCTTGATGCCTTTATGAGCAGCCAAGACAAGTCAAGAATAGATTGCAATAGTGTACTGTAACTTTTTATTCAATGTACTTTTGAAGACTCTTCCCACTCGAGTGGCATGTTTATATTTCAGTGTAGGAACGTGAGATCTTACTTGGCTCTTCTAGATGATCTTTTTTAGGAAAAGAATGAGTCTCACACACATTCATAATTGAACCATTCTTCAAAATATAGAAGCTTTTCCATGTAATCATTCATGGAATTTCGCTGTAGTTATAGCTTGGCAGGAATAGGCTTCTAATCATCTTAAATTCTTCCTCATCATCTTTGCAGCGGAAGTGAGTTTTTGTTTAAAGGACTCTTGGTTGATGCACGATGTATAAGAGCTTTCCTTAAAGAAGATTAATCTTCTTTCTCCTTGAAGATCATAAGTTGGGTGAGTACCACAACAATTATTTCAATGCTTTAATAGTAGCTTGCTCAAAATGCAACTCAAGAAGATTGCTTAAGTTAGAAACTCCTTCTTACACAACCTTTTATATGCTTGTTCAACATCTTTCTTTTCATCGGCAGGTTCAAAATTGGCATCTGAAGTTATTTTGTCATGAGGGGATCTTTTTCCCTCATTACCCTTTTCATAATATATAGAAACTCATCCATTTTGCTGTAGTTTGAGGTCCTTGAAATTCATTTTTCATAATAGGTTTATTTCACCATTCTTCAATACACTTTTTCATGGTTGCCCCAAGTGAAAGTCCACCATCATTCTATAAGATGAGTTCGAAGTAGTTGTAGTTTCAGATTATGGTTTTCCACTAACATATCTTCAAGAAGAATTTTCTTCTTTACTTGTCAAAGTCCTCGAGGGAATGATACTACTTTCATTGTCTACTTTTTTGATTGGGTATGCATGCTTAGAGATGCTTTGGTAATGAGGGAAATTTAGAGGTGTTTCACCCAATATATTGAGAGTTTTTGAATGTAACAATTTTTTCTTTCGTATTCTTGTATATATTAATTTTTATTCTTCAAAAATTAAATCTTGGTATATAGGCTTTAGAATAATTTTGTGTTATGAGAGTGTGAACCCAAATTGTCTCATTCAAAACATGACATGTGCTTCTTGCAACATGTACTAGTCTAGCGAAGAGAGAGAAACGTGTCGTACTGTCCTTTTTTGCAAAAGTGGTTATCTTTTTTGTAAGCACATTCTTCCTTGTTTCCATTACTTCGTGTGACTCAACATATTGATCTATGGATATGCTTATCTTGGCTTTGTGACAAACAATGATAAGGCAAAATAACAAAGAGAGGGAGTATAATTAAGACAAAATAAACTTTTTCAGGATAAAAGAGCTAAGCATGAGTTACCTTTTGTTAGAGTATTGTATTGAGAAGTGCAATATTCAACTACACTATCTCAAGTTAGTAGTTAGCACATTGTGTCAGTTTGTAAAGTTAGTTATTGACAATTGTTGATGGTTGTCATAACTAACTAATTGTTTCCTAACTACCTAACTATATTGCAACCAACCTCATAACTCTATAAATAGAGTGTTGTAACTCAAGATTGAATCACCTCAATAATATTTTTCTCATTCCTTCTTTGAATTTTATCTTCTCTCTTTTCTCCTTTTTTATGATCTAATTAGAGTTATAATATGATCCATTAGTTTTCTAATATGGTATCTAAAGCTTGAAGAGATCTTCAATGGCTACGAACAACAACGCATTTCATTTTGCTTCTTCTTTCCCCAATTACATATCACATAAAGTAGAAGATTCAAGCTTTCTTTTATGGCGTCAACTAGTTAAGCCTATTATCAAATCAAACAAACTTCAATGATTCATTGCTAATCCGCAAATTCCACTTTGATTTCTCTTTAAAGAAGATCATGAAGTTGGACGTGAAAATCCAGTTTATGAGGCATGGGAGTAGCAAAATTAGGTGTTATTAATCTGGCTTCAATCCATTCTTTCTACACTGATTTTTTCTCATGTAATCGGTTATAATCACTCCTATGAAGTCTAGGAGCACATCCATGATTACTTCCACAAGCAGAGCATCGCCACAACGCGTCAGTTGCACATTCAACTTCGAGCAATGAAACTTGGAAGCAAGTTGATGCAATAGTTTCTATCTCAAATCAAGGTACTCGCTGATGCTCTTGCTTCATTAGGAAGCCCTATAATGATTCAAGAGCTCGTTGATTCAATTCTTAAAGGTATTTCTCCAGATTATCACTCGATAATTGTGATCATTGAGTCTCGTCTGGATGATCAATAATCAAGTAGCATTGCCTTCGATTAATTACACTCGTGCACATCAGAGAGCAAATTTGCATTCTGAAAATTACACTATGCCAAACAAGTTAAGTTCTCAATTGGATCCTGAAAGTTGGTTTGGTTTTAGAGGTGGTTCTACGCACAATAGCTATAATAAGGGTGGCAACAACGACGATCATCATGGCAACAGTAATGGTGGCTATGGTTGCACCAATGCAGGTTGATTTGTCAATTTCCAACTTTAATCGTGTGTGCAAAAACATGAGTTCAATATTATTTATTTTCCCTTTTTATATTTTTTTATTTTTTGGAGTTGACAAGGGTGTTGCCCTTGCTCCTACGTATCATCAGGTGTGATGAGGAATTCAGACCTACATAATTCTTTAAGTCCGAAAGTTTGTGTGTTACATTGATTTTATACTTTTTGAAAGATTGATTTTAATTGTGAACAAAAGTCGTTTAAGGCGTTGGACCTTGAAACGATGTTTTAAACTTTGAAAAGCGGGGAGAGTCGTTAAGGCATTGGATCTTGAAATGATCTTTTGATTTTTGATAAAAGGCGGAGATAATCATTAAGGCATAGGACCTTGAAACAATCTCAAGCGATATTTGATGAAATGAAGAAGTTTATGAGTTGGTTTTATTTTGGTTTTGCTTATTAACCTTCAATCTTTTTTTTTTAAAGATAACTTGCGACAATAATGATTGGTTAAAACTTACTTTACAAGAAGAAAATGGGATTTCTGATGCTAGAAGAAGGAGATGAAGATGCACAAAACAAAAAAAGACCCCTAAGGGTGCATAGATCACATTCAAATCCTTAAAACAAAAACTAACCGGATGACGAATGAAGAACGATATAGAAGTCGATTATGGTCGCAATTCGGCCTCGTTTTTCTCTTCTTTCTTCTTCTTCTCTCTGATTTCTCTCAATTTTTCTCAATGCTAGACCTTGGAACCCTTTACTCAGCCTCCCTCACGCCTATTTATAGCAAAAGATGGCATTAGGGGTCATGGCAGATCGCCCAGGTGAGTTGGAGCTCGCCCAGGCGAGCTGTTGCTTCATCTTGAAGTAACCTTGTCAGCCCAGGCGAGCTGGTTACTTCACCCCTAAGCTATTTGTGGGCCCAGGCGAGCCAGAGACTAGCCTGGGCGAGCCAGGGCCCAGAAAAATGCCTAAAATGACCTTTTTGCCCCTCCCGTTGGGTATTGTCATACCCTAATTTCGTCTGGGGACCATTGTTTGATGGCATGCAACCTTTGCTTGACCGCTTCGAGGTACTTGGCACCCATTGTTGCACAATACGTGAAGTTCCATAACGTGCCGGAAGTCAAAAGAGAGCATTGTTGCACGATCTGTAAAGTTCCGTAACATGCCGAAAATCAAAAAGAAGTATTGTTACACAATTCGTGAGGTTCCGTAACATTCCAAAAGCCAAGAAAGGGATGATTACGTAATCTGTAAGGTTCCGTAACATTACGGAAGGAAAACAAGTATTGTTGCGGAATTCGTAAAATTTCGTAACGTTATGGAAAAAGAATCAGCAAAAAAAGGTAAGGGGTGTATTTAGTAATCAGGGGATGCAAATAGCAACCAAGCCCACTTGGGCCTTCCAGGATGTTCCTCTAGAAGGCGGTGCCTTCTAGAGGAAGCAACCTAACTCGCCTGGGCGAGCTGGGTGGCAAGCTCCTCCCTCATTTTCCTATAAATAGAGGGAGGAGGGAAGAAGAAAAATGTGCAACCCTCCTAGTATCTGTGGATCACTTGAAATTAGTGAAAAAATTGTTTCCGTGAAGAAAATTCAAGCCGAGGCGCTTCCGTAACGCATCCGAAATGTTTTCGTGGGTGATTCTATGAAGATTTTCTGCCGTCTTTCGTTCGCTCTTCGTCGTTCTTCGGTCTTCAACCGGTAAGTTCCT
Organism: Glycine soja; assembly: GCF_004193775.1. Lineage (NCBI taxonomy): Eukaryota > Viridiplantae > Streptophyta > Magnoliopsida > Fabales > Fabaceae > Glycine > Glycine soja. Next base: position 27,532,930 of record NC_041018.1, on the reverse strand, counting down.
GAAATCGAACTTTTCAATTCATTCTATGTACCCTTGGTGGCCCCCACTTGTTTTGCGTACTTTTATTTTCATTTTATTTACTTTCTGTACCCCTTTTGTTGTGCTTTAGTCATTTATTTAAGTCATTTTCTCGCCTAATCAAAAAATAAAATAAATTTCCACCGATCATTTGAATTGTAACATCCGTTAATTTCTGTTAAAATGAAATCTGACCGTTCGGTCATGCCGTAACCACGTTGGAAACCAAAAAAGAGGTAAAATAATAATATAATAATAAAAATATCTTTTAGTAAAATAAAACAAAAAAATCAATCGAACGTTTCTCTTTGGGATGTTTCTTTCTTAATTGAATTGACTAATAACTAAAGTGAAACTAAGGCTAAAATCAACTCACAAAATCAAGCTTTGTCCGCAAAAATCACTGAGAAAATGTTTTAAGGTCCAACGCCTTAAATGACCACCTTCCAAGTAAAAAGAATCGCTTGATTCGTGCCTTTTGAAAGAACTACGTAGGTCTGATTTCCTCTTCGATGGAGGGTACCTAGGAGCAAGAGCCCCGCTTTTGTCGACCTCAAAAATAAAAAAGAAATAAAAGTTTAGATACATAATTTCACACAATTTTAATCTATGGCTATTGTCCTTTGGGACAAACGTGAGAGGTGCTAATACCTTCCTCAAACGTAAAGATAACTCTTGAATCTGGAATATTCTTCATGACCGGTTTCCTTTGGTTTTTCTAACGTTTTCCTTTCAATAAACGTTGGTGGCGACTCCGCGCATTTTCCTCCTATGGAAGACGCACCAATGAGCCTCGCCTCGCTCACCCGCAAAAGAGTAGGTTGCGACAGGTATTTTTCGCATCCTGATCAAAGCATTGAATGATCATCTATTTCGCACTGTAACTGGCGTTCAATACCGTAAGTTGACTAGCAAGGATCAAAAGATCAATAAACGATAGTTCCCAGATTAAATTAGGGTATGACACATTCTTAGGTACGTCATTTCCTAATTGCCTTTACATTTTCTTCATCCACACTTATTCCTTTTGAGCTAATGAAAAAACCCAAGAACACAACAGATTCAAGGTAAAAAGAACACTTTTTAAGATTGGCATACAATTTATTTTCTCTCAAAACATTAAAACCAACACGTAAATGATCAACATGTTCCTCTAATGTTTTGCTATAGATCAAAATGTCATCAAAATACACTACAACAAATTTTCCAATGAAAGCTCGCAAAACATGGCTCATTAACCTCATGAAGGTACTGGGTGCATTAATTAAACCAAATGGCATCACCAACCACTCATATAAACCATATTTTGTTTTAAAAGTTGTTTTCCATTCATCCCCTTCTTTCGTGTGGATTTGATAGTATCCACTCTTCAAATCTATTTTAGAAAACACACACCAACCATGAAATTCATCAAGCATATCATCCAATCTAGGGATAGGATATCTATAATTTATTATGATTTTATTTATGGCTCGGCAGTCTATACACATGCGTCATGTCCCATCTTTCTTTGGAACCAAGATCACAGGACACGGGCTAAGACTTCCTCTTAGAAATCCCTTTTGCAAAAACTCATCAACTTGTCTTTGAATCTCCTTTTCTTCTTCTGGACTTGACCTATAGGCTGGCCTGTTTGGAAGTGAAGCACCAGGAATGAAGTCAATTTGATGCTCAATACCTCTTGAAGGAGGTAATCCATATGGAATTTCTTCTGGAAAAACATCAACAAATTCTTGTAACAAGCAAACAACCTCATAAGGCAAAGAAGAGTTAAGATCATTAGTAAAATAAACATCCTTGTACATGAGTACAAGTAGCTGCTCTCTAGCAATCAAAGCACTCTCAACCTCTTTTTTCTTTGCAAATACACTCACTTTCTTATTTTTCTCTTCTTTATTTTCTTTTTTATTCTTTTTTTTCTCACTCTCATTTTTCTTTTCTTTTCTCTCTTTTTCTTGAATTTTCAATTATTCTTCTCTCAACTTACACTCTCTTACAATTCTGATTTGATCGACATAGGCCTCAACGGGTCGAAGAGGTGTTAACACAATGGTGCGATTGTTTAAAACAAGAGCATATATATTTTTGTAACCATCATGTGTAACCTTTATCAAATTGCCAGGGATGCCCTAGAAGTATATGCGTAGCATGCATAGGTATCACATCACAAAGAACTTCATCCTTGTATTTACCAATGAAAAAAGAAACCAACACTTGCTTGGCCACCCTTATGTTTCCATAATCATTCAGCCAATGAAGTCTATATGGATTAGGGTGCCTTAATGTGGGAAAACCCAATTTCTCAACCAACAAGGTGCTAGCAACATTAGTACAACTTCCACTATTAATGATCAAATTGCATACCTTGTCTTTTATGTGGCTTCTTGTATGAAAAATATGCTAACGTTGCTCCTCATCACCTCCTACCTTAGGCTGCATGTTAAGAGCACACCTAGTAACAAGCACATCTTCATTTATAGGTTCAACAACATCAACCTCACTATAATCCTCCAATGGTGGCATTTCATCATTACTTAAGCTCTCACTCTCTATGTCTCCATTATCCAACAATATCATGGATCTTTTATTTAGAAATTGAGAAGTAATATGTCTAACTCCTTGACACATGAAACATTTGATATCACGAGATCTAGAAGATGAATTAATTTCCACTTTACCTTTAGGTGCAACCAATTAATTTTTGGACTTAGCTCCATCTTTTGACTTTGTCACAGATTTGTTATTTTGCTAATTTGACTTCCATGAAGAAGTGGAAGCAAATTTGGAAGTACTTTTAGCTTTCAATTACCTCTCTACTTGAATAGATTTGTGTAGTAAGTCCTCCATCTCCATATAATGTTGCAATTTTACCACATCGGCTATCTCCTTCATTAGACCTTAAATGAATCTAGTCATAGTTGCCTCACAGTCTTCTTCAACATTAGCTCTAATCATGGCTGCTTCCATCTCCTTGTAGTACTCCTCCACACTCGTGGAACCTTGAGTTAGAGTTTGCAATTTTCTGTGCAAATCCCTATGATAATGGCTAAGTACAAATCTCCTTCTCATGACAGTCTTCATCTCCGCCCATCCACTAATAGGCCTTTCACCATTCCTACACCTACTAGTCACAAGTTGATCCCACAAAATACTAGCATAATCAATGAATTCAAGAACAACTAGTTTAACCTTTTTCTCCTCAAAATAATTATGGTAATCAAACACATGTTCAGCCTTTCTCTCCCACTCCAAATATAATTCAGGATCATTTTTACCTTGAAATGTAAGGATTGTCATCTTAATGCTCCCTAAATGATTATCTCTTCTTGGTTCACCTCTTCACCTTCTTCCATGACTTTTTGCATTTGAATACTCCTCCTCCTCCTCCTCCTCCTCCTCCTCCTCCTCTTCTTCTTCTTCTTCTTCTTCTTCTTCTTCTTCTGAAGTTGATTGTCTACGACTTCTAGATTGGAATGGAGATTACAAACAATCCAATCTCAAGTTTAAAGCTTGAAATTGTTCATTGGCAGCTCTAACAAACAACTTGAGATCCACTCCTTCTTCTACAAGAATTGTGTTAGAAGTGATTATAAATCTAAATATCCTCACACAAACACTCTCTCACATGTTTACACTAAAAAAAGATAAAAAGATAGACTCAAAGAAATTGATACTAGATAGAGTTCAAAAAAGAAAGATAGACTCAAAGAAATAGAACAAAGAAAGATGAAACAATAATATAAAGTTAAACAAAAGGAAAAAAGCAAACAAAGGAAGAAACACTGAAGAAGAAAGAAAACACAAAGGATAGATAACACTTGATTTAAGAATCGAAGCTCTGATACCAAATGATAAGAGAACACTTAGGATCGTCTTGAAAACAGGTATAAAAAGAAAGGAACTTGACCCTAACCATGACCTGCCAGTAGAACCAAAGTTATCAAAAAGAGCATGACCCTAACTGTGACCTACCGATAGAACCAACACTATCAGTTCTTAACCCAAGAACAAAGGAAAAACTCTCACAGTAGAGAAACTCTCAAATTTCATTAATCTTTGGATTCTTCAACAAAGTATTTAAAGAGTCTATTTATACCCCTACTAATAACCCTAATTTAGGCCAAGGCCCAATAACTAATCTAATAATTAAAATACTTTAAAATAACAACAAAAGGTGGTGACAACCCATTACAAGTCCACAAATAGGCCCAAAATACAATTAAAAATGAAAATAAATCATATTCTAAAAGTTGTCTAAAATTTATGTTGGCTTAATTATTACCCAATATTAATAGTCCACCAAAATTGATCAACTCAGCCCATGGATGCTTCTTGCCTTGTAAATTGAGCTTCCCGAAGTGATTCTTCAAGTTGGCCTCAAAGCACCTTCATCAATTTGTAGGAGAGTGACCCAATTAGGTGCAACCCTTAATTCACATTGGTCTTCTTTCTTTTTTATCTTTAGAATCAAGTCTTTCAATGCTTGCTTCATCCTCTTAGTCTTGGACCTTGTCACAAGACCTCCAATCGCCTGCAAAGGATCATTAGACGAGCTGGTTGCACCTCCATCAAGAAGGATCCAAACATAGACTATGTGCAACCAACAATATCAGCAAACATCTCAAGAAATCAAATCATCATTCAACACCAACTCATCTTCCCATCACTTAGACTTAAGAACATGTTCAATTTTAGTTATTATGTAATTAAATCAATGACTTAACAAGAATTTAAGCATCATACTCTCTTGCATACATGATTCATAAAACAATTTCACTTTGAATCACAGCATGCGCAAGCATGTACCTTTTCAAATTTTCTATCATTCTCTTTGAGAAATTAGCATTACATTTGATAAACTCATCAAGACTTCAATTGAACATTTTACCACAGCATGCAATAAGCTAATACATCAATTAAATCAAAGAGAACAAAATTCATTGGTTAGGCAACATGCCAATCAAACATATACACATGTAACACTAATTAAACGTCCACATCATATTCACAAAGCAATTGACATCAAAGATAAACCTCTCAAGCTAAGAATCAAGATGCTTCAAGTTCAATAAATTCACAATTCAATGACAAGGAATTTAGAATATAAAGATTGTAACACACACATTTAAACGTGTAGAGGCTATGGAGGGCACCATGACTTATTTGGGTCTACCTCACTACTAAAAAAGTAGTATTTTACGATGCACTTTCGACGACGGTTCCCCAAAAACCATCGTAGTATATAGGACAGTGAAAATTTTATAAATATGAGTTTTTCAATGAAGACGATTTTACTAAAATCGTCTTCGAAACTACCACTCTACGATGCTTTTTCAAAAACCATCTTAGAATGGGTCGGATTCCAAGACGATTTCTGTAAAACCATCTTAGAAGACCATTATTCGAAGACAATTTTGTAAAAATCTTACGAAACTGTAGAAGTGAGTTATTTTAATTTTATCTCTACCTCTCCTTTCTCTTTCTCACTCTCTGTCTTAGATTTGCGAATGTCGTGACTCTTTGTTTCTCACGATTAGATATGCTACCAACCCTCACGTTTTTCCCCCCTCGCATTCTCGCTCCACCAGCCCCTAATGGAAGAAGCATAGCCCCAACCCAGACTCCTCTGTCGTGAGACGTTGACGCTTCTCATGGGATGCCCTGACCTGGAGGAAACTAAAAACGAGGATCCGAAGTTAATGGGGACACTAGATGAAGGGACAACTATCATTTGCCCCATCTACATCGTAAACATCTCCTCCATGAACCCTTTGCCTCATCTCAGCATGAAAGGCACTCCCATCGTAAGCTCTCACACATTTTCCCCTTTTGTCAAATATCCAATGATTCCAACGATTGTCGCCACACTCAAAATCTAGAGATTCTGCCTTTTACTGTGGAGGTTTCTAGAACTGATGATGACGGTTGTGATGGAGATTGCAACGAAGAGTGAAAAATCTAGAGATTCCACCCCTTTTTTGTTCTATTTACCTCAAAGTGGTGGATAGGGATTTTTCACTCTATAGCATCCCATTCCATTGTGATTTGTTGAAGTTTCTGATGGAGTAGCGAAAGCTTGTCGTCAATCATGCACATTCAATTTGTTAATATTTTATATATGCTTTCACTTGTCAATTGAATTTATCGAAATTTCAACTTCGGTTGATTTTGTTTTTTGCAATTGGTGTTCATATAATTGCACATTTGGTTTTGGTGATTCCATGGGATATCAATATTGAGGGATTAAGGGAATATATAAGCAAGTTTGGTTAGTTGGAAGATTGCATTCTCATGAAGGTTAGCCTTTGCTTTCCATTTGTTGGTTAAGTGTTGAAAAGTGACAAGTGAAAAGGATGTGGGTTGTTTGTTGTTCCAATTCAGTTGTCACTGTTTTCCCTAGTTGTCTTAGATTCCCTCCACTGATCGCAATTTCAACAACACCCTCTTCGATCCGCTTTCAAAATTCTCCACCCCTCCGTTCCACTACTTCATGTAATTTCCATTCAACATCTCTCTCTTCAATCTTCAAACGTGACTATTCTAACATAATACGATTTCTTCGTTTGTGCCAGGTCGCTAATACTCTCTTCTTCTCTTATTCGATTATATGGTTGTGTTATGCTTATGTTGCATTCCTTGTTTCTGTCAGGAATTTTGTTTCAGGACATAACCACGCTACTTCTTGATACAAAGGCTTTCAAAGAAACCATTGACTTGTTTGTTGAGAGGCATAGAGATCAAAACATCAATGTTGTCGTAGGCACTCTACGCTCCCACACTTCTATTCTATCCATAATTTCATGCTTATGTAGTAATGCACACTTCTCATCAAATGAATTTGTTTTTCCCATTTTTTGTTTCTACTTACGTGTATCATCTCACGATCTTTTATTTGCCTCGTGCAGCCAACTTATTTATTGCAAAATTGGGTATAGTGAGGGTGTGGTAGTGATTTAAGGATTAAGACTTCATGTTAGTAAAGAACTGAAAATATCATGTTACGAAAGAAAAAGACATAATAGGCCCTATGTAAAGCACGAGGTACTCCTATGCCACGAGTTTAGTACTAGGTGAAGAAGAGTTTTATTGTTTTGTTCTTCAGCTTTTGATATTATACGAATGATTACCTTTTTTTTCTTCCAATTCTAGGAATGTAGTATATTATTTATGATGATAGTCTATGAGCATAAGTCATAATTATGTCTTTCTCTTGACTTGTTTCAAGTACAATATTGATACTATTTGTTGGAATGATCTCTTGAATAGCAAAAATTCATTATTTCACTGAGTTCCATAAAAATTTCAAAAGTGGGACTTTTTTTTTAACTCCCAACATCAGAAGATAGTGGAAGCAAAATTAGATACCTATCAGTAATAATGTTCCTCGAATTCTCCATGGTTAAGTAATAAGGTTACACTTTTTACATTTGTCTTTTAATGTGGCAGGTACTACAATCTTCCTGCTTACTACAAACGTGAAATGGAAAAAGAGATGAAAAAAGGTTTTAAGAAGGTCCAGGCAACAGAGCGCACTATTTTCAATGATGAAGAACAACACATGTATAATTTTGTACATGTTGCTTTTACTATTTAATCTTAAATTGGTTTGGCAACCTTTATCTTTTAAAATTACTCTGCATCTACTATTATTTGATTTATTTTTTTTAAGAAACAACAATGTTGAAAATTATCTTTGGTTTTCTTCATAGAAGTGTTGTACTTAAAATACTTCCAAAATTACTCTACATCTACTATTATTTGTTATGGCTTGATGTTTAACGTGTTGATGTTTCTATTTTCTTTTAATTACTTCAAAGTGTTTGGTTTGGGCAGATTATTCTTTGGAAAGTTTCCCCTCACCACAACAAATCTTCAACTCATCAAGAAAACCAAAGATAATTTTCAAGTAAACTTATTGGACATGAAGGTTAACCTGTATCTGTCTTTGATGACAGGAGGTGAGCTACTTTTTTCAAGTCCTATTATATCACTAATTTATATTCATTCTTAAAGATAATGACACATGTTGATTGATCTCCTTTTATTAATGACACTTGTTGAATTTGACTATACAAAGAGAGAGCAAAACTTCTTGAATTTAAGTGGAAGAAGTTGATATTTGTTTGTTTAGTTTTTGGTCCTTGTTATGTTATCACATTGTCTTCTACAACTAAAACTTTTAGCATACTTATAGTTATACTTATAGCTTCAACTTCAGCATCAATTTATAAGTGCCGCTTCTTATAGTATAGTGAAAAGTTTTCAAGGTAGAGTATATGTTCAGATCTATGTATTGCATTGTTGTTGAAATTAGCTAAGTTTTGGATGCATTGAACCTCATATTGGTAAATAAATGGAAAGTTAACCCCAACAATTATTGTTCTTCAGCTATTCTTAAGTTTGACTAAGTTGTGTTGAGATTTGTTGTTGCTCGCACCTTCAGCAAGGTAAGCCAGGCTTTAATTACTCAAATTTCACTAATGTAATTTTTATGCTGTAGTAGAATGTGAAAATAAGAATATTTGACATGCCTCTCAAGTCTCACACCTCGCTTCCATTGGAATGAGTATTTTTATTTTTTCCTTCTAAGATTGGGAGTTGATAGAAAATCAAGACTTTCATTGTTCCCTAAATATTCTAATGAGATTTGCCATGGTCAAACATGGCAAGGTTTTTCATCATTAAGCGTGTCACCAATATTTTTGTTTTCTTTTAGGATGATTCCCGGTAAAAATACATGGCATAATTTGAGTGAATAACTTCTTTCACTACATGTCTTTTGGACCAAAATAGCATAATTGAAGATAGGAATCTAATATCAAATAATCTAGGTGAAAAAAAATGAGCATTTAGTAATTAATTGAGAGAAATTAGAGACCTTAGTTAACTATCCACAAAAATCATTAGGGTGAGTAGATATGAGCTAATCATAAACAGTTACAGCATCACTGGCATGGCCTCAATCTGAGTAGGCTTTCCCTAGAAGTAATTGAACCCAAGAATTGCAGGAATATAAGAAAAGCTAAATATATAAGGGAAGGGAAATCTCTACTTGAAACTCTTTTATCATTATATATATATATAATATTAATTTTGATTGAATAATTGACAGTTTTATGCTATAATTAACCTTATGGTGGTACATATTTTAATAAATTTTGATATAGTCTCATATTTTCTTATAGTATAAACAAATTCACCCCCACAATGGTTTGTATATGTCCTGTAACAATACCATATGATTTCAAGTGTTTATGCACTACATTTTATTTGGAGTAATCTAAATAATATTGCTCAATCTATCTTCATTTGTTTATCACTAGTTAACAATTTTATTTGGGTTCTATTAGATATGAAGCTTTACCATGAAGACTGCATGCAGTAAGCATGAGATCATCATCCAGACAAATCCATAGAACTGTGAGTACATCATCATCAGTGCCAGTGATTTTGATGTCGGTAATTATTTTAATATCTACATGGTATAACAGTAAAAAAAAAAGAAAAAAAAATATATTCACATAAATGCAACAAGAGTAATTACAGAATTTAAGCGTAGTGGGGTACTCCTCTAGTGGAATTTAATTTGCAGATCAACAATCAAGTTTCTTTGATTAGTTAAATTCAGTTTTATGTAAGCTAATTTTATAGAAGTCAATAATATTTAATTATATGTCAATCTTATATTGGATGATAGTGTAAAAAAAACCTTTATACTGGTAGTATATTTTAATTAAATTCTTACTAGATAAAACAAGTGTTGCCCATTTTGAAATTTTACATATTATTCCTAATGTTGTTTTTGTAGCTTCAATAATGGAATCTGGAAGTGTTCGTGCTCCTCTTGATGAAGAGTTAATTCTAAAGGTATACCAATGATGTTGTTTGTCATTTTTAATTAATTTAGTAAATTCACCAATAAATTTATTTTAGGTTAATTGGCTTTTCTTTAACGTATCTATAATTCTATATGCCATTATCTTACTTGAATCATTAAAATAGCATAATAGACCGCAAGAGATCCAGCCACATGCATTTAAATGGACGTTGTATTTATCTTGTTGGTCAGTTTCTTGGTTGGCTTCTTGTTCTTAACATGGTATGATTTGGAAATTACTTTGGCATTAAAAATGCTTTGAATTTGACATGCAGGAATGATGGGCTATGGGAAAACCATGGTGGGGAAGATAATGTCGCAAGTAAGCAGGTTATTCATTTTGTGATAGGTTAGTATGTTAATTATTTGTAAGAATTTTAAAGTGGACTCTAGACTCAATTACCAAGCAGTTGTTAATTCCTGCACCTCCAAGTTGCTTCCCGCACCCTGTCTAGAATGTTTATTTTACATTTTGAATTGGTCATTCTCGAAGCCATTAAGGAGGTGTAGGAAGCAACTTGGTAGGTGCAAGAAGTAATAGCCTTTTGAAATAAGGAGGACAGTTGGAAAGCATTATGATTTTATTTGTTATACTCTTTAGTTAATGTTTAGTTGTTTTTAACTTTTTGATTCTCCTGTTTCTTTAATCTCATCTAGCATCCTCATTGTCATCTATCTTCATATTATCTTTATGTTATAAGCAGCAATGGTGCTTAATTATTTTAAGTGGATTGGCCACATAGAAAAAATAGGCTTACATTTCTTTTTAGTCCTTGGAAATATGATTGTTCATTTTAGTTTCTTTTTTTTTTAATTCTTACATTTAGCAATGTGTTTTTAGTCCTTTATAAGAGACTAAAAGTACATAATTTTAAACCAATTGGGCTCAATCAAGTAAGTTATTATCAGCATCTTTGATGGTTAAACATGTTTGCAATTGTTACATGGCACTTTCTTGGGCCATTGGCTATGTCAAGAGCTCCGAGTGTCCCACATGTTCATTGAGCTATAAAAGTAGACATTGTCGTTCTTGTTTGTGCTTTTTATTTTTTTGAAATTAACTTTTTTGTATATGTAATTAGTGTCCTATTTTTTTATGTATAATGACATGTTGGAATAAAATAATAAGTGATTTACATTGCAATAATAATTAAAAGATAAAAAGGTATTAAAAACAGTGAAGAAAATATTTTTTTAGAAAAACCACATTCTAAGATGGCTTTTAGGCCAAAACCCTCTTAGAATCTTTAATTTTTTAAAATAATATTAAAAAAAACACATTCTAAAACGGTTCTTTAGAATGTCTACTTTCTAATACGGTTCTCTTAAAAATCATTTTAGAAATTCTACCATTCTAAGACGGTTTTTAACTAAGAACCATCTTAGAAAGGTACTTTTCTAAAACGGTTTTTAGTTAAGAATCGTCTTAGAAGGATGTCTTTTCTAAGACGATTTTTTATGGAACCGTCATAGAAAGTAAAGACTTTCTACAACGTTGTCTATGACGACGATTATTAGCCGACATAGAATGCGCTTTTTCCAGTAGTACCTACTATATATGAAGGTCCAAATATCAAGTGTTTCAAATGTTGAAGGGCAGGGTGTGGAAGAAGTTAAAAGAGTGGAATGAGAAATTCTTATCTTGGGCGGGAAGGAAAACCTTAACTAAAGTTGTGGTCTAGGCTATTCCATCCTATGTGTTGGGTTGCTTTACACTCCCTAATGTTGTTTGTAACCAATTTGAGGCAATGGCAACCAATGTTTTTTGGAGAAGTCATGAAAACAAAAAAAATCCACTCGGTGAGTTGGAAAAAGTTAGCAAAACCTAAAAACAAAAAAAAAGAGGTGGAATGGTTTTTAGAATGATATCTAGCTTCAATATTGCTCTGTTAGGCAAACAATGATGGAGATTGATAACGCAACCAAGCTATGTATGGTCAAGTATTTGCTCATTCTAAGGCTAGAGTCATTAAGGCACCATATTTTTCTCATTCTAAGGCTCTAGAGGAAACAACGGGAAACACACCAAGCTATGTGTCAAGTATTTGCTCGATGAAAACCATCATTGAATAAGGAACTATATGGTAAGGTTGGAAAACGGCTGCAAATCAACATTTGGGGGGACATGTGGATTCCAAATTCCCTAAACAATAAAGTCTTCAGTTAAGTAAGGGATGAAGTTCAGGAGAATATTAGAGTGTACGAGATTATTAACCATCAGTCACGTACTTGGAATGAACATGCTATAGAGTTTTTGTCCCCCTATAGTGATGTCAAACACATCATAAGTCTTAGGAGCTTGCTAGATCAAGATAAGCTCATTTGGCAATATTCGGAGGAGAGGTATATGCTGCAAAACCTGGCTACCATCAAGCTTTAACCCAATCTGCACAAATGGAACCCTAAAAAAGAGTTGTACCTGGTGATTTTTGGCAAAACATTTGGAAGGTCAATGTGGATCCTAAGTGCAAAAACCTGGTACCAAGAGCTTGTAAGAATATTATCCCAGTTAGAGAGAACCTCCAAAGGAAGATGCCCAACATTGATCCAATATGCCCTTGTTGTAAAAAGGTTGAAAAAACTATTGAACATATTTTCCTCGAAAGCAAGGAGGTCATGAGGGTTTGGTTTGCTAACCGGATGAGCATTCATTTATTAGATCACATACCATCTTTCAACCAGTGGTTAGCTTCTTGTTTTGACATGAAGGATATGATGTCTTTACAACAAGTTTTTAGGATGTTTTTGTCTATATGGAGAAGGAGGAACAAGCAGATTTTTGAAGAAAGGAAGACACCTTTATCTCTAGTTATTAACTAAGATTTTTGGGATATTTGTTCAACTACCTAGTCAAAAAGGTCTTCAAACATCTCACACCCCTAGTCATGGATCCCACCATTAGTAGAAGTAGGGGTCAAAATAAACATTGATGCAACTATTAACGTAAGGGTGTTGCTAGGTGCACCCAACATTTTTTAAAAATACCAAAATTCCCCCTGCGTTTTTTTGCATTTTTGATGGGTGTGCGTGTGGGTGGTCCATAAATTGTACGGATCAAGTTGATCCGTAAGGTTGATATTAAGCATACGGATCAACTTGATTCGTAAAAAGGTTTATGGATCAAGGGTATTTTCATCATTTCATCTTAAGTGCTGAGTGCACCTAGCAACACCCTTAACGTAAACAAAATGGTGTGGGCTTGGGTCTGATATGCATAATCTCTCAGGGGCAATGCCTAATAACAACAACGAAACTTACAAATCAATTATTGGTTCCCAAAATTACAGAGGCTATAGCTTTAAGATGGGCTCTCCAACTGGCACGTGACATGTCCTTTATTGGTTTTCTGGGGGAGACTAGTTGTTTGTAGCTTGTTCAAGCTTGGACGAATCATAAAATAGTCTCTAAATCCTATTTTCAAGACATCATTGAAGACTGCAAAATTTTGTGTTGAGGAACCCGAGGTTTCAAACTTCATTTTGTAAAAAAGACAAGGTAATAGAGTGGCCCACAATTTGGCCCAACTAGCTTTTTCTCATCACAATCATGTTAGGAGTAAGCAAATGCAACCTCATATTGATGCTCTTATCCTATCTAATGTAAATATGGATTGTTTGGTTGAATCAAATTCAGTCTTTGCATATAAAAAAAACATATTATGAAAATCAAAGAAATATTGAATGGACTTATACGGATGTTTTGAGAAGATCTAAAGCCTAGAAGCACTATAGTTTTGAGCCTTTTTTTATCTTATTTCAATTATGTCATTATTTTTTTTAAAGGAGCCTCATTATGATTGAATTTGAAATGGAAAATGTTTTATAATTTTTCTTTCAACATGTTTAGTAACTATTCAGAATCATATTGTGACATTCAAAGATGCACTTCGGTTTGATCCAAGTTTTCAACTTTTAAGAAAAGTTGAGATTATAACAAATTTGTTTGAGTTTTGAAGTTAAATACCTTTGAGTTCACTCTAATTTTATAGAATCACTTTCATTTTTATCAATAAATAAATGGACCCTAAATGGATTGAATTAAATGGGTTGAGTATTTAGTTCAATCCATTTCATCATTTTCATTTCTAACAAGTTTTCCCACTTCTATATCACTCTTACTTCAAAATTGAATATACTATGTAGCCCTTGAATGCCATGCTCGTGCAAAGGTTCATTTATATTGATTGCAATAACAAATACTAAAAAATTCAAAGGAATGTTGAATAAAGTTGTGTGAATGCCCTACTAGCACTAATGCAATACAAAAATATCACAAACTCTAGTATAGTTCAAATTTTAGAATAAAAACTACGCTAGAAAATAGTCTAATTTAGCTCATTTAAGAAATATTTAGTTTTGAGCTTTTTTTATCTTATTTCAATATTTTATATCATTTAAAAGGAACCTAAATTAGGGTTGAATTTGAATGAGAAAGCCTTCGATAGTTTAACTTCACTCATATTTAGGGAACTATTCAAAATCATGTGACATTCAAAGATGCACTTGCGTTTGGACTAAGTACTCAACTTTTTAGAAAAAATGTGATTATAACATTTATTTGAGTTTTGAAGTTAAAAACCCATGAGTTCACTCCAATTTAGTTCAATTCATTGTCATTTTTATTTCTATTTTTCCACTTCTATATCACCCCTTATCTTAAATTTGAATGTACTATGTAGTCCTTGAATTCCAAACTCCCAGCTTTATTTTACTATATAGTATAATAACAGCTAATCATTTTTATAGAAACACATTTTTTGTTTTTTTTTATTATTATTTTAGTTTGTGTTCAATTATCTATGAAGCCATTGCGCACGCATTATAAAAAAATTGTGAAACTTCTTTTTCGTTAGGACAAATTTGTTAAGTTCCATTCAAACGAAAAAGCACACTTTAAAACTGTGCAAATCCACGCTCTTCCCTAACTTGTACACCAAACTTGGTCCTTAACACATATTAAGGGATATTCTGGTCATTAACAAAAATGGTCTTCAGTGATGAGATATCTAACTACAATCAAATTTACTGACGGGCAGAAAAAAAGTAAAAATAAATAAATTATATTCAACTAATGTTACAATCATAATCGCATACACGAGGGCCTAGACTTTAGTTTTTATACGTGCCCATGACAATTACTGGTCATTTCATTAAGGATGAAAAAAATAAAAGATTCTAACATGAATGCATGAACTCTAAGTCAAATACAGGTTAGCTCTCTGACAATAGAAAATTACATGTTGAATATATGGAAGCAGCAGCTGCATTCACCGCTAAGTCTTTCTCCGAGCTATCAAATGTTGCTCTGCACATTATAGAATATCAAAATTGTCAAATTTGTGACCATTTATTTGGCTTCGTGTTGTAGAAATAAGATTTTATACATTGGTAGAAAATTCTGCACAACTCACTAATAATGCATGTTCAAGGTAAATACGTGTATAAATTTCAAACTGTAAAAGGCTTAATGCTTCTAAAATTAACAAATAGTATTCATAATGGCACTCAAGAGTTTCAATTTTGAAGATAAACATGGACTAAGTTTTACAAATCAAATATATAATTGACCATCAAGGTCGGGTCGGGGAAAACCGGCAAAGGCAAAGGGAACAACATTCGTGTTTTGGTACCAAACGTTCGTGAAAAATAGCTATTGCTTTGGTACCTTGGAAAAATAGATATTTCACTACCGAAACTGAGAAATTGAAGTAACACAAATAACATAGAGAAAGGCAGAAAAACACCGTGGGTCTAGAGACTTCACGGATGCCAGTTTATATAGTGTTATATGGAAACTGTATCTTTGATTTAGAGGAATCATTATCTCCTCTATTTATTTGTAACTAATGCAATAATACATATGTAGTTAACCCATGGACCCCTCAAGGATTTGGTAAACACATCTGCCATGATCACATGAATGAACAAATCTAGTGATGATGTCACCTGACTCGATTTTCTGTATAATAAAATGACAGTCCACTTCAATGTGCTGGGTCCTTTCATGAAAAACAGGATTTGATGCAATATGTAGAGCTGCTTGATTATCACAAATCAAGGCCATTTGTGCAGCTCCTTCAAACTTGAGCTCTCTAATAAGTTGCTTCAACCAAATCAGCTCACATGTTACTAAAGCCATTGCTCTATATTCGGCTTAAGCACTAGATCTTGCCATCACATTTTGCTTCTTACTCTTCCAGGACATGAGATTCCCTCCAATCATTACACAATACCCGAAAGTGGATCGCCTATCACTAGGAGACCCAGCCCTATCAGCATCTGAGTATCCAACAATCCATACATGACCTTTGTCCTCATAGATAAGTCATTTTCCAGAAGCACCTTTGATGTATTTCAAGATCCGTATAACTGCATCCCAACGATCCTGGCAGGAAGAATTCAAGAACTGGCTCACCACACTGACTGCAAATGCTATGTCAGGATGTGTGACTGCGATAGTTTAGTTTTCCAACTAAACTTCGGTATCTTTATATGTCAGCAAAGGAATCCTTCTAATTGGGTACCAATTTGACACTAGGGTCCATAGGAGTGTCTAATGGCTTAGCATTCATAAGGCCAATTTCTTCCAAGATGTCAAGAGCAAATTCTTTGGGAGATTACTACACCATCTTTGGACTGAGCAACTTCTATACCTAAGAAATACCTCCCAAGGTCCTTATTTGGGAACTGACAAAAAAGGTATTGCTTCAATTGTGCTTTTCCATGCTGGTCTTCTCCAGTGATAGCAATGTCATCTACATACACGAGGTAGATACATCCTTGTGGTGAATGACGATCAAAAACTAAGTGGTCAGCTTCACTATGAACCAACCCAAACTGTTGTACAACAGTACAAAATCTAGCAAACCATGCTCTTGGAAACTGTTTAAGTCCGTAGAGGGATCTGCGAAGTCGACAAACCATGGTAGAGGACTCCTGCTAAGCAACAAAACTAGGTGGTTGCTCCATGTAAACTTCCTCCTCAAGATCTCCATGCAGAAAAGCATTTTTAATATCAAGTTGGAAGAGAGGCCAATGACGAATGGCTGCAATAGAGAATAACAATCTAACAGAGTCCATCTAGGCCATAGGTGAGAATGTCATAGTAGTCCTGTCCAAAAACCTGAGTGTAGTAGCCCTTTGCCACCAAGCGGGCTTTAAAACAATGAATCTTGCCATCGGGTCCAACTTTAAGGTTGTATAACCAACAACATCCAACTGGGGTCTTCCCAGGGCTAGAGGAACCAGATCCCAAGTACCACTTCTTTGGAGAGCACACATCTTGTCAATCATTGTATGTCTCCATTCTAAGTGGGAAAAAGCTTCACCTGTAGAGTGAGGAATAGACAATGAGGACATCAAAGAAAGGCGAGTATAAAGTGAAGGAGAAAGATGGTGATAACTCAAAGTAACATAATGAGGAGATGGGTTACTTGTGGAACGTGTACCTTTCCAAAGAGAAATGGGTAGGTTAAGGTTAGATGGAGGGTCAGGATCCAATAAGGTGATTGGAGCCAGGGAAGAATCGATCATGGTCTCAGTCTTAACTATAGGAGTAGGCGCAGGTGCCACTAGTGGTTGAGGATGTCTGTGATATACCTCAAATGGTCGATTCTGAGGAAGATTCTCACAAATGGCCAGTTCTGAGGAGGATGCTCAGATGAGTCTTCCTATGACACAAAGGGAAGAGGAGAAATAGAAGTATGTCCAAGAGGAATGGATTGCTCAATATCACTAGAAGTAGAAACAAACTCAAAGTATGGCACTAACTCAAAGAAAGACACATCAGCAGAGATGAAATAACGATTGAGTGTAGGAGGAAAAGACCTATATCCTTTTGGGACCGATGATAGCCTAGGAAGCCACACTTGATTGACCGAGCTGATAGTTTGTCAAGACCAGGCGACATATTATGAACAAAGCAGGTAGAACCAAAGACACGAGGAGAGATAGGATGTAGAGGAGATTGTGAAAACAAAAATAGAATGAGAAATTTGATCTTCGAGGACAGTTGATGGCATATGATTGATAAGATAACAGGTTGTGAGAACATCACCCCAAAAACGGGAAGGGACATTGCCATGGAGAAGAAGTGTCTGGGTTGTTTCAACAAGATGCTTGTTTTTGCGTTCAACAACCCCATTTTGTTGAGGGGTATAGGCACATGAAGTTTGGTGAAGAATACCCTTAGATGACAAACTTTTGAAACTGATGTGACAAGTACTCATGGGCATTGTCGCTACAAAGATCTTATAGGAATCCCAAACTGGGTTTGAATTTCATTATGAAATTGCTCAAAAATTGAAAATATTTCAGATCTATTTCTCATTAAAAATAGCCATGTGCAGCGACTAAAATCATCTACGAATATAACAAAATGTTTGAAACTATAGGGGGCTAGTATTTGAGGTGAACCCCAGACATCAGAATGGACTAAAGCAAAAGGGGATGCAACTCGTTAATTGACACAATTAGGAAAAGACTGGCAAGTGTGTCTTCCTAACTGACACAACTCACAATGGAAAGAAGACAACTTGGACAAACTAGGTACCAACTTCTGAAGAACAGGAAGACCAAGATGTCCCAACTGAGCATGTATGGTAAGTGGAGATGTTGCGAAAGAACACGCTTGTTGTGAGGCTAACAGGTAATCCATCCCGAACTCCGCTCTTGCAAGGTAACAATATCTTTAGTGAATGTTATCAAGCAATCGAAATATTGGGAAAGGCAATGAATAGAAAGAAGATTATAGGGACAATCGAGGACAAATAAAACAAACTCAACAGTAAGGGAGGGTAAGGAATGGGTGGTGTCGACTCCTTGTGACTGTGTTTGGTAACCGTTTGCAGAGGTAGTAATAGGTAAATTGTTGACCATGGAAAGGGAAGAGAAAAGAGAGTGATTACCAAATATGAGATCAGATGCATTGGAATCAAGCACCCAAGGACCTAGAGTAGGAGACTATAAGATATAGGCAAATGAATTACCAGATTATGCAATTGAAGTAGTGACACCAGAGTTCTGACGACTCTCAAACCACTAGAGAAAATCATCATATGTTGCTAGGGTTACTCAGTAGTTGGAGGTTTATCAGTTGTTGAGGAACTGGCCACATTAGTAGGACAAGTAGGCCTGTAATCAAGAGACGTGCCATTTAGTTTCCTACAATGATTAGTATTCTGATTATCCTTATGGCAATGCTCACACCACCTATGTCAATTCTACAGGTTGCAATTTCCATTCCGAGACCGAGTCGATGCTGACCCACTACTTCGAGAGGCAAGGGCAAAAGTATCACCTACAGAAGCCAAAGATGAGGCACCAGTATGCTTAGGTGGAATTCATAGAAGGGCAGAAGATGTCCTAGTCATAGTAGGTGCTGTCACAAACCCTAAACTTTGGTCATGAGTAGCAGAGTACTCCAAAAGCAAGCCAATAAAGGGCAAATGTCATAAAGAAGGTACCGCAGTTTTCAAGTTCCTTCTTGGCTTCTTCAGGTTTCGTAGCAGCAGGAGGAAAAAGTTCATTATAGTCATGGAATGCAGTATGGAGTCGACCAAGATAGGCGAACATCAAGCCATCAAACCGTTGTGGAGCAACGACAGTCATCAACTCTTGGTACACTATATAGAGGCACTGAGCGTCATTAGTGTAAAGAGTTCTTGCTTCTAACCAAACCAATTCACACGTTGCATTAGGACAAAAAATCAATTTTATAGAAGGGTGAATGGTGGATTTGATGACACAGCATAATTGGGCATTAATCTTTTTTCACTTAGCATGTTCAACTTTTGGTACAGAATCAACAATAGAAGTGAGGTGCTCTTTGTACCCTTGACCACTAATCCAAAGGAGAATGTTGGAAGCCCATGTAGAGTAATTGGAATTGTCCAACTTCTCCCTGGAAAGTGTGAAGTTTGAAAGCAGGGCCTCAAGTTTAGATTTTTTAGTAGCTCCAATAGACACCATAGGAAACATGAACAAAATCTGCAACAACCAAAAACGATACAACGGAAGTTCAGATTACAAAGGGAGTGCAGGCAATGCAAAGTGCCACTGGCATGGAAAACACTGCCAGAGTGAGGCCTACACGCGCCAATAGTGCATGTCTGAGCATGGCTGTTTGGCTCGAGGAAAAACACACGTGAGGGCATGTTCATGATCAGAAAAGGACATCGTCAACAGTGTAGTGTAGATCAGCGAACCGCGATTCCGACAATGGTGTTGCTGCCAGAAGAGCTTGTTGGATGACAACAGTTGGTGGCGGACGAAAATGGTTTGTAAAAAATTCCTCAAGGGACAGTGTCAACAAACTGAAATGTGAACCAAAGAGAAAAGAATCACAAAAAAAAAAAAATTCCTCCAAGGGCAGTGAGTCCTTCGGGCAAGCACAGTTTCAAAGGCTGCCTTTCTTAGAGGCTCTAGATACCATGTTTGAAGAACAGAAACATAGAGAAAGGCAGAAAAACACCATGTGTCTAGAGACCTCACAGATGCCAGTTTATGTAATATTGTTGCATTGATTACAAATAAATAGAGGAAATGATGTTTCCTCTAAATCAGAGATACAATTTCCATATAACATTAAAAGGAAAGATTATTGCTTGATATTCAACAATATGTAATTATTAACCTTAAGTAGCAGATAATAAATTACAAAAGAACAAAAATTCCAGTCCATTGCATAAGTACCCATGATGGATAGTCTTTCTTAAAAATCCATTAAGTTGTTTCAGTTCAATAGCCAAAACAGCTACGCAGTCTCTTCTAAGAGTAACTCAGTAGAGATCAAGAAATCATTATGCAAAACATTTATCAGCTTGCTTATTAAATAATTATTAATCACAGTACAGGTCATGACACTAAGGGAAGGAAAGCGACCAATTATTTAAGCATCTTTCCATTATAGTGATGTGGTGATAGGCAGCACCTTCCTATTAAGAAGGTATATGTAAGAATAAAAAGGAATAAGAAAATAGGAGAAAATGGACCTAGGCCTGATATTGTAACTAATAACTAACATTGGTTATTAGCTAGATGGGGGGGCAAAGGGAATTTAAAGGGTAATTGTATCCGTAATTGACGCATTCAGAAATAGTAGAAAGTGAAAAGAATATAGGTCTCAAATACCTTTGTTCAATTGTTTCATCTTTCATTTTCACAATACACAAGTCCCTAATATCTTCTAGTTTGTTTCTTTTTTATCCACTTTCTACCAAATTGGTATCAAAGCCTCCCACCATGTCTCAATTGCAAATGACATGTTGGCATTGCAATGTTTTCCTGGAACTAGTTAAAGGACTAGTGTACAGCCAGCCCATGTGGGCGCCAAGGCTGTGGAACGAGGTGAGATGTTAGGATCCAATTGCAAGGCATGAAACTTGAGTCCCACATTAAAAAAATGAGATTCTAAGGTGGGCTTTATAAGACTTTGGGTTCTCCAACTACAACAGCTAGCAATGCACTACATATACACATGATTAAATTACAGCTTTGGAAGCTATATGAATTAAATGTAGCTTCTAAAGACCTTTATCCTTGGGCATGAGGGAGAGTGTTGGAAAGCCACCTAAATTGCAGTCACTCCTAACCCACCTTAGTTGCAGCCTCTGAGAGATACCTTAATTGCACCCTTTGGTGGTCATTTAGTCTCACCTAACCTAGAGATATGGTTTAAATAGAAGTTATAAAGCTTAGACAGTCCTGGCCTACTACTCGGTTTTGCAGGGTTGAGTTACGCATTAAGTCCAAATTCTAAGACCAACAAAAGCATATATGTAAAAATAAACAAAAAGTTATGTTGGATTGGTTAAAAACCTAAAATAAATTTTTTCCAGTTACTCTATACATCAGCCTGTCATCTCTAACTATTCAAGACTGCTATGTATATTTTTTTCTGTTATTCCATTATTTACAAATTTCCTTTCACATTAATTTTTAAGGTAAATAGATGGCTAGCAACAAATTAAATTGGCTTTATTTTGCAGAAGTCTTGTTCTCCTAAATTCCAAATACTGCTAAAGTTCACATTAGGAAGTTATCCTGATGTCAGTTCAAAGATTTCAAACCTAACCAAATGTACCAAGTCCACATCATTGATATTTGATAGTACATAATTTTATGACAGGTAATTGACACATTTACCGGGAGTTGTTTTCTGAATTCCCCAACTGTTGTAAACCAAAAGCCGAGCTCCAGTTTACATGTTGTATACCCTGGTCACATAGTAATTGCTTTTCTTTTACTTGATTCAACCAACATTCCTGAAATCATGAACAAGGAAAAGTTCAGATTTAGATGAAGGAAAAAGCACAAACTTCTTTCCCAGTAACTTAACATCTTCCTAGGTATATTCACCATGGAAATGTCTAGTATCCACCATTACTTGAAAGTTGAAATCATGAGACACTGTAATGAAAAATCTATTCTAAGTAAACTGGGATCCTAAGCATGCAGATATGGTCTCAAGATAATATACCCTTTAGCAAGAGTTTTAAATTACAGTTCACAGCCACAATTATGGCTGCCTTTACCTGTCAATTTTCAAAGTTCTAATATTTGCACTGCAACTGTAACAGACAATTTAAAACTGAGTTTTGCATTTCTAAACCATTCCTACAAAAATGGTTGACTGTTTCCAACAGCATTACTGAAGAAGGGTATTTAGTTTGTTTCTAAGATGTCCTGAGAGCAACAGAACCTTTCTCAACAACCATTAACTCAGAATAGAGCCAATACAGCAGCTCACGCAGACTGGTGCTTGCAGTAGCAAACACAAATGCAGATGTCTACTTGCAATAGAATGTTTGCATGTTTGGAGGCAAGACACGGTGGTTTGTAGGTAGTTATGGTTAAAGTGGGAGAGAAAATGAGAACCAAGGTACATTTGCTATCAGGGTTGTCATTTGCAAGCCCGGCCAGTGAAGGGGCTCCTTTTTGCTGCCAATTTGGAACAACTTATACAGTGAAAGACTAAAAAATAGAGGCAAAAGAAACTTAACAAAAAAAACTGCAGTACATAACTTGAAATAAAGCCATATCCCGAGTTACTGAAGCGTATTGGATAATTTAAAAAAAAAAAATAGTGGATACTTTTTGGACCAGTCAATGACTCAAATAGGATCATTGGTAGAACCAATGAGTCACTTGTTAAACTACATAAAGTAGTATGAAATTCATAACTTATAAATTCCACACTTTAAAAGTTATTAAAAATATTCAAATTATAGCTAAAAATTATCCAAAAAATCATAAGACGAATTAACATTTCACAAGTTCAGTATTAAAATTCAAGACCGTAAATTACCATGACATGAATACCTAATAATAGAAACAGAAAAATACATATCAAATATGAAAGCCAAAGTGAAAGCTAAATATATAAACAAAACAATTAAGATAGAAAAACTATATATAGTTAAACATAAATTAGAAAAAATTAACAAGGATTTGCTGCACTTGATCACCATACATATAATTAGATATACAATGTTGATTGCTAACCAACAAAGTCAGCAATCATCAATATTTTGTCTTATCAATCCCCATAATTATATTAGCAAACCAATAGCATAGGCAACCAATCATATCAACCATGTAAATTTAATGCTCCAGAGCTTTGGTTCTTCACCTTGCAAGAAAGCATCAATAACGAGAAATGATTAATATAATCTACATAAAAAGCAAATATATTTAACATAATCATGAAAGCAAACAAGTTTCAAAACAAAAGACAAGGGAGATTCAAATAATCAATCATTCAAATAAGTTTTTTTATCTCTTGCAACAGGCAAATGATAAAAGAAGAGTTTTCACATAATAATAATATTAAAAATACATAAATTGGATGTCACTCACCACCAAACAACAGACTAGCTGGTATCTTAAACTAAATCAATGTAAAAACATCAAAGGGCTATAGTTATTTTATCTTCTGTAGCAGCAAAGAAGGAAGTCAATATATAGCATACATGTAACTATCTGCAAGACAAACCTGAAAGCCTCCCTTTGAAGGAATGGCACCAAAATCTGGAAACTAAGGTGGCACTTGTTTAGTTCATTTTTTGTTTTCATTTTCATTGAAAATAGAAAATAAGAGAGAAAATATGTTTGGTTTGACATTTTCATTTTCAAATTTAGAAAACAAACTCAGTAATTTCAAAAATATTGAAAACAATAAATTGTCGTTTTCTATGTTTTCAAGTAAAATGAAAACACAGTGGCACTCCATGTAATTTTGAACACATTGTTTCTGCCTTTTCGTGGATTATCCTTCTCTCCATCTCAATGTCTCCCCCACTCAACCACCACCAACAATTGTACCCACCTCTACTGTATGCCATCTCCGATCAATCACCACCATCGCTTGGTCGTTGCATTTTTGCTCCACTGCCACACACACTCTTTTTCCTCCACCACCACTCAAGACTCCTCTCCTCTTGACGACTACAAGCCACAGCTCAAGAATGTGTTTGGGGTTTTCCTCCGCCACCGCTCACATTCCTGTCAAACAGTGCCACCTCCAGCAGCTCTGCTAGCTTCTGTCCAAACTCTTTTTCGTTGGAATGAAGAACATGTCTTGTGTGATGGCTTCATGGCTTCACAAGTGTGGTTGCAGGGATGGTTTATGTGACTGCTCTGAGTAATGATTCTAATTTGTGTTAATATTTTGTTTTGATTTTGATCAGATTTGTTTTCTCCAATAGTTGCTGATAAGGTGTTCGGTATCAAGTTTTCAATATTTTCATATTTTGAAAATAAAAGATAACAAATCAAAACAAACATGTTTTCTAATCTTAAATTTGAAAATGAAAACTATTTTCAGAAAATGAAAATAGAAAACAAGGACTCAAACCAAGCACCACCTAAATAAAGCTCTTAATGTTTAGCCAGATTCACACCAACGTATGTGTTACAGCAGCCAAGGATACAAAAAAGATCAATAGAAACAAACCCACAAAAGGTAATCAAAATAAAGTTCAACTCAGATAATCAAAGCCATACTCATTTTATCAAAAGAAAATCAACACCATGCATGACTTGAAAATTTTTCCAGAAATAAACAGAAACCAACCAAGTTGGATAAAAAAAATAACAGTGTGTAAACTGGGAGGGAAGTTTAAAGGAAGGAACAAGAAAGAACGGAAGACAGGAAAAAAAGTCTTGTAAAGTGTGAAGGAACAGAGGTCAAAACAAAGGTAACATTTTGTGGAATAGTCAAGGAAGAAGGGTTTTGAAATCCTATTATATTTTGGAAGCAAAAAAATGCATTAGAAAATGGGGAAGAATATCCAAAAAAACCTAAACATTAGTTGTTTCACAGTAGCACCAATACAGTACACAAAAAGCAACTAATTTGGCCATTATTGCTGCCACCAGCCACAGTGGCTGCTATTGAAAATTGCTCTGCTATTGGAACCCCATAGTGACCTAGGACTGGTCTACTTCACTACTCCACTAAAGCACACTATTGAATACTATGACGGCAAAGACACAGCAACGAAAGCTTTGATTTTGGCAAGCGCACATTGAGGATGCGGCAAGGGGGGCAATCTATGTCTACCTGATATCATAATGGCACAGCAAGACGATAACTTTTATTTCACTCTTTTGTTTTTAATATAAGCATGACCCAATTTTCTAGTTATGAAAGCCTGGCAAGACAGTTTAATGAGAAAACCAACTGGGTCACACCAGTTGTACAACATTTCCGAGTTCCAACCCATCAACCAACTTGGACTAGTTATATCACCGGTTTTTGTTCAAACCAATTCAAACGTCGGTCTGAGCCTGTATTGATAACCTTGATCCTAGTTGCACCAAAGTTGTATTGGGTAATTCTAAAAAAAATAATGGATACTTTTTTAATACATATCGGACACTTATATTGAACTATTGATATCAGATACATGTTGGACAGTGATACTTTTGCCTCTTTTAAGAATTTGGACTTCATATGTTTGCTTTTTGTTTTCATTTTAGTTTATATGTTCTCTCATTAATAATGACAAAATGTTATCTAGTTTTCCTTCTATTTCTGTGAAGTTTTGTAAAGTAATGGTGAAAACAAGAAAATATTTTCATCATTTCCTTCATAAAACTTTTAAAAAAAGAAACAAAATTAAAAACAAGTAGCATTTTTTAATTCCTATTGAAAACATACTAACTAAAAACATAAATAGAAAACAAACCAACCACTACCTTACTTTTCTTGTATAAACACCTATCCCCACCCCCTATAATTTCTCACATATTATAGCACTTACTGACTTAAAATAAGTCTAAAATAAACCTTAAGAAAATTAAAATAAATGTTGTCTTTTTTGCACTCACAAGTTGTTTTTCCTCTTCAGAAAGAGCTGCATCCATATGATCAAACAAAGAACTCCATCTTGCCCGATGCATATCTGCTATTTTGCTAGTGGGAAGTCCCGCAGACATTTCCACAGTGCAAGGATCATAGTCTTGGTTATTTCCAAATTCTTTTGATAAAAGGAACGGCAACTCAGTAGTGATTACAGATCGAACTTTCCTTCTACTACGACGCAAAGCTGGGAAATGTAGAAAAAAATGCAAAAATCACATGTAAACATTTCCCCTCCAAAACCTGGTTAAATAAAATAAATATGACATTTACCTGAAAGGCGTCCTTTGATGTCTTGTTGTAGAAGCTCCAACCATTGAGAAGCAACAGTAGCAGCTGGAAAACATAGAAGCATCCATATCAGCAAAGGCTCAAAGAAATACCTATATTAAGGAATTTTTCTTTTGAAGCCCAATAAATCTCATAAATATTTCACAAGCTGAAAATGAGATACACTGAACTACTTCTTATGGTACCAAATGCACCGTATCTACCCTAGTGTGTGGTGTAAAGAATTAATCTCTGAACACACCAGTTCACTGCTAGCTTTCAAACTCCAAAAAGAATAAAAGAACTGGTCCCTTCCATCTAACTAAGCATTACATGAAATGGTTTAAAAACAAGCACAAAAGGAAAGAAACAACTAAAACTGAAAAAAATAAAGCATAAGCATGAGGGAAATTGTTACGAGCCTTTTAGGGAAAGGGATGAAACCATAGTGACATTTGAGGATTCCTCATTTGACAAAGTGGTGGAACTCATTGATGCCCTCGTTTCAGATGATAGTTTCAGAGCCAAAACATCATCCTCTGCAACATTCGTTGACTGTGTCACACCACCTTTAAGACTACCTTTCTCTAAAGTGCCTGTGTCACGATCACAAACTTTACCCTCCAAAATCAAAGAAGAAGAATCATCCATTGTCACAGGAAACTTTCTAGCTTGTCTGTTCCCTGAAGAGCTATGAAGGGCCCCTTCCTCACAAGCAAAGGCATGCTGATGCTCACCTACATCAGCCACATTTTGTTGATCCCTCTTACTAATTTCTACACTTCCATGTATTCGATGTGCTGCTTGCTTACTCCCCGCGCTAGTGCTTTCATGTTTTTCAGACCTTACAAGATTCTCAATAATTGAAAGCACTTGTTTTCTATTCCTCACATGATTTATAATTCCGGGGTTCAAGTCATTCAACAGTCCACTTGGAGCAGCAATCTTGGTAAACCGGTTAACCTGTTCCCTCTTCGCAAGCTCTATCTTTCTCTTAAGCACTTCATTCTTACTTTTCCTTCCACGTTGTTTTGGCTTTGGAATGCCAGCGTGAGAGGGCGACCAAAAACCATATTCCTTCATCTGTTTCCATTTCGTCATCGGATCTTTATCCCCCAAAGGTCCAACACAGCTCCCACTCTCGGACACATCCTTCGACTTAAAAGGATTGTGCCCTTTAGAGGAATTCGCGGCTTCCAAATTCACAGGGCTGGTAACATCTTCTACATTCAGATCCACATTAATTCCCCTCGAGACTACTAAATTAGCATGTCCTTTTTCTTGCTTCTCACACCCTCCACTTTTGCACACATCAGTGTTGAGATCCAGAGGCCTAGCCGCAAAATTAAACTCTTCTGACATCGCTTTCCTTCCCGTTTTCGCTTGTTGAGAACCATCCGTAGCTCCCAACGACCACTGCACAGTGTTTTCTTTGTCGTTTTTGAATCCCGAATAACGGCTATTCGTTTCTGAACAACAATTAAAATTGAGACCAAAATAAAAGTTTGAGAAGGGAGTCTCTGCCCAGAAGGAAAAAATAAATCCGATACATAGATGAAAAGCTGAAATCTTTGAAGAGCAAAATGCAAACTTTCGAAAACCCAACAAAAAAAAAACGACGTAGTTTGGCTGAAACACGAAATTACTTAATTACCCACAGAGTGAACAACGGCGTCAAGATCTTTCATCTTAACCCGTTTCCGAGCGCCGTGACCCGCGTGAGAGCTTCCACGCTTATCTCCCACGATCTGAAACACAAACCTCAAATTCTGAGATGATGGTTTTTTCTAGATTCGAAAGCACTACTAAGAATTGAAGGAACAGCGTGGAAAAGACCGACCTTGGAATTCGAAGGGGAGGAGGATGAGGACAACAACAGCGACGCTGTTCTGGAATTGCAATCCTCGTTCATGTGGTTGAGTCAAAGGTATAGATGGTGTTTGATGAGTGTCGGAAGATGAAATTTAAGAGCGAGGGGTTTTTTTTTGTTTTGGAGCGTTAGGGTTTGAGGGAGTTGGATCTAGTGAGAGAGGGTGGTGCGAGAAGAAGAAAGAGGGAAAGAGAGAGAATTGTAGTTTGAATTTGCGGAGGAGTGAGCGCGCATTCCTCCCTCCTCGCGTGTCCAAAGCACACACATCACATGGCCACGCGCACGTTTGTTATTTTTAATTTCAAACATTCAAAATTTCAAAACATTACCACTTTTGCATGTTGCAAATTACAAAACATCAATGATTATTCCTGGACACCTTACTCCCTAGTCCCTTCCCTTCATCTCATATTCATTGTGATTTTAGCATTTAAAAAATTTGTTTATATTCAGTTTTTTAATAAAATATTGAATTTCTCTTTTAATTTCATAGAAAGTGAGAGTAAAAATATTTTAGTAAAATTTAATTCCTAAAATATATAAGAGTAAATTACACTTACATATCATTTTTTCTTTAATAATTTCTTTTTTTTGGGACTTATAAAAAAAACTCTTTATTTATTTGGTTTCTTTTAAGAGTATTTGTGGTATGGTTTAATCCAATTTGAAAGTAATATTGAATTCAAATCAATCTTTTCTGGTTTGATTTGTATTAGTTTTTTTAATAATTTTAAAAATATTTTTTGAGACTAAGAATACCAAACATTCTAAATCTTATCTAAATATTAGATCATTTTATTTAAACTTAAAATAAATAATTTTAAAATAAGTGTTTATAAGAAAATGCTCATTTAATAAACAAATAGGATTTACTTATAAAAAAAACTTAAAATTATTTTTTAAGTAGAAGCAGTCTAACCAAACATATCAAGAAAACATATAATTATTTATTTTATTAAAATAAACATTAAAAAAAAAAGCTGAAACGAATTGAGTTGTTATAGCCAACAACCCAACACTATCTAGTAAGTTCGTATACATTTAAAAATTTGATATGTTTTGACTTCTTATATTATAAATCATATGAAGTAAAAACTAGAAACTAATGCTCTAGTAAACACACACAAGCATCTTCAAAAAATAAGTCAATAAGTATAGTTAAGCTCAAATTACACTTATAATGAAAGCTTAAATAACTTTTAGGTCCTTGATACATACCTGACTTTTGTTATGAGTCTCTGATAAGTTTTTTCGTTGTTCTAAGTCTTTGATACATTAAAAGTTTTTATTTCAAGTGTTTTTCGTTAATTAAGTGATGGTGTGATGACGTGACATCGTTCCAACATATATATTAGAAGAGTCGTTGAGATGGTGTTATGTTATCACTTAACAAGGATTCAAAACAAAACTTTTAATATATCAAAGACTCAAAATAATAAAAAAATTATCATGAACTCAATAAAAATATGATATATATCAAGAATCTTAAACATATTTAAGCCTAAAATGAATTATAATTCAATCTTATATATTAGTTTTGTACATGTACAAAACCAAAATGGGTTACACTTAGAATGGATTATAATTCAATCCTATATATGCAAATAATAAATATAAAATATTACAATATAAATAAATATTTGTGATTTTGTTCGATTTGATTTGGTTATGCAAATGCCAACCCTAATCCAAACCGAACTGATTGGTTTATCCAAAAATCAATCCAAACAAATCCAAAAAATAATGGTTTGGTTTAGATTTTGGTTTTTTAAAACAATTTTTGTTTTTTTTATTTTGGATTGGTTCAAACTTGAACACTCCTAATTGCGATTGAATCAAAACCTCCTAACCTCGTCAAATTTTCTATGTCGTTAACCCCAATAGGTCATGTGCATAACACATGTCTTTTAATGAATTCACGTTCATCAAAAGCCTTTACCACCTTCGTCCAAACCCCTTGAAACTAGACACTAATAAAAATTGTAGCAAGCAACCTTTAAGCTTGCTCTCCTATATCATACATGCAGGCAAGACTAGTCCTGACATTTTATAAGCCCAAGGTTGAATTTTAAGGGTCACCTATATATAAGTATCCAAAATTGTAAATATATATTGCATAAAAAATAGACATGTATTCTAAAATGATATATTTTGTTGCAATAATTGAATAACTTGATTTTAATAAATATCTAAAAGATATACTATCTTTGTTCCTAATTATAAGAATTTTTAAATTAATTTACACCCTTTAAGAAAGTGGGTTAATTTAGGCTCCATTTCTAGTGATTGCTAGTTTCAGTTATTTGTTTTAAAATACAAATTTGGAAGCGAAACATGTTGGGATAAATTTGGGTTGAGTTGGTTCTTTACTTACTTTTAAAATGCTTTTCACCTGATTTTGAAAACAATAAAATAGGTTATATGTTTCTTGTTTTAAGTTACATGAACCCCCACGTCTTTTGCCCCTTCATATTCATTCTTTGTTGTTGTCGAAGCTTGATCATCAAACCACTCATCACCATCACAAACTTGAACCAGAGAGCTTGGCCCTAGCATGGTTGCACACTGGCATGGTTGCGTGCCAGGCCGCGTCATACTTACATGCACTAGCCATCAAGTCAAACTAGGTGTGATTCAATTAGAGGGATTACGTCATGAAAGTTTTCACATGTTCTTCCTCCAAATCCTTTCATGCATTTCGCGACACTCTCTTAACACCATCCAACTTGGGAGCTTCAACCCCCTCAAAACCAACCTTCGAAGTTCACCATCATTCTCTTTTACTCATGGATGGAGCCTGTGCGTACTGCACCTTCTCTAAACCTTGAAAGTGGGAGATCGATGGTTTTGCTCTATTGGATGATCAAATTTTAAACATTGTTTGTCAAAACTTTTTTCATTTACATACCCAATTTTAGTTTGCACAATTCTAATTTGATTTTGTGGTTGGTACGTTGTGGATTGAATCTAAACCTTGAAAGTATTCCATATCCAAAACCAAAGATCAATGGGGTATGTTTGCATAAAAGCTCCTAATTCAAACCTTTGAGTTTATGGAAATAAGAAGTCTTCTACTACCCACTTCTTTCTTTCGAAGAATTACCCTTAATCTTTTTTGGGTTTTGTTTAATTTGGTTCCTTTGGTTTTAGATCTCTGAATTTTGTGTCAGAATTTGATATTTGTTTTATTGTTATTTTTATTATTTCATTCTAAATAGTGGGCTTTATCATAGTGGTGGGAATTCCTATCGTAGGGAAGGAATATTTGACCTTGTGATAGTTTTCGGGGTCCTTTGTTAAAAGGTTGTGAATGTTCTTTTTTTTTCTCCCATCATCATATGGGTTACATGTTTTGACTTATGTTTCTTAAGTGTATCATGCAGTTTTAATCTCCCTTGATAATAAAAGAATCACTGAACAACATATGTATATACACCAAAGGCAGATTACATGGTTGACAAAAAACACATTTTCCCAACATGTAAAACAAAGAAAAGTGAGAGAAAAAGACCTCTGAATTCTGAAATAATTATTGAAGTGCCAATCTTCAATTCCTTTAAGCACTGCTAAAATAGACTAGAGCAGTGTGTGCGATTATGTGCGTGAGAGGGAAGTTTTTATTTGTAATCTCTTTGGTTTTTTCCTGCCCCACCTTCATGTGTTTGTGGCTCCTTTATAGCCAAATTGTCCAACAACTCACTACCCCATGATTTCCTTATTTTTAGGCTTGTGGCTTCAAGATTGTTAATAACTACTTTATTTATCTTTTCTTAGTTGAGTAGTCGTTGTTCCAATTTACTTGTAACTGAAATATCTTCAAATGACCCAGTCTTCTTGTAATGATCACATATCCTTTGATTCTTTTTTTTTTTTTCTCTTTTTCTTTTCAAAATACATCAAAAGAAATGCACCCGAATAAAATTGGTTATTCAAAGTTCCTTAAGTAATTTTTTATGGTATTTTATCCCAAAAAATTGAAGAAAAATAAAGATACTACTTTAGGGGTAAACATGTTATAAAAAAATACTTAACATGTTGCCATTTTACTTTTAATGAATAAGGAATCACTTTGCAACTTTTAGAAAATTAGGAACCAAATTGAAACTTAAAATAAAGATAAGGAACCAACATATATTTTGTTAATATTTTTTCGAAAGTTAAGAAGGTGACTCAATCCAAAACAATTAAAGTTGGGTTCGATTGGGTTGGGTTGGAAAAAGAATAAAGGTAAAACAAACCTGATTAAGTTTAATCGCGTAGGGTTAAAAAATAGAGTAAATTCAACCCAACCCCCAACTTACACCCCTACTGACAATGATTAGGATGTGGGTTCGATCGCTTAGTGGTATTTGGAATCACAACGCCTATGTCAAGGAGGATACCTTCGCAGGGTCGTGTGTTTTAGTTTTGCACTAGCAACGAATAGACCCCATGCAAATTTGATTTTCTTCGATTTACCTATTATCTTCACATAAGAGTGTGCCCCTAGATATAGTTGTGCTTTCAACACACCTCCTCCTTCGTCTTTTAGGACATCTTCATTAGAATATGTCATGTTTAATGGTAAGTAATAGGAGATCATGAATGATATGTTTTATCCCACCAGTGTCCGATTTTTGCTTATGCTTCATTGGAGGAGGAGGATCTAGAGGAAGACCCATTTGAGGGTTCTTGTTAGGTAGTTATGGGTTTTGGAGTACATCTATATGAGGTATACTATACATAAGTGGCTACTTTGAGCCCTAGATTTTCCAGTTTTTTGTATTTGGTACGGGTAGTCTAGGGTTTTAGATTTTGTATTTATTTCTCATCTATGTACCATTTTGTTATACTATACACTTATTATCGGGCAATATATGTTTAACGTTCCCTACTACTAGCATTGATTTCACTACTTACACTATGTTACTCTTGTGTGATTACGACCTTGGTGGTCATGGATATATATATATATATATATATATATATATATATATATATATATATATATATATATATATATATTATGATGTTTATGCTTATTCAGTTTTAGATGTATGATTTAAATTTTCATTCATACCTGGTTTTATTCAATGTATGGATCGACAATTATGAAATCATGATTTCTTCACAAACACAAAAGATTTATATCAGTTTTTTTTATAAAAAAAACAAATAATACATTTCATAATAATCGAAAAAGTTTTAAGTTTTTTCAAACACTTTTGATATTTAGAAATAAGGAAGGGATCCACTTACTCTAGGAATAAGTTTAAAAACTTACTCTTAATTTGGACCCTTTATTTTATTTTAAATCAATGGCTTAGATTTTAGAACTAAATCCCTCATATGACCTTTATCTTCCCAATTCGTAGTTAACCTATTATTTTCTCACCCTATAGGATTCTCCAACACCAGGTACTTGCAAGTGAGAGTCACCCTATATTGTTGGTTTGTGACTGGGGAGGTTTCAAAGATGTCACTGCCCAGTTTGATACCAATAAAATAATTTAATTTGCGACTTTTAAAAAAATAATATTGATGTTGTAAATGCTTATAAGTGGGACTTCTATAGATTTGGTAATGAAAAGCAATGATTTGAAAAGAGCTCCATTATCTTCTTGCCATGAGTTATAACAGGGATCATATTGATGTTGCAGATGCTAGAACATTATAAAATCATTGGCGCAGTCAATTTTATTGAGGAGAAAATAAGTGCCTAAGAATAGATCTAAGCAATGTGGATTGTGGTTTTCCCTTCGTATTGGACTAGCTAGTGGCATCTTCAATTGGGAGGTGATGACAACATAACGAATTGGGTGGTGATATCACAGACTGGACAACGATAGCAGTGCAGTGGACTGGGCAGTGATGTCTTAGACTTACCAAAATCGATGACAACAGACAAATCCATTGGTTTGTTAGCTAGAGAGAAATAGATCAACAAAATAAGTGGTATGTGAGTTCATGCAAGATAAAGAATTGAAGGCCAAAGAAGCACTTGGTAACATATAACGATAAGAGGTCATGTGAGGTGATTTAGTTGTCCAATATAAGTCATTGGTTTAAAATAAAATAAAGAGTCCAAATTGAGAGTAAGTTATTAAACTTACCCCTGGAGTAAGTGGATCCCTTCCCTCAGAAATAATTCCATTATTAATTAAGAGGATTAGTTAATTGATGACTGTCATACCCTAATTTCGTCTGGGGACCATCCGTTGTTGGGATGCGACCCTCGTTTGACTACTTCGAGGTACTTGGCACCCATCGTTAGGCAATTCGTGAAGTTCCGTGACATGCAGAAAGTCAAAAGAAAGCATTGTAGCACAATCCGTGAAGTTCCGTGACATGCCGGAAATTAAAAGGAAGTGTTAGTGCGTAATCCGTAAAGTTCCGTAACGTTCCGGAAGGCAAAAAAGGGATGATTACGTAATCCGTAAGGTTTCGTAACATTACGGAAAGAAAACAAGCATCGTTACGAAATTCATAAAGTTTCGTAACGTTACAGAAAAAGAATCACCAAAAAAAAGCAAGGGGGTGTATTTAGTAAAACTGGGGGTGCAAATAGCAATCAGGCCCACTTGGGCCTTCCAGAAAATTCCTCCAGAAGGCGGTTGCTTCTGGAGGAAGCAACCTAGCTCGCCTGGGCGAGGCGAGCTAGGTGGCAAGCTTCTCCCCCATTTTCCTATAAATAGGGGGAGAAGTGAAGGAAAAAAATGTTCAACCCTCCTGTTAATTCGAGAATCACTTGAAATTAGTGAAAAAAATTGTTTCCGTGAAGAAAATCCAAGCCAAGGCGCTTCCGTAACGTTTCCGTGGGTGATTTCGCGAAGATTTTCAACTGTTCTTTGACGTTCTTCGTTCGTTCTTCGATCTTCAACCGGTAAGTTCCCGAAATCGAACTTTTCAATTCATTCTATGTACCCTTAGTGGTCCTCATTTGCTTTCACTTGCTTTTATTTTCATTTCATTTACTTTCTGTACCCCTTTTGACGTGCTTTAGTCATTTGCTTAAGTCATTTTCTCGCCTAATAAAAAAAATAAAATAAATTTCCACCGATCATTTGAGTTGTAATATCCGTTAATTTCTGTTAAAATGAAATCTGACCGTTCGGTCATGTCGTAACCACGTTGGAAACCAAAAAGAGGTAAAAATAATAATATAATAATAAAAAATATCTTTTAGTAAAATAAATCAAAAAAATCAATCGGACTTTTCTTTTTGAGATTTTCCTTTCTTAATCAAATCGACTAATAACCAAAGTGAAACTAAGGCTAAAATCAATTCATAAACCAAACTTTTGTAACGCCTAAAAAACCATTTTCAAAGGGTCCAACGCCTTGAAATGGTCTTTTCCGCTTTTATTGGTTAAGTGTAGATTTCTAAAGGCCTAAAATCAACATGTAACTTTATTACCTCTTTAAAAAAAAAATAATAAGGAGATCATTAATGGTCCAATGCCTTAATGTCTTCTCTCTTTTCAAAAGAATCGAAAGTTTGTTTAATGGTCCAACGCCTAAAATGACCTTTCATTCAATAAAAGCATATCTTGCAAAAAGGATAAAAACAACTTAACCAAACACTTTGTTCACAAAGA
Organism: Glycine soja; assembly: GCF_004193775.1. Taxonomy (NCBI): domain Eukaryota; kingdom Viridiplantae; phylum Streptophyta; class Magnoliopsida; order Fabales; family Fabaceae; genus Glycine; species Glycine soja. The sequence goes on along the minus strand of NC_041018.1, from coordinate 27,496,956 downwards.
ACTACGTAGGTCTGATTTTCTTATCACAATTAAGGAATACGTAGGAGCAAGGGAAACACCCTCGTCGACCGCAAAAAGATAAAAAATATAAAAAGTACAAAAAGAAATAAAGACGTAAAAGGGAAGATAAAAATTGAAGTCATGTTTGCATATTTGATTAAAGGCTGTCGTCTCTTGTGACGGACGCGTGGGGTGCTAATACCTTCCCCATGCGTAAATACAACTCCCGAACCTTTCACTTTAAGTTCGTAGATCACGTCTTTTCTGATTTTTCCAATGTTTTCCTCAAATAAACGTTGGTGACGACTCTGCGCGTATTCCTTTCTTGGAACATGCACCCGCGAGTCACGCGTCGCCCTCCCGCCGAAGGGTAGGTTGCGACAGTTGGTGACTCCACTAGGGACTATTTTTTTTAGAGAGTTAGGCCATTTAATCTTTTGCAATGTTTTATCATGACTTTCTCCTTTGTTGGTTTCCCTTTTATTTTTTCTTATGTTCTTGTGTATATACCTTTTTGATGCTTTTAGTGCATTTTGAAATGTATGCATGAGGTAATTATTTATTCATTTGATGCACACAAACACCAAACACTATTTGCACACACGGTGAGTTGAAAAAGGGCCCTATACCCGGGCTCGTGGGAACATAAGGAGTGGAGGTGAATCTGTGATCATGCTAGGTCTGCGACTTGCTTGATTACAGTGAACCCTCATCTAGAGTTTTTCTCTTTGATAACATATTGTTGCTAGTAGTCCCTACTGCTGCAATATGTTCTTCGAAGGGGATGATACCTCTAGAAACCATCAAGTGAGATATGACCACCTTGGGGATTATCACTAAAAAAAACTTTTAGCTCCCTCCCATATAGGTCCCTTAAATAGGGGCACGGAGCAAACACGTTGCGTGCCATTTTTTCACACTGCCATGCATAAAGTGTCATGTACCTTTTTGCTTATATTTGTTTGTGAATATTGTCGTATTGTACCTTTCGCATATGCATCATGCGTGGGTTCCGTCTTAATCCCCTCTCTTGGGCAAACCAACGGAGGGTCCGTGTCACCTTTTTAAATACATACGTTGGGCACTTTGCTACCCCAAGACGTTGTATCTAAGAAGGAGACAATTTCCCGGGCTCTCATATTCATAAATTGCATCTGTGTCATGTGCATTCCTTCATGCATTCATCCATTCCACCCATGTTAGATGTCGGAGTTTTGATTCACACCGGGTTTTTGTTTCACTTTAGTAAACATGGGGAAAATCAAACTGGCAAAAGGTTTTATCAAGTCAAGATTAAGGGCCTAGATATCACCAACATTAAGGAGTTGGGGCGGTTGATGGGACCTCTCCAAATGCAAGCCTTCCGTAAGGCGTACGGAAAAATCTTAGATTTGACCATAGCAGAGATATCCACAAAAGCCATTGCATCACTCACCCAATACTATGACCAGCCCTTGAGATGCTTCACGTTTGGAGACTTCCAATTAGTACCGACCGTTGAAGAATTTGAGGAGATTCTAGGATGTCCTCTTGAGGGAAGGAAACCATATCTTTTCTCCGGGTTTCTTCCCTCCTTGGGCAAAATTGCAATTGTGGTCAGGGATTCGACGAGAGGATTGGACCGCGTGAAGCAAACTCGAAACGACATAGTGGGCCTACCACGGAAGTACTTAGAAGGCAAGGCGAGGGATATGGTGAATCAAGAGGAGTGGGTCCCGTTTATGGATGTATTAGCATTGCTAATCTTTGGGGTTGTCCTCTTTCCAAACATGGATGGTTTGGTGGACCTAGCCGCAATTGATGCTTTCCTTGCATATCACCATAGCAAAGAGAGCCCGGTGGTAGCTATCTTGGCAGACTTATTTGACACATTTGACCGAAGGTGCGAAAAGAGTAGTGCACGGATCATCTGTTGCTTACCCGCTCTTTGTGTATAGTTGGTTTCGCACTTATTCCAACAAGACATAAGGCATCCATGTCCGCTCCGAAGTGTAGAAGCAAAGCTTCATGGTGAATCAATGGTGATTCAAAGGTGTTTTGATGATAACAATGATGATAACAAAAGATGACGACAAAGGTGATGACAAAAAGCTCAAAGATCAATCAAGAACAATTCAAGAGTTCAAGATAAGAATCAAGAAGAATTCAAGACTCAAGAAGAAAGTCTAGAGACAAGAATCAAGATTCAAGGTTCAAGATCTCAAGAATCAAGATCAAGATTCAAGACTCAAGATTCAAGAATGAAGAGAAGACTCAATCAAGATAAGTATTAAAAAGTTTTTTAAAACTTTGAATAGCACATGAGTTTTTGACAAAACCCTTTACCAAAGAGTTTTTACTCTCTGGTAATCGATTACCAGATTGTTCTAATCGATTACCAGTAGCAAAATTGTTTTGAAAAAGTTTTCAAATTGAATTTACAACGTTCCAATTATTTTCAAAAAGCTGTAATCGATTACAATGTTTTGGTAATCGATTACCAGTGCCTTTGAACGTTGAAATTCAAATTCAAATGTGAAGAGTCACATCCTTTCACACAAAAGCCTTGTGTAATCGATTACACTAATTTGGTAATCGATTACTAGTGACTGTTTCTGATAAATCAAAAGATGTAACTCTTCAAAAGGTTTTTGACTTTTTCAAATTGGTTTTAAGGTTTTCTAAAAGTTATAACTCTTCTAAATGGTCTTCTTGACCGGACACGAAGAGTCTATAAAAGCAAGGCTTTGTTTTGCAATTTCAATCAATTAATTCATTCTTTTCAATCTTGAATACTTTTCTAATCATTTCATTACAATCCTTTACAAGCCTTGAATCTCTTTGAACTTCTTCTTCTTCTTTGTACCAAAAGCTTTCTGAAGTTTTCTGGTTTTCTAAACCTTGAAAACTTGTGCTATTCATCTTTTCATTCTCTTCTCCCTTTGCCAAAAAGAATTCGCCAAGGACTAACTGCCTGAATTCTTTTTGTGTCTCTCTTCTCCCTTTTCCAAAAGAACAAAGGACTAACCGCCTGAATTCTTTTGTGTCTCCCTTCTCCCTTGTCAAAGAATTCACAACGACACAGTCTGAGAATTCTTTTGATTCTTCCCTTTCCCTAATACAAAAGTGTTCAAAGGACTAACCGCTTGAGAATTCTTTTGTATCCCCATTCACAAAGTATCAAAGGTTTAACATCCTGAGATCTTTGTCTCAACACATTGGAGGGTACATCCTTTGTGGTACAAGTAGAGGGTACATCTACTTGGGTTTGACTGAGAACAAGAGAGGGTACATCTCTTGTGGATCAGTTCTAGTGGAGGGTACATCCACTAGGTTCAAAGAGAACAAGGGAGGGTACATCCCTTGTGGATCTTTGCTTGTAAAAGGATTTTACAAGGTTGAAAGAAATCTCAAGGACCGCAGGTCGCTTGGGGACTGGATGTAGGCACGAGTTGTTGCCGAACCAGTATAAAAACTCTTGTGTGTTTGTTTCCTTCTTCCCTACTCTTTTACTTTCCGCTGTGTATTTAATTTCCACTTTTACTTTCTGTTAAGTTTCTCTTCTACTCCATATTCTCTTAACAACATAAGTAAAAGCCTTAAAAGAGTAATTTTTAATTGGTAAAGGTTTAGGAATAATTAATTCAACCCCCCCTTCTTAATTATTCTGAGGCCACTCGATCCAACACGAAGCCATTGCTCGTGTGTCGAGAAAAGAAGAGTAGATTGGGACCAACATTTGGCTGGGGTAGGAGGCAGAACAGTCAATTGGTTTCCACGATGGAAAGAAGGAAAGAAGGGTGTTCTCTTCTCATGTGGAAGCTACCCAAACATCCTGTTGATAGGAATGAGGGGTTGCATTAACTACAATCCCGTGCTTGCTATAAGACAGTTAGGGTACCCCATGAGGGGAGCACCGACGGAAGAAAGCCTGTCTCCTTTCCTTGTGAGAGATCTTGGCGCGCAAAATTTCAAGATTATACAAAGAGTCCGTAAGGCGTGGGAAAGCCCGTTAAGGAAAGATAAAGAACTTAGGGGCATTCGTAATGGCATCATTGGTGGTTATCATGAATGGCTGAAAGTTCGTACACGAGGTTTAGATTGGCTCGCCAAGTTAAAGATTATCAACGAAGAGAATTTCGAAGCTCCGGAAGAGGATGAAGAAGTCCGAGCTCTGAAAACTGAACTAGGAAAAGCGAGACTTGCCAAAGAAAAATTCAAGTTGGTCGCTACAGACGTCCGGAAAGAGTGTGTCGGGTTATGAGAAGAAAATGCAGCTACCACAAAATCCCTTGAACAAGAAACCAAGAGGGATCGCAAGGAAGAGCATGGTCGTGACAAATTCCGTGGAGCGTTGTGGGGCAACAACAGTGAGCTCAAGCTTCGAAGGGAAGAGAGAGACCGATCACGAGCACATAGCATGGTTTTAAAAGAAGAGTTAGCCATTTGCTCTAGGTCCAAAAGAAACTTATCTTAGTGTTTATGTGAGACAGAGACCAACATGTTAGCTATCATCACCAAGTACCAAGAAGAACTAAGTCTAGCCACGGCCCACGAGCATAGGGTGGCGGACGAGTATGCCCAAGTTTACGCGGAAAAGGAGGCTAGAGGAAGGGTGATCGACTTGTTACACCAAGAGGCAACCATGTGGATGGACCGATTTTCTCTTACCTTGAACGGGAGTCAAGAACTTCCCCGATTGCTAACCAAGGCCAAGGCAATGGCGGACACCTACTCTGCCCCCGAGGAGATCCACGGACTTCTCGACTATTGTCAGCATATGATAGATTTAATGGCTCATATAATTAGGAACCGCTAGGGAACTTGTATTGTCACTCAGATCTTGACTAGTTATAAACTTTTGAATAAAATGAGTTTATCCCATGTTTCTACTCCGAAAAGTCAGTGCGAATCAAATCACTCCTGCATTTTATCTCTAAGCATGCATTCATAATTTTTACCTACTCCTCACGTTTGGTTTTTCTAGGAAAAACACCATAACTAAACACGCCACAAGGCATCCCTATCGCACCAGATCCAAATCTAGAACGATGGGTGACCAATAGGAGACACAGGAACAGATGAAAGCCGACATGTCGGCTTTGAAAGAACAAATGGCTTTTATGATGGAGGCCATGCTAGGAATGAGGCAACTCATGGAGAAAAACGTGGCCACCTGATGTGCCATCATTTTCTTCTATTTTCTAAACCCTTTTTGCACCATTTTAATTACTGATTGGTCTTAATTGTCAATTAATCAGGCAGTTTTATTATTTGGGCTCATTTAGCTAATTTGATGTTTTTAATCTAATTTCAGGAATTAATGAAACATTGGGCTTAATCCGGATTTTGGTTATGGACTTGAAGAGGGCAAATAAAGCAGCGCTTACCTTAGTTAATTTCTAATTAGGAAATTTCGCAATTCTATTTTATGTTGTTCAGTGTTTATTTCGTTTTGGGCCAGAGTATTGTAATAGGGCCTAGTGACTTTGAGTGACTCTTTTTAAATAGCAGCCTTGGGATTCGTGCAAGGCTATTCTGTTATGCTATTTTATTATTCAGAGCTTTTGTTTTAGGTTTTCACGTTTCTCTATTCTAAGGCTACTGTTTTCGTTCTTAATGCAATTTTTCGTTTTTTGCTTCTAATTACAATTTCGTTCTTGCTTCTTCTTATACTTTCATTTACGTTTCTGTCTCATTTATGTTTCTGTTTCATTTACATTTCTGTTCATTTACGTTTCTGTTCATTTACGTTTCTGCTTCATGTTTCATTTGCGTTTTCTGTTTGAATCTATGGAAGGCTAGTTTTTCTGGTGTTGTTTCCTTTTGAGGACGAAGCCCAACTCTCTTTGAGGTTTCATTTATAATGTGGTTTCCTGGCAGTTCTCCCTTCACCAGTTATCCCAAATTCGTGAACATTAATCAGTGCACGCTTCGTGTTCGATTAATTGCCTCTGAGCCTAACTTGCGTTCATGCTTAATGGACGAAGGGCTAACTGGTGTATGTGGTGCCTAATCACGTATTGACAACCCTAAGTTGATTTTCGCTTAGTAAATTGAAATAGGGTTGGATTAAGTGGTTGATTGTTAGGAACGAATTTTCCATAACCTAGGATAAGGGAATGGCTTCTGAATCAGAGGAAACAACCCGTTTTTAATATTAGTAGTTTCATATTCCAGTTTACTTGTTTTGCTCTTTAATCACAAAACAAACAAACCCCCCCATAATCGTTACTGTTACTGCGCAAGTATATTATGAACATTTGGTTTGTCATTGCTCGTTGGGAAACGACCTAGGATCACTTCCTAGTTACTGCATTTTCATGGTTATTTGATTCGGGTACGGCCTCGATCACCACCGCTGCCGCTGTCAGTTCGGTTGTCGAAGCAGACCCAACTCTCCTAGCTACCACGCACCATCCTCCCCCAAATACGGTAGGACGAGGAAGGAACACACTGGGGCACAACAGCAACCCCCATTTGGGATACAACCGCGCGACTTACCCTTATGGATTGCCGCCTAATTACACGCCGCCAGTCATGCAAGATGATGCAGGTCATATCTCTTCTCCCATCCTTGAAGGGGAGCCTCCTCGACAGCCCGACGAGGTCCACGAAGATTATCAAGAGTATGCCTAAAGGGATGTCGAGTTCTACCCCCCGATCCCCGTCGAGGGGCCGGCACCCAACACTTTACCTCAGCCCAACCTCACAGCACAACCAATAATCTTGTCCACAGAAGGACCACCCTCGGCGACCGAAGAAAGAAGGAAACTCGATCTCCTCGAGGAGAGATTGAGGGCTATTGAAGGCTTTGGTGACTATCCATTCGCGGACATGACGGATCTTTGCTTGGTACCAGATGTTGTTATCCCCCCAAAATTCAAGGTACCGGACTTCGACAAGTATAAAGGGACAACTTGTCCCAAGAACCATCTCAAGATGTATTGTTGCAAGATGGGCGCGCACTCTAGGGATGAGAAGCTATTAATACACTTTTTTCAAGATAGCTTGGCCGGAGCCGCAGTTGTTTGGTACACTAATCTGGAAGCTTCCCGCATCTGTACTTGGAAGGACCTGATTACTGCTTTCCTAAGGCAATATCAGTATAATTCCGATATGGCTCCCGATCGCACTCAACTACAGAATATGTTCAAGAAGGAAGGTGAGACCTTTAAAGAATACGCACAGTGGTGGAGAGACCTGGCAGCACAAGTGGCCCCTCCCATGGTTGAAAGGGAGATGATCACCATGATGGTAGACACCTTGCCAGTGTTTTACTATAAGAAGTTGGTAGGCTACATGCCATCCAGCTTCGCGGACCTAGTATTCGCCGGGGAAAGAATCAAAGTAGGGTTGAAAAGAGGGAAGTTCGATTACGTTTCCTCCACAAGTGCCAATGCTAAAAGAATCGGAGCAACTGGGGCAAAAAGGAAGGAGGGAGATGCCCACGCTGTTACTTCAGCGCCCGCGTGGGTCAAACCCCCGCAGACATCTCATGGTACGCATCAGTACGCTCAACATCATCTGAGCTTCTCAGCTCACGCCGGGAACTCCTCTAATTCCACACCCATGCAGCCTAAGGCACCCGTTCAGAGGGAGGCCCCCCAAGTTCCAACTCCAGCCACGACTCGCCCGGCCAGCAATCCCAATGCAATGAGGAACTTTCCCCTGAGGCTAATTCCAGAATTCACCCCACTCCCAATGACGTATGAGGACCTCTTGCTGTCTCTCATTGCCAACTAACTGGCCGTAATAACTCCCAGGAAGATCTTCCAACCCCCTTTCCCAAAGTGGTATGATCCTAACGCGACTTGCATGTACCACGGGAATGCCCCGGGGCATTCCATCGAAAAATGCTTGGCCCTTAAATACAAGGTCCATCATTTGATAGATGCTGGGTGGCTGACATTTCAAAAGGATTGGCCCAACGTGAAAACCAACCCGCTTGCCAATCATGGAGGGGGAGCGGTTAATGCCATTGGGTCAGATAGGTCGCACAAGTCTAAACCTTTAAGGGACGTGGCAACCCCTAGGAGGTTTATCTTTGAAGCCCGACAAAAGGGAGGTGTGATTCCCCACGGTGGGCATAAAGAGGATTCTTGTTTGTTGCATCCCGGCGAGCTACATAGCATGGAAACATGTCTAGCAGTAGGGGAATTGTTGCAGCAAATGATAGATCAAGGCCGACTAGAAGTCGGTGATGAGGGGAGGGAAGAGCAGCATATATGTATGCAGTCCGTGGATGAGAGAAGCTTTGGAAGGCCTAAACCTTTGGTGATATATTTCACCAAGGGCGCAGGTTTGCAAAAGCCCCAACACCCTTCGGCAACTAAACTTGTCCCTTTCGCATACCAAAACAGCCACGCAGTCCCATGGAGGTACACACCTCCGAACAAAAAGGAAGAAGAAGCCACCGACATCAGTTCGTTGTCGGCCAAGGTAACCAATATCATGAGGCTGAGCGGTGTGACCCGCAGTGGTCGCGTGTTCGCGCCCCCCGACCTACCAATTCAGCCCACGAACGTCAAGGGGAAGGCAAAGGTAGTGGAAGAACAAGATGATAAAGCACCCCTCACTCCGAATGAGGATATTTCGGTGAAAGGTCTTCCTGAGAAAAGGGATGGTTATGGTAAGAAGGAGGTGTCACTAAAGGAAGCCAGCGAGTTCAAGGTTATTGAGCAGCTCAACAAAACCTCGGCCAGGGTCTCGCTGTTGGAATTACTCATGAGCTCAGAGCCTCATCGGGCTTTGCTAGTAAAGGTTTTGAACGAGGCCCATGTGGCCCAAGATATCTCTGTAGAAGGCTTTGGAGGGCTCATCAATAATATCACCGCCAATAACTATCTCGCCTTTGCCAAAGAAGAAATCCCTGCCGAGGGAAGAGGGCATAACAAAGCTTTGCATGTATCAATCAAGTGTATAGACCACATTGTAGCCAAGGTGCTCATCGATAATGGTTCCAGCTTAAACGTGATGCCCAAAAGCACTTTGGAGAAATTACCGCTTAGTGCTTCCCATTTAAAGCCAAGCTCCATGGTAGTTCGTGCCTTCGACGGCACCCTCCGAGAGGTTAGGGGAGAGATCGACCTCTCGGTACAGGTAGGCCCTCACACCTGTCAGGTTACCTTTCAAATAATGGATATTAACCCCCCTTACAGCTGCCTGTTGGGACGCCTGTGGATCCATTCGGTGGGAGTTGTTGTTGGACCTTGTGGCCTCAATAATCTTACGAGGGATAGGCTTAGAATACAGAAGAAGCAACAATAATCAATTTAACAATGTTCTTTAAACATGCAAGACACAATTGATTGCAACAAAATAAATAAGATAAGGGAAGAGAAAATGCAAACACAATTTTATACTGGTTCGGCCACTTCCCGTGCCTACATCCAGTACTCAAGCAACCCACTTGAGATTTCCACTATCTTTGTAAAATCCTTTACAAAGTCTGAACCACACAGGGACAACCCATCCCTTGTGTTCAGATGCTTTACAACAAGAGACTCACAGTCTCTTAACCAATCTCATTGAATAAGAAGAATGGAAGAAGAATTCTCTCTTCAAGAGAAGAATATTACAATGAAGATCATGTAAGAATCCTTATAGATTTTGCAAGTGTTTGGTCAAGGATTTCTTTTGAGAGAGCATTTGACAATGAAGTTCTTTTGGAATCTCTCTCATTGTCTTTTTGAGAGGATAAGACATTTTGGACCAAAAATACTCTCTTAATCTTTTGAGAGGATAAAACATTTTGATAAAAAAAAAACTCTCTCTAAAATTCATGCCCAAGTCACCTATTTATAGGCCTTTGATGGCCATTCACAAATCTAATGAAAAGATGTGACTGTTGGCAGATTTTCTAAAAACTTTCCACTGGTAATCGATTACAATGTTTGTGTAATCGATTACACAGTTATAATTTGAAGGGTTATGACTTTTGAATTTGAATTTCCAAAGTTTCGTTGCTGGTAATCGATTACAAACATATGGTAATCGATTACATGTTGAAAATTCAAATTCAAAACCTTTTTCAACTGTTATTTCTCAACCCTGTCTTCTGGTAATCGATTACACTTCCTGGTAATCGATTACCAGAGCCTTGCATGTCTTGAAAGCACTTTGTTTTAAGGCAAGGCTTGGTCTTTAGTGAATCTTGAAACAAGGCTTTGTTTGTTGAAGCAATCTTGAATTATTCTTGAAGCAAATGCTTATCATTTGAAGCAGCCTTGTTAGATTCTTCTTTGACATCATCAAAATCATGTATACATACATTCACAGTTGTTCCCTCTACACTCCACCAAAAATTGAAGTTCGTAGTGGAAGGGCATTTGGTTATCGTATCAGGCGAGGAAGACATCTTGGTGAGTTGCCCATCCTCTATGCCATATGTGGAAGCCGCGGAGGAGTCATTAGAAACCGCTTTCCAGTCTTTCGAGGTGGTAAGCATTTCCTCCATGGATTCCTTCTTTGGGCAACCTTGCCTGTCAGATATGGCAGTAATGGTGGCCCGGGTAATGTTGGGGAACGGTTACGAGCCCAAAATAAGTTTAGGCAAGGACAACGGCGTCATAACTAGCTTGATAAGCGGCAAAGGAAATCGTGGGAAGTTTGGATTGGGCTACAAACCCACACAGGCAGATATAAGGAAAAGCGTTGCGGGAAGGAAAAACGGAAGTCAAGGCTCGCGATTAAGACAAGAAGACGAAGGAATCCCGCCCTGCCACATAAGTAGGAGCTTTATAAGCGCAGGTCTAGGGGACGAAGGCCAAGTCGTTGCAATATGCGAAGATGATGCTCCGAGTGGGTCGGATTTGGTACGACCATGCCCTCCTGATTTCCGACTAGGAAATTGGCAAGTGGAGGAGCGCCCGAACATTTAGAGTTTCCTTTTGTTAAGGGTTTGTGTCTTTTGTTCCTGAATCTATAATACAAAGATCTTTTTTCATCTGTTCCTGTGTCTCTACCCATTCTCATCCATTTGCATGTTTACTTCTTTATGTTTAAAACGCTAGATCCGACGACGAGTCCCTCGAAGGTACTAATACCTGAGACCCGCCCATCGACTTCGAGCAAGAAACGAATCTAACAGAAGATGAAGAGAACGAGGATGTGGGACTTCCCCTAGAGTTGGAAAGGATAGTCGCCCATGAGGACCAAGAAATAGGGCCTCATCAAGAAGAGACAGAACTAGTAGACTTAGGAACTGACAGTGGAAAAAGGGAAGTAAAGATAGGCACGGGTATGACCGCACCCATCCGTGAAGAATTAACAGCCCTGCTAAGAGACTACCAAGACATCTTTGCTTGGTCGTACCAAGATATGCCCGGTTTGAGTTCTGACATTGTACAACACCGATTACCCCTAAATCCCGAGTGTCCCCCGGTAAAACAGAAACTGAGAAGGATGAAGCCCGGGACATCCTTGAAGATAAAAGAAGAGGTAAAGAAACAATTTGACGCTGGGTTCTTGGCTGTCGCTCGGTACCCAGAATGGGTTGCCAACATTGTACTAGTCCCTAAGAAGGATGGGAAGGTGCGAATGTGTGTGGATTATCGGGACCTGAATCGGGCCAGTCCCAAAGACAACTTTCCTTTGCTGCACATTGATATCCTCGTGGATAATACGACCAATTTCGCTTTATTTTCCTTCATGGATGGGTTCTCCGGTTACAATCAGATAAAGATGGCGCTAGAGGATATGGAAAAGACTACCTTCGTCACCCTGTGGGGAACGTTCTATTACAAGGTGATGTCCTTTGGACTCAAGAATGTTGGGGCAGCTTATCAACGGGCTATGGTAGCTTTGTTCCACGATATGATGCACCAAGAGATCGAGGTCTATGTGGACGACATAATTGCCAAATCTAAATCCGAGGAGGAACAACTTGTCAACCTGCGGAAGTTGTTCGAAAGGCTTAGGAAGTATCAATTGAGGTTGAACCCCGCTAAGTGCACTTTTGGGGTCAAATCCGGGAAATTGCTTGGTTTCATCATAAGCCAAAAAGGGATAGAGGCGGACCCCGAAAAGGTGAAGGCCATCCTTGAAATGCCGGAACCCCGTACCGAGAAGCAAGTCCGAGGTTTTTTGGGACGTTTGAATTATATTGCCAGATTCATATCATAGCTCACTGCCATTTGTGAGCCGTTGTTCAAACTCTTACGCAAAAACCAGACCGACCATTGGAATGAGGATTGTCAAGAGGCATTTGGGAGGATCAAAAAGTGTCTCATGAATCCTCATGTGCTTATGCCACCGATACCCGGGAGGCCTTTCATCTTGTATATGACGATTTTGGACGAGTCGATGGGATGTATGCTGGGGCAACATGACGAGTCCGGAAAGAAAGAACGCACTGTCTACTACTTGAGTAAGAAGTTCACGGCCTGTGAAATGAATTACTCCCTGCTCGAAAGAACGCGTTGTGCTTTAGTCTGGGCGTCCCATCGCCTAAGACAATACATGCTAAGCCATACCACCTGGTTGATATCCAAGATGGACCCGGTTAAGTACATCTTTGAAAAGCCAGCTCTTATGGGACAGATCGCCCGATGGCAAGTCTTGCTATCTGAGTTTGATATAGTTTACGTCACCCAAAAGGCGATAAAAGGAATCGCCTTAGCAGATTATTTGGCTCAACAGCCTCTCAACGACTATCAGCCCATGCATCCCGAATTCCCAAATGAGGACATCATGGCCTTGTTTAAGGAAAAACTAGACGAGGACCGAGACAAATGGACCGTGTAGTTTGATGGAGCGTCAAACGTTCTAGGCCATGGCATTGGAGCAGTATTGGTCTCTCCAGACAATCAATGTATACCTTTCACGGCCAGGCTGGGGTTCGACTGCACCAACAATATGGCTGAGTATGAAGCATGTGCCTTGGCCATCCAGGCAGCAATTGACTCCAATATCAAGCTACTCAAGGTGTACGGGGACTCAGCGTTGGTGATCCATCAGCTGAGAGGGGAATGGGAAACTAGAGACCCCAAGCTGATACCCTACAAAGCCTATATCAAGGAGATGGCTAATTCCTTTGATGAGATCTCCTTCCATCACGTTCCCCGGGAGGAAAATCAAATGGCTGATGCACTTGCCACTTTGGCGTCCATGTTCCAACTAACACCGCACGGGGATCTACCATACATTGAGTTCTGGTGTTGTGGCAAACCTGCACATTGTTGCCAGGTGGAAGAGGAACGGGATGGTAAGCCTTGGTATTTTGATATCAAGCGATATGTCAAAAGCAAAGAGTACCCACCGGAGACCTCTGACAATGATAAAAGGACATTGAGGAGATTGGCGGCCGGTTTCTTCATGAGTGGGAGCATACTATATAACAGAAACCACGATATGACTCTCCTGCGATGCGTGGATGCCAAAGAGGCGAACCACATGATCGACGAAGTCCACGAGGGTTCGTTTGGAACACACACCAATGGGCATGCTATGGCCAGGATGATCCTGAGGGCAGGTTATTACTGGCTCACCATGGAAGGTGATTGCTGCGACCATGTAAGGAAATGCCACAAGTGTTAAACATTCACGGGCAATGTCAATGCTCCGCCACATCCTCTGAATGTCATGTCCGCCCCTTGGCCTTTTTCCATGTGGGGAATAGATGTCATCAGGGTCATCGAGCCCAAGGCTTCGAACGATCATCGTTTCATTCTCGTGGTGATAGATTATTTCACCAAGTGGGTCGAAGCGGCTTCCTACACCAATGTCACGAGGAGTGTAGTGGTCAGATTCATCAAGAGGGAGCTGATTTGTCGATACGGACTTCCTAGGAAGATCATTATCGACAATGGCATCATTCTGAATAACAAGATGATGTAGGAGATGTGCACGGATTTCAAAATCCAGCATCACAACTCCATGCCCTACCGGCCAAAGATGAACGGAGCCGTGGAAGCAGCCAACAAGAATATTAAGAAAATTATTCAGAAGATGACAGTGTCATACAAAGATTGGCACGAGATGTTTCCTTTTGCCTTGCATGGGTACCGAACTTTAGTATGAACTTCTACTGGGGAACGCCGTATTCTTTGGTTTATGGAATGGAAGCGGTACTCCCATTTGAAGTAGAGATCCCTTCCCAGAGGATACTAGCAGAATCGGGCTTAGAAGAATCAGAGTGGGCTCAAACACGCTATGACCAACTCAACCTTATTGAAGGTAAGCGCTTGATGACCATGAGTCATGGGCGCCTGTATCAACAAAGAATGAAGAATGCATTCGACAAGAAGGTACGCTTGCGCAAGTTCCATGAGGGAGACCTCGTGCTGAAGAAGATGTTCCACGCTGTTAAAGATAACCGAGGGAAGTGGGCCCCGAACTACGAAGGGCCTTTCGTTGTGAAAAGGGATTTTTCTGGAGGAGCCCTGGTGCTTACCAACATGGATGGCGAGGAGCTACCTTTACCTGTGAACTCTGATGTTGTCAAGCGATACTATGCTTAGAATCTGGGGCAATTAAGGATGTCGCTGCATGTTCTTTTATTTTTGTGTGTCTTCTTGGTTTCCCCCAGGGATTCCCGTCTACTGTACATCTCTCGTCACAGTCTTTTAAAAGAAGAGAACATGGGTTTGAGGCTTCAGTCCTCACCTTGATTTTAAACCGTGTGTTAGTTTGTGATAACCTGAGCGCTTTCGCTCAGTTCATGGGGTGCCTCAAGCGCTTAAGTAAAACTGAACCTAACCAGCTTTTACTAAGAAGACTATTGCATTGAAAACATTCATGCATATGCATACGCATGCATGTTTTGTGATTATAGGGGCATAATCGTCTTAGGCCACGGTCAGAGGTCGAGACAAAGTTAAAGGTAGAAGCCAATCAAGGTAAGTCGATGATGCGGTCACGATTTGCCACGCATTGTTGCTTCCTACTTTCAGGTACTTAGGGACGGATGTAAATAAAGGCTAGGGTCATGACTGACAGATCGTCGTCCCTTCCCGACGCTGGGCAAGCGAAAAACGCCGCTGCAAGGCAGCCTAATATCCTTTAAATTCACAGTAACTATCACTATTGTTTGTTTAAAGTAAATAATGGATGCTTAATCTACCTTGAGTGGGTTCGAGTAAGTGAACGCCGACCCGTAGAGGGCCGTACTCATGATAGCGCAAAAAAAAAATGGCAGGTTAGCTCGCCTGGGCGAGCAACCCTTGCACCAAAATATAAAAAACGAGGGAGGGGAACATTTTCTGCACTCAAAAACTCCCCCCCCCCTCATTCAAAAAGAGAGAGCTCATGGGACTCACGGTGTTTGCTCCCCCAAGCCACCTTTGGTTGCATTTTGCTTTCATTTTTGGTACTCCTACTCACTCCAACATGTAAGTATCTCATCCTTGAGCTTTCTAGCTTTCCGTTGGTGTATTTTGGTCCTCTTTTGGTGCTCTAAATTGTTGGAATGTGCTCAAATTTGTGGGGCAATTTTGGTTTGTTTTCATGCTTGATTTGTTTGAATTGAGGGGTTGTAGGGGATGGCCTTAGGCCTAAGGTGCATCCTGAAGCAATGGGGCATGCCACATTGCCCCCATTCTCTTGCTATTCATGCCAAAACATGCGCCCACCAAGTTCTCGGTGAAATGCCTCAATGACATATGAGAATGGTTTTGTAAGCTTGGGATTGTGGGACTGTTTTATATGTATAGGGACAGTGTGAAGGATTTAAAATGAGTGCCCGAATGCAATTCTAGGTCTAGGAACCCAAGCTTTTAATTTCAATGCAAGGAAGCATGACTTATGCCTAAGAATCTAAATTTTGGTTTTGAATGCAAAAGGCATGAATATTAGGACATGTTTGAGAGTTTTTTTTTATTAGAATTTAAATTTGGCTGCCCCATGAGGAATACCTTGCACCTTGGTAGCATGGAAAATACCTTTCAGCGGTATGTATATATGTGAATATATATGGCATAAAAAATACCTTGCAAAGTGTGAATGAATAGCAAAAAATGCCTTTCAAAATATGTATATTTGTGGATAGGTAGCGTAAAGATGCCTTTCAAAATATTTATATTTGTGGATAGGTAGCATAGGGAGCTTTTTAGAAAATGTACCCATGTCAAAAATGGCACGAGGATGCTTCCCAAATGAATATATGATGTGGAATTGCCCCTCAAGTATATATAGATGGCATGAAAGTTCCTTTTCAAATGCAAGTGTGTGCATGACGTGAGATTGGCTTTCCAATGTTCATATATGTATAAATAAATGTGAATGAAACAACAAAAATTTTGTATGTTAAATACTTCAAATGTGTGTAGGTAGTTTGTGGGAGCAAAATGCTTAGGATATGGACATATGTAATTTTGACACAATACCTTGAGCATGCGTATACGTATTCTTTCCAATATATATATATATATATATATATATATATATGGTAACTAGAATGTTTTGAATATCCTTGTATGTTGATATAAACATTTTACGCATATGCACGTTCATGAATGTTTTACATTAAGGAAATGTGTGCACAAGTTTCTTCTAAATCGGAAAGATTAGCATGCCATTTTTGCTTTGAAATAAGCGGTTTCTTGTAAACTAACTTTCCAAATGTTTGTCCTCGCAGGAAATGGCTCCGAAGAAACTCTCCACGAAGAGGTCTAGAAGAGACGCCACAGCGGAAGGTTCAGTGTCGCCCCCGAGTTTGATAGTCATCGTTTCTGGAGCGCCGAGCACCAGCAGCGTTTCGAGGCCATCAAAGGATGGTCGTTCCACAGAGAGAGGCGTGTCTAGCTCAGGGAGGATGAGTATACGGACTTTCAGGAGGAGATAGCTCACAGATGTTGGACGTCACTGGTGACTCCCATGGCTAAGTTTGACCCTGAGATAGTCCTGGAGTTCTATGATAATGCTTGGCCCACAAAGGAGGGAGCGCGAGACATGCATTCGTGGGTGAGGGGTCAGTGGATTCCCTTTGACGCAGATGCCCTCAGCCAGTTCCTGGGTGACCCGCTAGTTTTGGAGGAAGGCCAACAATGTGAGTTCTGCCAGAGGAGGAATAGGGCCGACGGGTTTGACGAGGAGGCCATTGCCCAACTGTTATGCACACGAGGCAGGATTTCGCCCGGACCACTACAGGGAGGTGGGTGTGGATCATGCGTACCAGCATGACCACTTTGACCCAGACGTGGATTACACTGCTGCTCAGCAATGTCTTGCCTAGCGATCATAACTCCGATCTCCCTCTGCCTAAGTGCCAGTTGGTGTATGCCATCCTGACACAGATGAGCGTCCACATGGCCCAGGTGATTGCTGACGCCATCTATTTGTTTGCAGGTATGCCACCCACCAGGCACCCTTTAGACCCAGATAAGTCTAACAGGGCCCTGGGATTTCTAGCGTTGATCACGGGCCTTTGCCAGTCATTCGGGGTTCCCGTCGCACCTAGTAAGGTGATTCGACCGCTGATCACTCGGGCATTCATTGAGAAGTATTGCACGCCTAGGCAGGCGCAGGGTGATGCACCGCAGTCCGCAGATGCACCGCCACCACCTCATTAGGCTGATCCAGCTGGGTCATTTGGCATGGAGCGGTACTTACAGCACTTGGTTCGCCAGCAGGCGGCCAACCACAGGGCGCATGTGCAGACCCATGACTGTCTCTACCAGCTCAGCCTTAGTCTACAGAGCCAGGGTTTCGCTCCTTTTCCGTGCCCTACTCCAGATCAGTTTAGGGCTGAGGTCGCATGGCCCGGGGATTGGCCCGAGGACCAGACAGAGGAGGCACCTGCAGAGGCTCCCGACGATCCAGAGGACGCCCGCATGGATGAGGAGATGACCGATTTACTCGGCTTCTTGGGAGGAAGCGGAGCCACGTGACCGAGGTCACCGCATTTTTTGACATATCTATTTTTTTTATTAGTTTGCTATTAACACTTTCTGTTATTGCCCATATTACTATTGACATTACTATTTTCTGTTTTGTTCATATGGTTACTAACGTTACTATCATTATTGTTCGTTTCTGTTAGAAATTTTTGGCGTTATGGCTCTCAGTTATTTCGTCACCATTTTTGCGACTTACCATTTTCGTGCGTTTTCCGTTCACCTTGTGGTTAGACGTAAGTAGGCAGTATACACCCTCGTCCGCACGACCTTTTCAGAGAGAAAAAGAGAAAAAAAAAAAGAAGAGAGAGGAAATGAACAAATGATAAATAACTTAAAAAAGGAAAAAGAGGAAAAGGAAAAGAGAGCAAGTAAGAAAAGAAAAAGAAGGAAGGAAAAAGGAAATAATAAAAATAAAAATTTGTCTGGCTAAAAAAACAACATGCTTGTGAAAAGAGATAACTTCCAACTTTTCTTTGAAGAATTCACTGATCATAACCAGTTTTTGAAAAAATGTGTATACACCTGAAGGGTAAATGCTGTGGAAGTTTTTCGAACACCCAAAATGGACTCGGATGAATGCCCAAATTGATAAAAGAACATATTTTGGAAACCCTGGGTTGACTAAAATAGAGAAAATGAATTATGAGCCCTAGCATCACATGACCAAAAAATTTTCAACACTTGAGTGTCCACATAGGTGCATGCATGACTAGTTTTGCATAAAATTTCCAAATCATCATTGTTGCATTTGTGTCATGGAAATAATGTGGGACATTCCCTTTTATCCCGGAACCAAACCAACACCCTGACATATATCATGTCCAGCCGTTCTACAAGCCTTGAGCCAAAATCCCAACTCACCAGAAACCTTGCCCTCAAAAGAAAACAAAAAAGGGGGGGGGGGGGGGAGAAAAGAAGAAAAGAAGAGAAAAGCAAAAAGAGAAAATTCCCAATCAAGGAAAATGGGGGAAAGCAAAAAAGGAAAGAGAATTCTCGATCAAAGATCGGAAGAGAAAAGAAGAAATATGCAGAAAAGTCTTAGGACCAGACAATATCTGAACAATACAGATTTGTCACCAAGAAAAGAAAGGAAACCACAACCAAAGTGGTCCTCTCCCTTTGATTGCTAACCAAAATCCTGTGTGTCAGCGACTTTTTCGCCCCGCACTAAAAACAGAAAAGGAAAAGGCCAAAAACACTCAAAGCCAAAGTTCCCACCAAATAAACACCATTCCCAAGAAAAAGTCCTATTGATCCATGATCATGCATGTAATCTTTGATTTGATAGGAAATAATTTGCAAAACTCAAGTCATGGCATATCTATGGTTCAGAATTAGGATGAAACACTTACCTGTGTGAGATTGATACACTATGAGTGATTTTCTTCTATTTTTGTTGAACCCAGTGTTTCCTCTAAATGCTCATTTAGAAGCGAAATGCTAACATCCAAAATCTCATTTATGGTTATCAGAAGATTTTATCAGTATACTCTCCTTCCCCGGTAGACACATTGTTTTTCATCCAAAAAAATATATATGTTGCTCTGATTAGTTGGAAGTTTTCTCTCTTTACCAAAGCATGTTCGCATTTTAGTGAAGAAAACACCGAGACTATTTTTAGTCTCACAAGTTATCCAGAACTACGTAGGTCTGAGTTCCTCATTGAGGATACGTAGGAGCAAGAGTCTCGCTTTTGTCGGCCGCCCCCCCATAATTTCTGTCATACTGACACTGGAGTCACGTGACATGCGAAGATACCCGAGTGGTTATCCGTAAAAACTTTCTTTTGCTATCTCTAAGTCTCAAAGCATGATAGCACGCAGAGACTAACGTCGTCTTCTGCACCCTTTGTCAATCGCGGCCAACAAGCCCGTTGACATGCAGAGATTTACGTCATCTTCCGCATAGACAATTTTTGTCATACTGACACTGGAGTCACGTGACATGCGGAGACACCCGAGTGGTTATCCGTTTAAAATTTCTTTTGCTATCTCTAAGAATCAAAGCATGATAGCAAGCTGAGTGGGTAAAGCGTAGATACAGATTCTGCGCCCTTTATCATTCAGGAACAACAAGCTGAGTGGGTAAACGCGTAGATACAGATTTTGCGCCCTTTATCATTTAGGAACAACAAGCTGAGTGGGTAAACGCGTAGATACAGATTATGTGCCCTTTATCATTCAGGAACAACAAGCTGAGTGGGTAAACGCGTAGAGACAAATTCTGCGCCCTTTATCATTCAGAAACAACAAGCTGAGTGGGTAAACGCGCAGAGACAAATTCTGCGCCCTTTATCATTCAGAAACAGTAAGTTGGGTGGTAAACACGCAGAGGCAAATTCTGCGCCCTTTGTCATTCAAGAACAACAAGTTGAGAGGTGAGCGGAGACAAATTATGGTCATTCCGCGCACCTTTTCGCCATCCAGAGGCGGTCGTGTCCGGTGGCACATAGGGACAAATTATGGTCATTCTGTGTCTCGCCGCCCAGGCTCGATCGTGTCCGACAAAACGCAGAGACAAATTATGGTCATTCTGCGTCTCATGTCAACCGAGAGGAACAAATTCGACAGTATCAGGATGATGTGTCGGCACTGATCATTTTCAAATCCTTGCAGATTCCACTGGCAGGGAGGTTCACTGGCCGAATGGTGTTTCGCTCGAACGAAATTAGTGTCTTATCTTTACTTCCCTTTTATCTCCAATAAAAGACAAGTAAAGAAGGGCAACTGTCATACCCTAATTTTGTCCGAGGACCATCCGTTGTTGGGATGCGACCCTCGTTTGACTACTTCGAGGTACTTGGCACCCATCGTTAGGCAATTCGTGAAGTTCCGTGACATGCCGGAAGTCAAAAGAAAGCATTGTAGCACAATCCGTGAAGTTCCGTGACATGCCAGAAATTAAAAGGAAGTGTTAGTGCGCAATCCGTAAAGTTCCGTAACGTTCCGAAAGGCAAAAAAGGGATGATTATGTAATGCGTAAGGTTTCGTAACATTATGAAAAGAAAACAAGCATCATTACAAAATTCATAAAGTTTCGTAACGTTACAGAAAAAGATTCACCAAAAAAAGAGTAAGGGGGTGTATTTAGTAAAAATGGGGGTGCAAATAGCAACCAGGCCCACTTGGGCCTTCCAAAAAATTCCTCCAGAAGGCGGTGGCAAGCTTCTCCCCCATTTTCCTATAAATAGGGGGAGAAGTGAAGGGAAAAAATGTTCATCCCTCCTGGTAATTCGAGAATCACTTGAAATTAGTGAAAAAAATTGTTTCCGTGTAGAAAATCCAAGCCGAGGCGCTTCCGTAACATTTCCGTGGGTGATTTCGCGAAGATTTTCAACCATTCTTCGTTCGTTCTTCGTCGTTCTTTGGTCTTCAACCAGTAAGTTCCCGAAATCGAACTTTTCAATTCATTCTATGTACCCTTAGTGGTCCTCATTTGCTTTCACTTGCTTTTATTTTCATTTCATTTACTTTATGTATCCCTTTTGACGTGCTTTAGTCATTTGCTTAAGTCATTTTCTCGCCTAATAAAAAAAATAAAATAAATTCCCACCGATCATTTGAGTTGTAATATCCGTTAATTTCTGTTAAAATGAAATCTGACCGTTCGGTCATGCCGTAACCACGTTAGAATCAAATTGAATAATAATCAAAGTGAAACTAAGGCTAAAATCAATTCATAAACCAAACTTTTGTCATCGCCTAAAAAGCCATTTTCAAAGGGTCCAACGCCTTGAAATGGTCTTTTCTGCTTTTATTGGTTAAGTGTAGATTTCTGAAGGCCTAAAATCAACATGTAACTTTATTACCTCTTTCAAAAAAAAAATAATAATAAAGAGATCATTAATGGTCCAATGCCTTAATGTCTTCTCTCTTTTCAAAAGAATCGAAAGTTTGTTTAATGGTCCAACGCCTTAAATGACCTTTCATTCAATAAAAACATATCTTGCAAAAAGGATAAAAACAACTTAACCAAACACTTTGTTCACAAAGAACTACATAGGTCTGATTTCCTTATCGCAATTAAGGAATACATAGGAGCAAGGGAAACACCCTCGTTGACCGCAAAAAGATAAAAAATATAAAAAGTACAAAAAGAAATAAAGACGTAAAAGGGAACATAAAAATTGAAGTCATGTTTGCATATTTGATTAAAGGCTGTCGTCTCTTGTGACGGACGCGTGGGGTGCTAATACCTTCCCCGTGCGTAAATACAACTCCCGAACCTTTCACTTTAAGTTCGTAGATCACGTCTTTTCCGATTTTTCTGACGTTTTCCTCAAATAAACGTTGGTGGCGACTCTGCGCATATTCCTTTCTTGGAACACGTACCTACGAGTCATGCATCGCCCTCCCGCCGAAGGGTAGGTTGCGACAATGGCGATATATGGTATGAGTATATGTAAGCTCTAATTTAGTGCGTCACATTTAGTGATATTAGAGCAATTTGTCCTACCAAGCCTAGAGTATGGACTTAACCATCGTTTGTTTTTTGATCCAATATCGATTGTCCATTGGCAACAATTAAGATGAATTGTTTGTTCTTGCATTTCCTATGGAAACAAGGGTGTGGGATGATAATTGTTTGAATTGTTTGTTTCCACACCTTAATAATTGAAACATTATGCTTTTCATGATGCCTAATCAAGTGGTTTTAATTAGATTGCAAGAGTAATTAAATTTAATTCAAGTGCCTAATTAATTAATTAATTACAAGATGATGGTTTGTTATGTTTATGTCATGGTTTATGTGTTTTTTTGATGAGTTTTAAGGTGTTTAGGCAAAAATGATGGGGCAATGGTCATGAAAATAGGGTGGTGAGCTTAGTGAAGTGTAGGTGTGAAGAGAAGAAAGTTAGAGAGTCGTAAAATCCTTAGAGACACTTTGTAAATCTGAAACCCAAATCAAAATATCCTTCTTTACTCTTTTTCTCTTCTTCAAGAGAACCCTTCTCTTTGGAGCTTCAGTTTTGGTCCTCGTGTAAAAGGAAACTCTTTTCTCCTCTTGTTGTTATTTGGGCTAATCCTAGCATGGTAAGGACCTTTCTTCTTCCTCCCTTTATTCCATTTTTGTTTTCTCATAGTCATAGAGCATCCATGGGAGCTCATGAAAAATCTTGGTTTGGGGGGTCTTTATTTTGATTGTGGTTGTTTTTGGATTTGGGGTGATGTTGTTGAGATGGAATTGTTGTCAGAGTGGACAAAAGCTCCTTCTTTGGACCCAACGTTCATCATTTTCTCCTCTTTCTTCACAAATCTCTCTTTTTGGTTCTATAGAGGTAAAGGAAGCTCGACCTTTCTTTTAAATCCTTTGATTGTGTAAATGCTTGGATATGGATTGTGGATTGTATGGATGTATTTTTTTTTTATGAAAATCAATGTTTTTGGGATGCTTGGGGATGCTTTGGGAACCAAAAATCGCATTAGAATACATTGTTGTGACAAAACTTGAAATGCTGTCAAGAACACGTTGAGGCTTAAGCGCCATATACCTTGCACTTAAGCACTAGAGTGTGGAAAAAAATGGGAGTATGTGTGCACCTCGTGCTTAAGCGTGAGGATAATGACTCTTAAGCACCAAATCTTGTTAGACTTGGACAATATGTTTTCTAATGATCTTCAATGTTAAATTATTCTTGTTGTATGTATGAGCCATAGTTGAAATGAATAAAGTTTATTTATCATTATTATCATGCAATGAGCTTTGTTTTATGAACTAATATACAATGCTTAAGTTATGTTTAGGTGATTTTATATGAACGTGAAGACTCACAAATACTAATTGTTGAAGTGATGATGCATGTATATGTCTTAATTGTTGTATCATGAGATACTCTTAATAAATTGACATTGAAAAGGATTCTTATTGAATGCATAATTGAATAGACTATAATGTTTTGGAAAAATGATACGAGATGTGGATGAAATGATGTTGTTTTATGATTAGAGTTTATTTTATGTTGAGATCATAGAATTCATATTCATGAGTTTTTGGTGGTTGCTTGCAAGAATCAAGGTGTTGGAATGTCTTGTTATGCTTATTGAACTATAAGTGGGTTCATAAGTGTGTTGAACATATGAATGGT
The DNA here is from genome assembly GCF_004193775.1 of Glycine soja. Classification (NCBI taxonomy): domain Eukaryota; kingdom Viridiplantae; phylum Streptophyta; class Magnoliopsida; order Fabales; family Fabaceae; genus Glycine; species Glycine soja. Next base: position 27,473,055 of record NC_041018.1, on the reverse strand, counting down.
GAATATATGATATTATAACCTCTTATGGTGTTGAGATTGATGAATGATTTGTGATGACACATGACTTTTGTGAATGATAATCTTATTTTGAGAACCATTCATATGTGTGGAAATGAGTTAACTATTTCCTTAGGGAAGATTTTGTTGTTGGAAAATGATATACTTGGGAGATTGAGTTCCATGCCAGAACTCCTCCTCACTAAAAAAACCCCAAGGTCTCGCCTAATGGGATGTCTTCTTGAGTACCACCCCTACATTTTGACTTAAAATGGTATGTCGAGGTTTGAGAACTACTTCCCAATGGGATTAGTGACCCTTTTAGTGCATATAAGATGGATTGTTGTTGATGGTGAAACTTAGGTCCTTGAGATCTCAAAACCTCAAGAAATCTATGTTTAGTTGTTGGTTGTGAGTAGGTGATCGAAGCCGTACCCGAATCAAATAAACATGAAAATGCAGTAACTAGGAAGTGATCCTAGGTCGTTTCCCAACGAGCAGTGACAAACCAAATGTTCATAATATACTTGCAGTAACAGTAACGATTGGGGGGGGGGGTTTGTTTGTTTTGTGATTAAAGAGCAGAACAAGTAAACTGGAATACGAAACTACTAATATTAAAAACGGGTTGTTTCCTCTGATTCAGAAGCCATTCTCTTATCCTGGGTTATGGAGAATTCGTCCCTAATAGTCAACCACTTAATCCAACCCTATTTCAATTTACTAAGCGAAAATCAACTTAGGGTTTTCAATACGTGATTAGGCACCACATACACCAGTTAGTCCTTCGTCCATTAAGCATGAACGCAAGTTAGGCTCAGAGGCAATTAATCGAACACGAAGCGTGCACTGATTAATATTCATGAATTTGGGATACTGGTGAAGGGAGAACTGCCAGGAAACCACATTACAAGCGAAACCTCAAAGAGAGTTGGGCTTCGTCCTCAAAAGGAAACAACACCAGAAAATCTAGCCTTCCATGGATTCAAACAGAAAACGCAATTAAAACATGAAGCAGAAACGTAAATGAACGGAAACGTAAATGAACAGAAACGTAAACGAACAGAAATGTAAAATGGAACAGAAACGTAAATGAGAGTAGAAGAAGAAGCAAGAACGAAATTGTAATTAGAAGCAGAAAACGTAAAATTGCATTACAAACTCAGAAGCATCAAAACAGAAAAAACGAAAACCCTAAAACAAAGCTCTGAATAATGAATAGCATAACAGAATAGAATGCCTTGCACGAATCCCAAGGCAGCTATTTAAAAAGAGTCACTCAAAGTCACTGGGCCCTATTACAATACTCTGGCCCAAAATGAAATAAACATTGAACAACATAAAATAAAATTGCGAAATTTCCTAATTAGATATTAACTAAGGTAAGCGCTGCTTTATTTGCCCTCTTCAAGTCCACAACTAAAATCCGGATTAAGCCCAATGTTTCATTAATTCCTGAAATTAGATTAAAAACATCAAATTAGCTAAATGAGCCCAAATAATAAAACTGCCTAATTAATTGACAATTAAGACCAATCAATAATTAAAATGGTGCAAAAAGGGTTTAGAAAATAGAAGAAAATTATGGCACATCAAAACCCCCTATACTTAGCCTTTTGCACTCTTGGGCAAAATGAAACAAAGAACAAAATCCAAGGATATCAAAGAGAGACAAACAAACACATTCATATATTTCTCAATGAACATCAAGGAATGAAAGGAATGGGTAACATCTAACATAAGGAAATCCAAAAAGTCAAGACATTCATGAAAATCATCCAAGCAACCCAATCATGGCAAAATAGTTAATCAGCTCAAGAATGAAAAGTGATAAAGCCTCACAAGATATACACTCTATCTCTCAAGTGTCTAGGCTACTATTTACCCTCAAAGCACCCATGAAAGCAAACACCACATAGACTTGGCAAGATTCTAAAATTGAAAATCAACCCACAAACACAAGCACATGAGGATCAAAAGGTCTTTTAAGGTTGTAATGGGGCCAAGGACAAGGTATGGAGAAATATGGAATAAGTGGCTAAATCCCAAAGGAATAGAGGAGCAAAGGGGAATAAGTGCATATTAAGAAAAAAATAAGAAAATAAAAAGAAGTAAAGATAAAAATTAAACATGAAGAGTAGAACCAAGAGTTTCATCATTCTTGTGCCATTTAAGATCTTATTCACTCAACTTTATTGCTTTTCTTTTTCTTTTTTCGAATATTTTTTTTTTGATTCTTTTTTTTTATAGCCTTTGAGAAACAACATTTCATTCAGCATGTCCAACATTTAACCAATATACAATGTACATCAAGTATGGCCCAAAATACATCATGAAGCATAGCCAACAAAACAAGTTGTCCAATGAAACAAAAGAATATTTTTTTTATAGCCTTTGAGAAACAACATTTCATTCAGCATGTCCAACATTTAACCAATATACAATGTACATCAAGTATGGCCCAAAATACATCATGAAGCATAGCCAACAAAACAAGTTGTCCAATGAAACAAAAACCCCCCACACTTATTCCCAAAACAATTCCAAAGCTCCAAAATTCCTTAAGGATATGGTGATATCATGGTTTTTCACTTAAGGCTTGTAGTGAGCTTCAAAACAAGGAAAGGGAAACAAGGCTCAAAAGGGTTATCAAAGGAATTAATTCAAGGTAAGTCCATTTGGCTAGAAGCTTATAAGAACAAAATTGCCTCAATCATTTCCAAATATGCATGTGAATTAGGACGCATCAACAAGAATCAAGCCAAGGCTATTGTGCAAGCAATCAATGGGGCAAAACACACCAAATGATTATGATGATGGATGGCTCAAATTCTCACAAAGGTAAACTCATCACTTTCAAATTGAGCTTTCAAAACTATCATGACATGTAGAGAAGAATCAAGGATTTCAAGTCACAAAATGTCAAGAACTTTTATTTTCAAAACAATTACCCATTTCTTGAACATATCCTATAATTCAAAGAAAAACATGCAAATTCGTACGTGCACACAAAATTGACCCAAAATATTAAACTGAAAATCCGACGAAACTAACAACATTAACAAATTAACACAACTAACAAATTAACAAAACCAACAAAACTAGCAAAACCAAAGAACACTCCCCCCATACTTAAACAACACATTGTCCTCAATGTAGCACAATTAAAAGATTAAAAACAATTAAATCATCAAAGAGAATCGGACAAGTGTAATTAAAGCAAAGAAGGAGATAGGAAAAGAAAAACTCCCTAAGTCATGGTGGAGGAAGAGTAGGGTGGAGTAAGGAAGTCTCTTCCACCACTACGTCCACTAAAGAAGGGTTCGTGAGGAATGGCTTAAGTCGATGTCCGTTGACCTTGAAGCTCTTGTTTGTGGAGTCGCTTTTGATCTCAACTGTACCATAAGGAAAAACATTAGTAACAACAAAAGGACCAATCCACTTAGACCTCAATTTACCACTCATGAGTCCAAGCCTAGAATTATACAATAACACTTTTTGCCCAACCACGAAGTCTTTTTTAACTATCATACTATCATGGAACTTCTTGGTCTTTTCTTTGTAGAACTTGGCATTCTCGTAGGCTTCTAGGCGGATTTCATCTAACTCACTCAGTTGCAACTTCCTTTCCTCGCCAGCTTGATCCATAGAGAAGTTGCAAGTCTTCACTGCCCAGTATGCTTTGTGCTCAATTTCCACTGGAAGATGACATGCCTTTCCAAAGAAAACCCGATAAGGAGACATTCCTATGGGTGCTTTGTAGGCAGTCCAATGTGCCCAGAGAGCATCATCAAGCCTGGTACTCCAATCTTTCCTGCTTGGCTGCACAATCTTCTCTAGAATTCTCTTGATTTCCCTGTTAGAAATTTCTGCCTGTCCATTAGTCTGGGGGTGGTATGGTGTGGATACCCTGTGTACCACCCCGTACTTTTTAAGCAGGGCATGCATTGTCCTGTTGCAAAAATGGGTTCCTTGATCACTAACAATTGCTTTAGGTACTCCAAACCTGCAAAACAGATTAGACCTGACAAAGTCCGCGACAACTTTAGCATCATTAGTTCTAGTGGGCTTGGCTTCCACCCATTTTGAAACATAGTCAACTGCAAGGAGAATGTAAACATAACCAAAAGAGACAGGAAAAGGACCCATGAAATCTATACCCCAGACATCAAACACCTCACAGAATAGCATAGGTTGCTGAGGCATTTGTTGTCGCTATGTAAGTGTATTTCCTACTCTCTGACATTGCTCACAAGTGCTGCAGATCTTCCACGCATCTTTAAAGATGGTGGGCCAATAAAAACCACAATCAAGCACTTTGCGAGCTGTCATTGGAACACCCAGATGACCTCCCGGTGCGGAAGAATGACAGAACTACAGGACTGAGTCAGTCTCATGATCTGGAATGCACCGTCTAATGACCTGATCACTGCACAATTTCCACAAGTAGGGGTCATCCCAAATAAAATGCTTAGCATCACTTTTAATTTTATCTTTTTGGGCCTTAGATGCTAAGGGAGGAAAAACAGAGGCAACTAAATAATTGACAATGTTAGCAAACCAGGGAGTAGAAAGAGAGTCAGAAATACTATACAATATATACAAATGATCATCCGGGAAATCATCCCGAATAGGTGAATCTGCATCAGAGACACGTTCGATCCGACTCAAATGATCAACAACTAGATTTTGTGCTCCGCTCCTATCACGGATCTCCAAGTCAAACTCTTGGAGCCAGAGCATCCATCGGATCAACCTAGGCTTAGAATCAGCCTTCTTCAACAAGTACTTTAGAGCTGCATGGTCAGTATAAACAATAATGCGAGTACCAAGCAAATAAGATCGAAATTTTTCAAGAGCAAAAACTATGGCTAGAAGCTCTTTCTCAGTAGTAGTATAATTTGCTTGGGCAGCATCTAAAGTCCTAGAAGCATAATATATCACCCTGGGCAATTTATCAATTTTCTGAGCAAGGACAGCCCCCAATGCATAATTTGATGCATCACACATAAGCTCAAAAGGGGTTGTCCAATCGGGTGCCTGGATGATGAGGGTGGTAGTCAACGCTCTTTTGAGGCAATCAAAAGCCTCTTTGCATCTGTCATTAAAGTCAAACTCCACCTCCTTTTGCAACAAGTTGGACAGTGGAAGGGCTACTTTGCTAAAATCCCTTATAAAGCGCCTGTAGAATCCTGCATGACCAAGAAAAGATCGCACCTCTCGCACACAAGAGGGGTAAGGCAATTGTGAAATAACAGAAATTTTTGCAGGATCTACTTCAATACCCTTATTGGAAATAATGTGGCCTAGAACTATACCTTGCTCAACCATAAAATGACATTTTTCAAAATTTAGAACAAGGTTAGTTTCAATGCATTTATTCAAAACTTTTTCCAAACTATTCAAACAACCATCAAAAGAGGATCCATATACAGTGAAATCATCCATAAACACCTCTATGCAATTTTCTAAAAAATCACTAAAAATACCAATCATGCACCGCTGGAAGGTACCAGGGGCATTGCATAGGCCGAAAGGCATCCTCCTATAAGCAAAAGTGCCGAAGGGGCAGGTGAATGTGGTCTTTTCCTGATCCTCAGGAGCAATAGTAATTTGCATATAACCAGAAAAACCATCAAGGAAACAGTAGTGGGATTTACCTGCCAGGCGTTCAAGCATCTGGTCAATGAATGGCAAGGGAAAATGGTCCTTTTTGGTAACCTGGTTCAGCCTCCTATAGTCAATGCAGACTCTCCAACTGTTCTGCACCCGAGTAGGAATCAACTCCTCCTTCTCATTTTTTATCACTGTGAGGCCAGTCTTCTTCGGGACTACCTGGACGGGACTCACCCATTGGCTATCGGAGATAGGATAAATGATTCCAGCTTGCAAAAGCTTGGTTATCTCCTTCTTCACTACATCAAGAATCATCGGGTTGAGTCTTCTCTGTGGTTGTCTTACCGGTTTAGCTCCATCCTCTAAATTTATTCGATGCATACATGTGGATGGGCTAATACCAGGAATGTCTGCCAGGGTCCAGCCTATAGCCTTCTTATGCTTCTTGAGAACTGACAACAACTTCTCCTCTTGCTCATCAGCAAGGGAGGCAGATATAATCACTGGAAAACTCTTGCTATCATCCAAGTAAGCATATTTTAAATTTGATGGCAGAGACTTCAATTCTGGTGTGGTCGGCTGGACAATGGTGGAAGGGGATGGTTTCTCAACCTTTACCTCATAAAGAAAGTCAGAGGTATGTGTACTTCCTGAAACATGGTTAGTCCTATTTGACTCTATAAAATCAATCTCAAGAGGTAAAACACCACCACCAGGCATGCAATCAATATCACTCTCAGATTCACTCTCAGCATCAAATTCAGACATATGATCAAGTACAATTTCAGACTCAATGCATGAAGAGTGAGAGGCATGCAGATTAGAATAAAGATCAGTCATGCATTCATCAACAACATGGTCAATTATTTCAGCACGAAATACAAAAAGATCTTCAGATGGGTATTTCATAGCATCCAGAATATTAAAATGAATAGTTATATCACCAAACTCCATGGACAGTGTGCCTGCATAAACATCTATCTTAGTTCTAGCAGTTTTCATAAAGGGTCTACCTAGAATGATGGGAACTGATCCTTGAGAAAATCCATCTTCCATATTCAAAATATAAAAATCAACAGGGAAAATCAGTTCACCAACTCTAACTAAGACATCTTCTATGAAACCAACAGGGTAGGCAACACTTCTATTAGCTAAATGAATTACCACATCAGTTGACTGCAAGGGGCCTAGAGATAGAGAATTAAAAATAGACAGAGGCATAACACTAACAGAAGCTCCTAAATCTAGCATGGCATTGTCAAACTTACTATTCCCTATGACACAAGGTATGTTGAATGTACCTGGATCTTTGCATTTTTCAGGAATTTGAGGAACAGATTTACCAATCAATGCGGAGACATTTCTGCCCATGCTAATCCGTTCACTTCCTTTAAGCTTCCGCTTATTAGTGCACAGCTCCTTCAAGAATTTGGCATATCTTGGAATTTGCTTTATTGCATCCAACAGAGGTATGTTTACCTCTACCTTTCTAAACGTTTCCAAGATCTCTTTTTCTGCCTCTTCCATTTTTTTGTTGGAAACTGCTCTTGGAGGGAATGGAAGAGGGGGAATGTGCTGCTTCTGCAAATCAGAATTACCTGTGGAAGAAGATTCACCTGCACAGAAATTGTTAGGTAAATATTTGTCATCACCTTTTTCTGGAATAGAGTGAAGTTTGGTAGGTTCATTTGCAGATGAGGAAGGTGCTACGGGTTGAGGTCCTTGACATTGCTTTCCCGACCTCAATGAAATGGCACTGACATTTTTGGGATTTTGGACAGCTTGAGAAGGTAGCTTGTCAGAATTCTGGGACTATTGTTGATTCAATTGGGTAGCCAATTGTCCCATCTGATTGGTTAAGCTCTGAATGGAGGCTCTGGTCTCTTGCTGAAACTGCATGTTCTGCATAGTCATTTGCCTCACAAGTTCTTCGAGGGAAGGTTGTGGAGGGGCCTCAACTGTTGGCTGTTTCTGGGGTTGTTGCTGTTGTTGGATTGGTGGAGGAATGTATGGTCTGCTTGGGCCAGCAACATTTTGGAAGGAAGGAGCAGGCTGCTGTTGTTGTTGCTGAGGGCTGGACCATCTGAGGTTAGGGTGATTCCTCCATCCAGGGTTGTATCTGTTGCTGGAAAGGTCATAATTGCTCTGCTGTGGTTGATTTTGCTGCTGAGGTTGAGGAGGTCTATTGTAAATATTTGCAGCATAAGCTTCAGGCTGCTCAATTGCTCCAGGTTGCTGCATGGAAGGGCAAAGGTCTGTATGGTGGTCAGCAGAGGAGCACAAACCACAAACCCTTGCGACAGGTACAGATTTCTGATTCAAGGACAGCTGGGTTACCAAGTTAACCAATGCATCCAGTTTGCCTTCAAGCTTCTTAGTTTCAGATGATGCAGATGGGTTTGTAGCTACCTCATGCACTCCTCTAATGACTATGGCATCATTTCTGGCGCTAAACTGCTGGGAGTTGGAGGCCATCTTCTCAATTAAATTTCTGGCTTCAGCAGAAGTCATGTCTCCAAGGGCTCCACCACTGGCAGCATCTATCATACTTCTCTCCATATTACTGAGTCCTTCATAAAAATATTGGAGAAGAAGCTATTCTGAAATCTGATGGTGGGGGCAACTGGCACATAGTTTCTTAAATCTCTCCCAGTACTCATACAGGCTCTCTCCACTGAGTTGTCTAATACCTGAGATATCCTTCCTGATGGCTGTGATCCTGGAAGCAGGGAAAAATTTCTCTAAGAATACTCTCTTAAGGTCATCCCAGCTCGTGATGGACCTTGGAGCAAGGTAATACAGCCAGTCCTTTGCCACTCCCTCTAATGAATGAGGAAAAGCCTTCAGAAATATGTGATCCTCTTGAACATCTGGGGGTTTCATGGTGGAGCAAACAATGTGAAATTCTTTCAAATGTTTGTGCGGGTCTTCACCTGCAAGGCCATGAAACTTTGGAAGCAAATGAATCAGTCCAGTTTTAAGAACATATGGGACATCCTCATCAGGGTATTGGATGCACAAGCTTTCGTAGGTGAAATCAGGTGCAGCCATTTCCCTTAGAGTCCTCTCACGAGGTGGAGGTTGTGCCATGTTCTCAGAATGTGCAAAATCAGAATGCTCAGAATCAGAATGCTCAAAATTATAATGCTCAAGATCAGGATGTTCAAAATCACCAATAACAGAATGCACAGATTCACCAGTTATGGAATGCTCAGAATGATCAAAAGGTATAAAATGATGCCTAACTAATCTATGAAATGTCCTATCTATCTCAGGATCAAAGGGTTATAAGTCAGATGGATTGCCTCTAGTCATACACTACATTCAGCATGCACACAACTAGTTGCCTTGTCATGTAAATAAAGGTGTAGGTTTGAACTACAGCTACCCTCAAATGATATCCAAATGACTTGAAATTTTGTGAGCAACCTTATACAATGATGAGAAGATAGCACAAAAAATTTCAGACAAAAATTCAAAGTCTAACTATGAAAGCTAAAAATGGTAAGTTAAGAAATATAAGTGAATAAAACTTGAAAAATAAAAAACTTTTGACAGAATCGCTCTTTTGCCACGGCGTAGGAAATTTTTTTCTACCCCAAATGCATATATAATAATTGCGATTCTGATAACCGGAGTAAAAGTTATGGCCGTTTGAAGTTTTGACAAACACAAAATTTGCTAGTTTTTTGGAACTTTCAAATCTGACCAAACTAAAGGCTCTAGCTATTTTTCTCACAAAATATGGATTAAAAGAAGTTACCACAAAAAAATTCAGCCAAAAATAACAACCCTAGCTACTAAAACAAAAAATCTCAAATAATTCAGCATGGGTGGTCGCTAAAATCCGTCTCTAATTGATTTCTACTACTACTCTGTTTTTGCCGCAAGCACAATCTTCACAGCAAAACACCCAAGACTGCAACAGGGGAAACGCTTAATGGAAAAACTGAAACAGAACACATATTAAACAAAATACCAGGACACTAAACAACACTAACACACATACTAACACAATACTAACAATTAAACATAAAACACGAAAGGATTAAACACACAACACTAGCTAGCTATTATGAACCTTTGGACATTGCTCCCCGGCAACGGCGCCAAATTTGATCGAAGCCGTACCCGAATCAAATAAACATGAAAATGCAGTAACTAGGAAGTGATCCTAGGTCGTTTCCCAACGAGCAGTGACAAACCAAATGTTCATAATATACTTGCAGTAACAGTAACGATTGGGGGGGGGGGGTTTGTTTGTTTTGTGATTAAAGAGCAGAACAAGTAAACTGGAATATGAAACTACTAATATTAAAAACGGGTTGTTTCCTCTGATTCAGAAGCCATTCTCTTATCCTGGGTTATGGAGAATTCGTCCCTAACAGTCAACCACTTAATCCAACCCTATTTCAATTTACTAAGCGAAAATCAACTTAGGGTTTTCAATACGTGATTAGGCACCACATACACCAGTTAGCCCTTCGTCCATTAAGCATGAACGCAAGTTAGGCTCAGAGGCAATTAATCGAACACGAAGCGTGCACTGATTAATATTCACGAATTTGGGATACTGGTGAAGGGAGAACTGCCAGGAAACCACATTACAAGCGAAACCTCAAAGAGAGTTGGGCTTCGTCCTCAAAAGGAAACAACACCAGAAAATCTAGCCTTCCATGGATTCAAACAGAAAACGCAATTGAAACATGAAGCAGAAACGTAAATGAACGGAAACGTAAATGAACAGAAACGTAAACGAACAGAAATGTAAAATGGAACAGAAACGTAAATGAGAGTAGAAGAAGAAGCAAGAACGAAATTGTAATTAGAAGTAGAAAACATAAAATTGCATTACGAACTTAGAAGCATCAAAACAGAAAAAACGAAAACCCTAAAACAAAGCTCTGAATAATGAATAGCATAACAGAATAGAATGCCTTGCACGAATCCCAAGGCAGCTATTTAAAAAGAGTCACTCAAAGTCACTGGGCCCTATTACAATACTCTGGCGCAAAACGAAATAAACACTGAACAACATAAAATAAAATTGCGAAATTTCCTAATTAGATATTAACTAAGGTAAGCGCTGCTTTATTTGCCCTCTTCAAGTCCACAACTAAAATCCGGATTAAGCCCAATGTTTCATTAATTCCTGAAATTAGATTAAAAACATCAAATTAGCTAAATGAGCCCAAATAATAAAACTGCCTAATTAATTGACAATTAAGACCAATCAATAATTAAAATGGTGCAAAAAGGGTTTAGAAAATAGAAGAAAATGATGGCACATCAGTAGGCATGTAGTTGATGGTGCTAAGAAGACCCTCAACATAGTGCTGAAGATTGTCGGTGGTGACTAACAGTGAAAAAGCCTATAAAACAAATGGATAGGTGAATTCCTAGATAGGCTAAGGTCTTTGGAAGCCTTGCCAAGGTAAACCACTACCCATGCTCATCCATTTTGGGTAAAACCACACTTCCTCCGTAGGGTTAATTTGAGTTTCCTCAAATGATCAAGGTGTGACTATGTTAAAGGATGTACTTTGGTTGATCACTCAAAATGTGAAATCTCCATGGAGTTGAGTTTGTCTTTGATGTCGATGATTGATGGATTGATGATGATGTTTGATGGTTGAATCATGGTGATAATGATTGATTGACTAATGATGATGATGATGATGTATGATGATTGAATCTTGGTTTGATGGTTGATGAACTGATGATTATTATGAAATACTCTATTATGTAAATTCTAAGATTTATGTTTTATACATGACTTCTGCATGTTATGTTCTTTATACGATGGTATGTGGTTAGGCTTTAATTGTTAAGTTGTATTGTTGTTTTAGTATGTGGTTAGGCTTGAATTGTTAAGTTGTATTGTTGTTTTAGTATGTTTGTTTTTATAAGCTTACCCTTGTGTTATTGCTCGTGTGGTTCGTGCCTGTTGATAAACCACTTTTATGTAATATTTTGTGTGAGTTTTTGTGTCAGTTTCATGCATTTTCTTGGCCGAACTCACGTTTGGATGCTAGTTTTGTCTTGTAGAAGTATAGCCTTTTAATTGAGTGAAAGAGTTGGAATTTGCATGTTTTCTAAAGATTTGTAGACTCTATCACTTGATGACGATCATGGTACATTAAGCTTGGCCGTGGTAAGCAGTATGACCATGGTAATATGATGACTTTCCTTCTGAACAATGTCAACCTTCTGACGATGATTGTGGTAAATTCACCACAACTGTAGTCCACACCATGATGTCGTAGTCATTCTATAATGTCCTAGAGCTTCAACGTCATGGTTTTTGACCACAACTATGGTGTGTTGAACAAGTGGCCTCAGATATCTTAAAAAGGGGGGAGGGGGTTGAATTAAGATATCACAAACTATTCTCCAATTAAAAATTCTACTTTCATTTTAACTCAAGTCCCAAGATTCCTTTTAAAATGAATTCCTAAATAATAATTCAAATTAAACTTACTGAATAGAAACAATAAGCAACAATAAATAAAAGAGTTTAAGGGAAGAGAAAGTGCAAACACAATTTTTATACTGGTTCGGCAAAGTTCGTTGCCTACGTCCAGTCCCCAAGAAACCCGCTTGGGAGTTCCACTATCTCACAAATCCTTTACACCTTCTAAAACACACAAGGACAACCCTTCCTTTATGCTTAGATGCTTTACAACAAGAGACTCACAGTCTCTTAGCCCTTTTTTAGAAGTAAGAAGAAGAAGAAGAAATGATATCTCTTAAAAGAGACAGGTGTTACAACGAAGCCCTTAATTCCTTATTAAATAACACAAGTGTTTGCCCAAGGAATTTTTTGAAGATAAGAGATTTTTGTTTGAGAGGATTATGCCTTTTGTGAACAGTGAAAACTCTGAAGAAAATTCGTGCCTAAGTCACCTATTTAAATGCCTTTGATGGCCATTCAAAAATCCAATGAAAAGTTGTGACTGTTGGCAGATTTTCTCGAAAATCCTCTCTGGTAATCGATTACAGCATTGGCGTAATTGATTACACAATTATTTTTATTCAAAATTCAAATGTTTAATGTTCAAAAGCTCTGGTAATCGATTACATATGATGTGTAATTGATTACACACTTACAAGATCATTTTTAGCCGTTTTAAAGCATTGGTAATCGATTACATAGTTTTGGTAATCGATTACAGCTTTGAAAACTTTGAAAACATTTCCAGAAAGCTTTGTGGCCACTGGTAATCGATTACCAGAGAGTAAAATGCTTGGAAAATTTTTTGTTAAGATAGAAACTCACAAGGCCAATCATTTGTGCTTTTCAAAAACTTTTCTAAGAGTCTATCTTAATTCTTATCTTGAGATCTTTGCTTTGCTTGACATCTTGCTTCTTCATCCTTGAAATTCATCTTGAATGATCTTTGAAATTCCTTGGCATCATCAAAATAATTCTTAAATTCCTTGGCATCATCAAAATAATTCTTGAAGCTTTGCTTCTACATGGTGGATTTCAATGTGGCTGTAGTGCACCTAATTTAAGTAATTATCTTTAGGAAACTATAAATACAGTGTTGGTGTTTATAACTTAACCTTTTGCATATTTTATGAATCAAAGAACACTTTTGAGGGTTGTGAAGCAAGGGTAACACCGTGAAGACTGATCGTGATTATCGTTCTTCCCTTGTTGGTATGTCTATGCTAATTTCATATAGGCTTTCTAATTGTGCTTTGATCATGAACAACTAGTTACCCTAGTCTTGGGATTATGATGTAACTGTCAATTTTACCCCTTTCTCTATTCTTAATGGAATTCCTTAGTGTTTTATGTTAATTAATTTTCTTCCTTACTTTTATTGTTTATTTGGGAACCGATCATTCTTATCCTTAATCAAATGTACTATGGTGATCATCTACATATGTTTGGATACGAACACGAAAACAAGATGAATCACCTTGAAGATTTTGATCTTAGAAATTTGTTTAGTTTTGTTTTACGGGAATGATATTGACACAACACTCAAGAAATAGGTGAGAAGGTGAGTGATATGTCATAGATTTGATCACCACAAGTTACTTTAATAAGATCAGATCCAGTTCTTTACCCAAGAACCAAGAGAAGCTCTCACAAAAGGGAGAAAACTGAAACTTTTATTCAGACTCAATCCGCCTCAAAGCTACAAAGTTTTTACTATTTATAGGCTACGCTTCCTTTTAAACATCCCACTAGGAATTAATTTCTACTTAGAATTAAATTCTCACTTACATTAAATTTCCACTAGAAATAAAACCCACTAACCACTATAATAACTTAGGAAGCCTAAAAATATAAGAACTAACCTAAAATATTTCAAGAGCCATCTGAACTTATTACATGAAAATAAAATACATAAATTAAAGGAAAAATAGAAAATGAGCCTTAATTAGTTCTTTAGCCCAAAAGCTATGTAATCAATCCAAATATACTCCAACCCATAGTTGCATCTTGAGTATAAACTCTTGGGCTCATTGTGTTCTTCAAGTTATTGTCTTTAAGTTTGCTGAATTTATCTTCAAGTTGTAGAAGTGAGGCAATGCTTAGGTTGGGCACTTGCAAGACTATGCTTTGGAAAGGCTTCTTAGTTCTTTTCGGTCTCACTTTGGTTATTGGGCCTTTCATCCATTGCAAAAGATATTTGAAGTGATTGGACCTTTGTTAGATCATATCAATAGAGAATGTTTTACACCAAATTCTATGATCAAACTATTTGTGTAATCTCCGATAGATTAATTAATCCTTAATTGATCATTTATGTTTTTTATTCTATCCTTTGACTTAAATTAATATATCTATGATCATTAGAGTATTGATTTAAGGAAAAGAGCATCATTAGACCTTGATTTTGCTTTGGTTGACTTTGAGAATCATTAATTAATTGTGGAAGAAATTTCATGAGAATTAGGATTGGGGAAAATTGGTACTAATAAATCATAATCTTTGGTTGCTTTTAATATCACTTAAATCTCTCTTTTACGATAGTTAATTTGTTTTCTGTTAAATTAAGAAACCACAAAAATATTTCAATCTCCTTTTAATTATCTTGACTGTTTAATTTAATAATTTTGACTATTTTGGGAATATAACTAGTCTCTAGGATACAATATCCAGGGACTTAGATACACAATACTAATTCGAAGGGAACACTTGTCCTTCTATGAGTTATATTTTACGCATCAAGTTTATGGTGCCATTGTGGGGGACTAGTTGTGAAAATTCTTGAGTAGCTGAATTTTGTTAAATCAAGTGGTTTTTGTTCATAGAAATTTTTTCATTATTTATTTGACTAGTGAATGTTCCCGTTACACCAATTTGAAATTAACTAATAAATGACAATTAAAATACATTTATTATTTTTCTTTGAAATTTATTTTAAAATTTTGGGAGTTTTTAATACACTTAGAATTACTAAAATATTTGTTGTCTATTTTGTGGGGGGGGGGGGGGGGGGGGGAAGAGGGGGATTTTGGTTTGTTGTATACTACTTTATATAATAAAAATATTTCTTATCTTATATAATAATAATATTATTATATATTATTTAGATATATTAAATAGTAATATGAATAAGAAATATGTTATTGTGAAATATTTTTAGTCAAAAAAATTATTTGAGACTTATTGCATAGATAGTAAAAAGATAATATAATATTGATTTTATTAGGTAGAATTGTTACATTATGTTCATATAACTGTATATTGAGGTTACATATATTAATAATTTGGAGTTACATTAATTTGGGATTAACTAATAAATGACAATTAAAAATATATTTATTATTTTTCTTTGAATTTTATTTTAAATTTTTGTGAGTCATTAATACATTTAGAATTAATAAAATATCTCTTATTTTTAAAGGAAAATTTTGACTTATTGTATAATACTATATGATAAAGATATTTCTAATCTTTTATAATATATATATATATATATATATATATATATATATATACATATATATATATATATTATTTAAATAATACTATACATAAGAAATATGTTATTGTGGAATATTTTTGAGTAAAATAAATATTTTAATGTAAAAATTATTTTAAATTTTTTTTAATTAAGAATCAAAATAGTGAAAATAATATATATTTTATTTTATTTTCAACATTTGATATTTTTATTGAAAAATAAAATTCTTAAATATAACAAATGAATGCAGAAATTTTAGTAACCAATATTAAAATCATTAAAATTCATTATCATTCTCTCTATCTAAAAATAAGATGTGAATTTTCATATTTATTCATGAACCGAGAGGGTCTAGCTCAGTAGTTGGTTTAACATAGTACATAAGTTGTTATAAACCCCTGACCCAATATAATCGAAATTGTTGTTACACTAATTTTAAATTAACTAATAAATGAATATTAAAAATACATCAATTATTTTTCTTTAAATTTTATTTAAAATTTTTGTGAGTTTTAATACACTTAGAATTAGTAAAACATCTCGTCTTTTTTTGGGAGAGTAGTGTTTAACTTAGATACTCTAAAACAACCTTCCACATTTGCTTCCTGTAGTTTCATAAAGTTTGTTGATATATATGATGCATTGACGGAGGGGGTGTTCTCAAGTATGGGGATGCCTGAACCCTCTAGAGAGAGTTCTCATTAATTACGATCTTGAGTGTGAGTTGAACCCATAAGTAGAGGAAATAGTAATGTTTCTCCACCCTCAAAATGGTCTTAGACCATCTGGTTTTGAGAGGCTGGAATGATGCAATGGTCCAAAGCCAAAGCCTTATGTTAAGGAACCTCCTGAATTGGAGTTGAAGCCCCTTCTTTCCAACCTCAAGTATGTTTTTCTTAACCCACTATCTTCTCTTCTAGTTGTGATTCTATAGGCTTACACAAAGAGGACAACAAGGAAGCCTTTGGGTGGAGCATTCATGACATAAAGGGTTTGGACCCCATAATTTGCACCCAAAGAATCAACACTAATGTGGGGTTTCTACCCAAACGGTTACCCCAAAGGAGGGTTAATGCCAACATGATGGAGGTGTCCAAGGAGAGGTAATTAAGTTGGATGCAAGTATCATCTATTATATTTCTGATAGTCCTTGAGTTAGTCCTATTCAATGTGTCCCTAAGGAGGGGGACACTACTGTGATGGAAAATGAGCACCATAAGCTCACAGCTGTGAGAAAGACAACTGGGTGGTGGATGTGTGTTGACTATAGAAAACTTAATGAAGCCACTTGAAAAAATTATTTTCCCTTCCCTTTATTGGCCAAATGCTTGAGAAGTTAGTGGGCAAAGCTTTCTATTGTTGTTTAGATGGATATTCTGGTTATTTGCAAATTTCAATTGCTGAGAAGGACCAAGGAAAAAACTACTTTTACATGTCCTTTTGGAACTTTTACATATAGATGGATGCTATTTTGACTTTGTAAAGCTCATGCTACTTTTGAAAGATGCATGATGTTTATTTTCTATGATTTAATTGATTCTTGCATTGAGATATTCACGGATGATTTTTCTGGTTTTGGAACTTGTTTTGACACATGCTTGCATAACTTGAATGTGGTCTTGAAAAGGTGTAGGGATACAAGGTTGGTCTTGAAATGGGAGAAATGCCAATTCATGGTAAAAGAGTACATTGTATAGGGGCACAAGCTATCCCAGGGTTGGATAGAGGTTGATCCTACCAAGTTGGAGGTGGTTGCAAAATTACCACAGCCAAATTGTGTGAATGCTGTGATGAGGAGATTTTTGGGACATGTTGGGTTATGTAAGAGATTCTTAAGGACTTCTAAAAAATAGTTAAATCCATTAATTATTTGTTGGCTAAGGATATTAACTTTGACTTTTCTAAGGAGTGCCTACGGACATTCAATATTCCTAAGCAGACTCTAGTGAGTGCTCTTGTGATGACAACCCTTGACTTGTCACTACCCCTCAAGCTCATGTGTGATGCTAGTGATATAGCTGTGGGAGTCTAAAAAATAGTTAAACCCATTAATGATTTGTTGGCTAAGGATATTAACTTTGACTTTTCTGAGGAGTGCCTACGGACATTCAATATTCCAAAGCAGACTCTAGTGAGTGCTCTTGTGATAACAACCCTTGACTTTTCACTACCCCTCAAGCTCATGTGTGATGCTAGTGATATAGTTGTGGGAGTGTTTTTGGGGCAAAGAAAGGATAGGGTGTTTCATACCATTTACTATGGTAGTAGAACCCTTTATGTGCCTAAAGAACTACACCACAACAAAAATGAGCTTTTGGCAATTGTTTTTTCTTTTGATAAATTCAGGCATTACTTAGTTTTGTCTAAGATTATTTGTTATATTGACCACTCTGTAATTAAGTATCTTATGGTTATGCAAGATGCTATACCTAGGTTAATAAGATGGATCCTCTTACTATAAGAGTTTGACCTAGAAATCAAAGATATGAAAGGGTGCGAGAATTTGGTAGTTGACCATTTGTCTAGATTAGACCCCTTAGTCATGCAATCAACAAATGATGGAAGAATAAATGAGACTTTGCTTGATGAAAGTCTTCTCACTATAGTTGTAGATTTAGAGACATATTGGTATGCTGGCATTGTGAATTATCTAGCATGCAAGGTGTTCCCACCTAACATTAACTATCAAGCCAAAAAGAGGCTTATGTTTGAGGTCAAAAAATATTTTTGGGATGATCCATACTTCTTCAAGGTATGTGGAGACAATCTGGTAAGATGGTGTGTGACTTATGATGAAGTACTTTCTATCCTGTACTCATTGTTATTATTCTAAGGCTGGAGGTCATTCTCCACTTGCCAGGAGTGGGACCCATCTAGTAGAGATCCAAACTAGGAAGTAGAGGATGATGAGGAAGACCAGCTAGAGCCTCCTTCTTGGTTGGACCCAATGTATGTGTCTATCAAACTTCAATGTTTTGTTCAGTTTGAGACCATTGGGTTAGTCCAGACTGAGGAGTATCATATGGTTTTCCTAAAGCATTTGAAGTGCCGATATCAGGAGGCACAATTCATTAGAGAGATCATAGGGTCTCCTACCCTTACACCTGGCACTTCCAAAGCTAGGCTTCTACCTAGTCCAACACTACGAGTCATCCATAAGTGGCTCATATGGAGCTTTCAGGGGAAAAAGGAAAGCACAAGGGTGGTTACCTTTGTTGGATCAAAGCTTGAAGCCTTGAATATTTGTCTTTAGGATTTAGTTTTGGTTTGATGATTTTACAATGCCAAACAAGTTTAATAGATATGGAATTTGTATTGAATGTTTTAGTCTAGGCATGATGTTTGATATAGTTTAAGTTTTCTTATATCCATGCTTAGTGTGGATCAAATATGTTTGAAAAATGGATTGATCTCAAAGTTTCTTAGAAGCAATGAGTTCAACACAATGTAATCAATTACAAGGTTTTGTAATCAATTACAGTGTTAGAACAAGTGACAATACTCACTTCTACTTAAAATTTGGAAAAAAAGCATCGAACTAATTGATTACCAATTTCTGTAATCAATTAAATAACCTAGTTTTAGAAGAAGGAAGACTTTGTAGTTTGAGATAATTGATTACCATTTATTGTAACTGATTAGATTACGCCTAGAAAGTTAAGGAGTTTTGTGTTTGTTGAAATAATCAATTACCACAATTGATAATCGATTATTTGAGAAAGCATAGAAGCATGAGAGGCTCTCAGTTTGAAATGATATAATCAATTACCATATTCTATAATCGATTACCAAGTTTTTGGAAAAACAGAACAAAGAGGAATTTTGATAAGTTAATCGATTACCATATTCGATAATCGATTAAATCAGTTTTGCCTGCTAAAATTATAAATGCCGTCTTATGTTCTTTTCATTAGTGACTCTTGATACAATCATATATTTGATAAAACTTTTCAAGAGAGTAAACTAAGGGAATTTCATTGCATTTCTTCTAGAAAATCAAGTTGATCAAGATTCATTCATTATTCGTCATGGTTCGATCATTCTTGGAAGAACGTGAAGATGGTGTGATCTACACATTAAGGTGTATTCATTTCAATTCTGAATTTTTTTATTGTTTATAATCTTGGTTATGGTTACCAAGAGTTTTATGAGTTGATAGGGTTTCAACTCCAACCTTTTCTCTTATAGGGTTCAAGGGAAGAGTAGAATATATGGAATTGCATGTGTATAGTGTTTGTACTTAATTCTCTATTAGTGAAAGTTCTAAGGGGTCTTCGAACAACTGGATGTTGGTCCTCTTGAGAACTGAACCAGTATAAATTTTGTGTGTGATTCTCTTTCTCTAACCCTTAGTTTTATATTTCAATTTAGGTAATGGAATTGATAGTGAAGGGCCATAAAACTCTACTTTCACATGATCTTGTAATAATTGTTTTCTTGTTGTGATAATCTCTTTGTGACAATCTTTTAAGAAAACATTTATTAGTTAAAAGGGGTTACATTAATTAAATTAATGAACAAAGTGGCAAATATTTTGAAAGAATCTATTCAACCCCCTTTATAGATTCCTGACTATCCTAACAACCTCTAAGGACTTGTTCTCTATCTGGTGTATGTGTCATAGGTTGTAGTGCAATGTAGGTATTTTGTTCGTCCACCATTGCTAGAACACCGGAGTTTGCCTTATGCCTAACCCAATACAGAGCTTTGATAGGGCATCTCCTATATCTTACTACTTCTAGACTTGACATAATGTTCAATATATGCTTGTGCGCAAGATTTCAAAAAGAACCAAGGGAAGTTCGTTTTAGTACAATTAAAAGAATCTTTAGATACCTTATTGAAATTCCTAACAAAGGGAAAGATCTAGGATAATTAGTTACTGAGATGCTGATTATGTTGGTGACAAACTTGAAAGGAAGAGTACTAGTGGAAGTAGTCACTTCATTGGTGGCAACTTAGTAACTTGGATATGCAAGAAACAAGGATCAACTGCACTATCCACTACTAAAGCAAAATACATATCAACTGCTAGTTATTGTGCTCAATTACTATGGATAAAGAACCAACTAGAAGATTACAACATCTATGAGAGTAACTTCTCATCTTTTGTGATAACGAAGTTGTTATTAGTCTTTCTAAAATCCTACATTGCATTCAAGGGCAAAACATATAGAAATCAAACATCACTTTATAAGAGATCATGTTCAGAATGGTTGGTTCTATCAAGGAACCAACTTGGTATGGACTTTATAAAGGAATAATGTTTATATGTCATCCATTGTAATGTATCATCCAGAGGAATTATTGTCTAGTGACCCTAAGCTATTACATGTGCATATTATATACATCACGTGCATCCAAAGTATGGATGTCTTCATAACATCAGCTTTGAATTTATTAAGTTGAAACACAATGTTTTGGTAAGAAAACATTGTAATGCTTTTTTTTAGTCACTTCTTGATTGGCAAGCCCTATCATTGCAATTCAAAAAGCCCACAAATCATTTCATCCTCAAAAGATCAAAACCACCATCTCTCTCTCATCAAACCCTTCAGTGTCATTCATTCAACCAAAGAAATCCTTGCCCTTTGAAGTACCTGAAACACACTAGAAGAGGGGTTGAAGTGTGATGAATAAAAACTTAGTCTTTTGAAAACTGTTAACAACTTTTCTCAAATAGATATCAATGGATGAAGGGTTTCGTCCAAGGGGTTCGAAATCATGTTGTGCTAAAAAATAGTTCACAAAATTTGGATATAGTAGTATAAAAGTGTTTTATAGAAAAAAAACCAATTATATAGAAGCAGTAAAGAAAATACACAAGTTTTATATTGGTTCACCCTAACTTTGGGGCTACATCCTGTTTTCCTTCAAACCTTGAAGGGTTCCACTAATCAATTCTTTTATTACAACCAAGTATTCTCTATGTCACTTATGGCTACAACGAGTACTCTCTTGGACACTCCTGGAACTACCCTTAATCTCCCCTTGAGATTAAGACCCTAGTATTCTTTGTCATTAAGTCACTCTTGGCTTTCCCAAACAATATACATTTGAAAGAAAATGTGTTCTAATCACGCAAAGAGTGTTTACAAAGTAACCTCAAATGCAATGAAACTCACTAACTTAGCAAAGCTAAGATTCACTCAATTCGCTCAAGTTTCTTTCGCCCAATGGACTGACAACGTTATAACACTTGTTCGTTTTGTCTTATAATATTCTCTTGTAATTCCACACTTAACACAAACCTACTAAAGAAGATTGAGCTAGAGCTACTAAAGAAGGTCCTAGGGTTCTCATGAACCTCAGGGTAGATTTCTGAGCCCACGGGCCAAGGTTGGGTCCACTCTTCTTTGTAGATATTAGAATAGGTTTTTCCTTCTTTTGGGCCTTGTATTTTAGCCATTTTAGTAGTATAGGGTTTTAGCCTTGTACTTCAGGGCATTTTGAGTAGTCTTTGTATTAGGGACTTTTTCTGTATTTTCATGTATTTTGTCATGGGGTGAGCTTAGCTATTATAGGGGGTGTGTAGCTAAGCTCTAGCTTCTCATCTCAAGGAGGTGAGCTTAGCTATTAGAGAGGGGTGTGTAGTTAAGCTCTAACTTCTCTAGGAATCTTCTCAAGGAAACTTCTCAAGGAGGTGAGCTTAGTTATTAGAGGGGTGTGTGTAGCTAAGCTCTAGCTTCTCAAGGAAGCTTCTCAAAGAAGCTTCTCAAGGAAGTTTCTCAAGAAAGCTTCTCAAGGAAGTTTCTCAAGGAAGCTACCTAGGCTATAAATAGAAGCATGTGTAACACTTTTTGTAACTTTGATGAATGAGAGTCTTGTGAGACACAACTCAAAGTTCAACTTCTCTTCCCCTTTTCCTCCTTCAATTTCGTGCTCCCCTCTCTTTTTCTCTATCTCTCTCTTTCTTTTCCTCCATTGAAGCATCCTCTCCAAGCTTCTTATCCAACAACAACAACAACGACAACAATGACGACGACAACAACAACGACAACAACAACAACGACGACAACAACAATAACGATGATGACAACAACAAAAACAGTGATGATAACAACAATGACGATGACAAAAACAACAACAACAACAACAACAACAACAACATAATAATAATAATAATAATAATAATAATAATGGTGATGTACAACTTATAGGAAGGTGAGCTTGATCCGAAGTGTATGCTTGAAGCCATTGACAATGTTTTGGGTAAAATGTTGGCCTTCAAATTGAAGGTGACACCAGGAAGTACCAACTTTTCTGATAATCAAATATCTAAAGATGCAGAAATAATCAAGTCAATACTTGAAAAAATTCCTTCTAAATAGGTATGAAAAAAGTATATATAATTTTTAAAAACTTAACTATCAGTTTTCTAAATTTTAATTGAGGAATTCATTTGTTTCATATGCACAGGTGTTACCAACAAGTGAAAAAGAGAAGTTAATGTCTTTATAACAAAGACTAGATGACTTTGGAGAAAGTGTAAGTCTAAGTTTTTGGTTTGAAAACAAATTCCTTTACGCTGTGTTTGGATGGATACTTTCAACAAAGTAATTCATTTTAAATGAGATACTGAATATCCGTCGTTTTAAATTTAGTGTTTGGATAATAATTTAAAGGGAAATTGAATATCTGGGATTTTAATAGGGAGTTTAAATTAACAGAAAATGAATAATATGAAATTCTCTTTCCTCAGAGGTTCCAAGAACTCAGATTTCGACCCACAGTCTCGCTCCCTTGCGATTTCGACCCACACTCTTGCTGTGCCACGGTGGTTCATACATTGCAGAAGGGTTTCATTTTTTTTTGTTAATTTGTGACTTGATTGGGTTTCATTTTTCATTTTTGTTTTTGACCTGATTAGATTTCGTTGATTTCTTGCTCATTGCTCATTGTGCTTTGTTGTTGTTGCATTTTTCCCGCAACGCCGATTCCATCATAAAGAGGCCTCGAGTAGCATACGACCCTACACTGTAGGTGCTTGTGTTTATTCTTGAATGATGTTTTCTGCTACAACATGAATCGGGGTGTATTGCAAATTTGTTAGGAACAGACCCTTTGGCTTTCTTGTGAAATTATGAGATGAATGTAACTGTAGTTGCTCAACCTGATTTCTATAGGTTAGGAATAGACCTTACACTATAATATAGGTGCTTGTGAAGAATAAACACAAGACCCTTTGAAGTTGCTTGATTTTATTCTTCTAGACCCAATTTGTACTGTGGGCATTTTTTCAAATTTGTTAGGAACAGACCCTGCATTGTAGGTGCTTATGTTTATTCTTCTATAGAGATTTTTCCACAAGCAAAAATGCCCACAGATTAAGTGTTAAATTGACCAAAAAGATAGTTATAGTATCAAATATTACTCCATTTTACTGTAGAGGATATGCGTTCGAAAAACACAATTTATACACTGTAGAAGCAAAGCTTCATGATGAATCAAGATTGATTCAAAGATGTTTTGATGACAACAAAGATGATGACAAAGGTGATGACAAAAAGCTCAAAGGTCAATCAAAGAATGAGTTCAAGATAGAATCAAGAACACTTCAAGATTCAAGGGGAAAGTTGAAGAACACTTCAAGATTCAAGAGGAAAGTTGATTTCAAGAATCAAGAATCAAGATTCAAGGATCAAGCTTCCAAGAATCAAGATCAAGATTCAAGAATCAAGAGAAGACTTAATCAAGATAAGTATGAAAAGGTTTTTTCAAAAACTGAGTAGCACATGGATTTTTCTCAAAATATGTTTACCAAAGAGTTTTTACTCTTTGGTAATCGATTACCAGATTATTGTAATCGATTACCAGTAGCAAAATGGATTTGAAAAAGTTTTCAAATGAATTTACAACGTTCCAATTGATTTCAAAAAGCTGTAATCGATTACAATGTTTTGGTAATCGATTACCAGTGCCTTTGAACGTTGAAATTCAAATTCAAATGTGAAGAGTCACATCCTTTCACATAAAAGCTTTGTGTAATCGATTACACTAATTTGGTAATCGATTACTAGTGATTGTTTCTGAATAAATCAAAAGATATAACTCTTCAAATGGTTTTTGACTTTTTCAAATTGGTTTTAAGTTTTTCTAAAAGTCATAACTCTTCTAAATGGTTCTCTTGACCAGACATGAAGAGTCTATAAAAGCAAGGCTTTGTTTTGCATTTTCAATCAATCTTTTTCTAACAATTCAATCAATTTCATTACAATCCTTTACAAGCCTTGAATCTCTTTGAGCTTCCTCTTCTTCTTTGTGCCAAAAGCTTTCCAAAGTTTTCTGGTTTTCTAAACCTTGAAAACTTGTGCTATTCATTCTTTTCATCTCTTCTCCCTTTGCCGAAAAGAATTCGCCAAGGACTAACCGTCTGAATTCTTTTTGTGTCTCTCTTCTCCCTTTTCCAAAAGAACAAAGGACAAACCGCCTGAATTCTTTTGTGTCTCCCTTCTTTCTTGTCAAAGAATTCAAAATGACACAGTCTGAGAATTCTTTTTATTCTTCCCTTTCCCTTATACAAAAGTGTTCAAAGGACTAACCGCCTGAGAATTATTTTGTATCCCCATTCACAAAGTATCAAAGGTTTAACCGCCTGTGATCTTTGTCTTAACACATTGGAGGGTACATCCTTTGTGGTACAAGTAGAGGATACATCTACTTGGGTTGTTGACTGAGAACAAGGAAGGGTACATCTCTTGTGGATCAGTTCTAGTGGAGGGTACATCCACTAGGTTCAAAGAGAACAAGAGAGGGTACATCCCTTGTGGATCTTTGCTTGTAAAAGGATTTTTACAAGGTTGAAAGAAATCTCAAGGACCACAGGTTGCTTGGGGACTGGATGTAGGCACGGGTTGTTGTCGAACCAGTATAAAAACTCTTGTGTGTTTGTCTCCTTCTTCCCTACTCTTTTACTTTCCGCTGTGCATTTTAATTTCCACTTTTACTTTTGGTTAAGTTTCTCTTCTACTCCTTATTCTCTTAAAAACATAAGTAAAAGCCTTAGAAGAGTAATTTTTTAATGAGTAAAGGTTTAGGAATAATTAATTCAACCCCCCTTCTTAATTATTCTGAGGCCACTCAATCCAACATACACCACCCATTTAGGGGTGTATGGAGTGCACGAGAGAGAGAGAAAAAAAAGTAACAAGTGTAACAAGTCATATTACTCAAATCTTGGATGGTTAGACTAATTTACTTAAAACATACATATATTTGTTCAATGAATATAGATGCTCTGCATGAAAAAAGAATAGAATTTATAGTAGTAGCTTTTTTATTGGTCAATAAAACACTTAAATTATATATCTTATTACATCAGATTCATTCTCTATAAAATCCAAATACTATCTGCAATATTGTTCAACAATTTCTTTTCCAGAATCTTGAGTGTTTACAAATTACAAACTAGACATACAAAAGCAAAGATGAATTCGAAACATAAATTTGCAAAAAAAGAGAACACTGATTACGAAACCTTTTTCAGTTTTGACGTTTTAGCCTTGAAGCACATAAACCAGAAAAACCCATCACACCAACTAGGGTTAAATCTAACGAAAAGAGCCTGTTCTTCGACGACCTCATAAATCAAGGTTTGAATCTCATAGGAAAGAACCTATTCTTCCCTCTAGTCTCGATAATTGAGTAGTGCACTACCATGCATTGAATTGGTGGGGCAACTTTAATTTTTTTGTTCCTTTTGTAAATGATGCAATCCTCCCTAGGAAGGGACCAATCACTAGAGCCATGAGCAAGAGGCTCCAAGAGGATTGGGCTAGAGCTACTGAAGAAGGCCCGAGGGTTCTCATGAACCTTAGGGTAGATTTCTGAGCCCATGGGTCAAGGTTGGGTCCAATTATCTTTGTATATATTAGATTAGAATGTCATTATATTTGGTCCTTGTATTTAGAGCTTCATAATGTAGGTAGGGTGTTAGTCGGTGAATACGACTAACTTTTGTGTATAAAACTTTTGTAAATTGTATCAAACTCTTCCAATTTATGGTTATTTTGTAGTGTTATAAGTATTTTTTGTTAAGTATAGGTAACTACATACCTTGTGATAACTGCATTTATCTTTGGGGGAGTTGTTAGTCGGTGAATACGACTAACTTTTGTGTATAAAACTTGTGTAAATTGTATCAAACTCTTCCAATTTATGGTTATTTTGTAGTGTTATAAGTATTTTCTGTTAAGTAAAGGTAATAAATACGTAGTACTTCCATTTTGTGTGTTTAATAATCATTTTCTCTCAATTTCAGGTTAATTAGGAAAGCTTTGAAAAGTGTTGTTTTTTACCTTCTCGCTAAGCCAATCTGCTGGCTTAGCGAGCGTCCGCTAAGCGCAACACTCATGGGCTAAGTGCGAGGAAGACTCTGGAAGAAGAGGAGTTGTACAAGTTCGCTAAGCGCACCACTTCATCTCGCTAAGCGCACTTCTTAAGTCCATCCGTTAAGCGAGAAAGGCGGGCGCTAAGCCAAAATTCACTAAAGTGCGCTAAGCGGTCCATAATTGTGCTAAGCGCAAGAGGACGAACAAGGCCACCTATTTAAGCCAAAAATCAGATTTTGTGAAGGGAGTTTGGGTTGGGATTCAGAGCTTTGCATGTCTAGAGATTCTAGAGAGAGAAAGGTCCAAGTTCTAGAGAGTTTTGAGAGATTTTGCTGTGTGAAGATCTGCAGAGACTAGAGCTTGAAGTAGGAGCCGGTTTGAGAGCTGGAGATGAGTTTGTGAGTGATTGTGAGATCCTAGAGGTGAAGGAGACATCCTCACCACTTGTATTTTTGCAATCTTTCATCTTATTTTTCTCTTTGTTGTAAAGAAGGCTTCCTGGTTATGGAAAGCTAAATCCTCTGTTGGTTTTTCCCTATAGGTACCTGATGTAAATATATTTCTATCTATTTAATGATGTTTTCTGTGTTCTCTGTGCTATCTGCTTTTAACTCCAGTATGCTTTTACCTTGATCACGTAGATGCATGCTTTGTTAGGGTCATTCAACAGTGGAAACTGGTTTGATTTTAAAGTCCTTGATAGTACAGGGCTAAGTTGTCGTACTATCACGAGGAATTGGGGTGCGGTAATTTAGTTGTGTATGTGTGTCTTAAGGCGGTTATGGTTGAGTTTCGTCCAACAAGAGGAATCTGTGGACGATGCTTGATCAGGATTAGGCTAAACTATCGTGAGAAATCAGGGTTTAGTATCTCAAGAGACACCATAGGAACACATGAGCATTGTTAGATAGAGAATACCTTTTTAGCATCAGGCACCTATTAGGAAGGCCAACATGTTTTCTACTTGTTTTTACACATCATTTCTCTCGCGTGATTTTCCTTTTTGCACAGATAGTTTACACACCTGTTCATATTCACACTTATCTTTACACACCAGACACCTATTTGATGAAATAGCTTACCAAATAACACAAGTTCCCCGAGAGTTTGATACTCGTTTCTTACCGTTTTATACTACTTGTGCGATCCAGTGCACTTGCCGGAAGCGAACAAGTTTTTGGCGCCGTTGCCAGGAACTTCTTTTTATTTGGGAAGTTAGTTCATTTTTAGGTGTCTATTCTTTATTTGTTATTCTTTGATTTTTTTTATGAATATTTGTTCTTAATTCCTATTTGTCTTTTCTTGTTAAACTAGATAACCGTTATTCTATTAGTATTGTATATGCATAGATCTCCCACAGGCAATTTAGTTCCTCTAGACTTAGAAATTGAAGCTACATTGAGAAGGAACAGGGCCGAGAGGAGAAGGAAACTTCTGCAAGACAGAACAGTTGCATCCATTCTTGAGGAGGAGACTCATTTCTCTGACTTATTATCACTTGATTCACCATCATCAAGGGAATCTGCCACTCAATTACCTGAAGTCATTACCATGGCAAAAGAGCCTGACTAGAGGATTACCCTTGAGGATTACTCAAGTAGTTCAATACCACAATTTTTCACCAGCATTGCATGTCCTGAAGTGCAAGCTAATAACATCAACTACCCACATTCCTTAATTCATTTAATACAGGGGAACTTATTTCAAGGATTACCTAATGAAGACCCCTATGCACACTTGGCAACATTCATTGAAATATGCAACACTGTTAAAATTGCCGGTGTACCAGACAAAGCTATTAGGCTCAGCCTTTTCTCATTTTCATTGGCAGGAGAAGCCAAGAGGTGGCTCCACTCATTCAAGGGTAACAGTCTAAAAACCTGGAAAGAAGTTGTTGAAAAGTTCCTAAAGAAATACTTCCCAGAGTCCAAGACTGCGGAAGGGAAAGTTGCAAACTCTTCATTTCATCAGTTTCCTGATGAATCTCTGAGTGAAGCATTGGAGAGGTTCAGAGGCTTGTTGAGAAGAACTCCCACTCATGGGTTTTTCGAGCCAATCCAATTGAATATGTTTATAGATGGACTGAGACCACAAGCCAGGTGTCATGCCCTAATTTCGTCCGAGGGTACTTGCGGTCAGTCCTTGAACCTTGTTTGCTCCCTTCGGAACCCTCGAACAAAGCATCGTTGCGTAATCCGTAAAGTTTCACAGCATTCTAGAAGGAAAACAAGCATTGTTGCATAATCCGTAGGGTTTCGTAACATTTCGGAAAGAAAATAGGTGTCGTTACGTAATCCGTAAAGTTCCTAACGTTTTGGAAAAAAATCAATAAAAAAAACAAAAGGGGTGTATTTAGTGAAAATGGGGGGTGCAAATAGCAACCAGGCCCACTTGGGCCTTCTTGAGGATTCCAAAAGAAGGCGCTGCCTTCTGGTGGAAGCAACCCTGCTCGCTTGGGCGAGTTGGGTGGCAACCACCTCCTTCTTTTCTGCTATAAATAGGGGAAAGAGGGCAGAGCAAAAATGTTTAGCCCTTCTGGCATTGAGAAATCTCTCGAAATTAGTGAGAAAAATTGTTTCCGTAAAAAAAATCCAAGCCGAGGTGCTTCCGTAACGCTTTCGAGACATTTCCGTAAGCAATTTCGTGGAGATTCTTCACCATTCTTCATCGTTCTTCGTTCGTTCTTCGGTCTTCAACTGGTAAGTTTCCAAAATCGAATCTTTCAATTCATTCTATGCACCCTTAGTGGTCCCTACTTGTTTTGCGTATTTTTGTTTTCATTTCGTTTGTTTTCCGTACCCCCTTTTAACATGCTTTAACCGTTTATTTAAGCTGTTATCTCGCCTAATAAATGATAAAATGAATTTCAATCGATCATTTGTGTTGTAATCTTGTTTAATCACTATTAAAATAAAATCCAACCGATCGTTCACACTGTAACCTCGGTTAAATAAAAAAGGCAAAATAATAATAAAATAATCAAAATATCTTTGAATAAAATAATCAAAAAAATCAATCAGATGTTTTTTTTGGAAGTTTCCTTGAAAGAATTGACTAATAACCAAAGTGAAACTAAAGCTAAAATCAACTCACAAATCAAGCTTTGTCCGTAAAAATCACTAAAAACCGTTTTAAGGTCCAACGCCTCAAACGGTCATCTTTGCCTTTATCGGTTAACATGGACCGTTCAAAAGTATAAAATCAACATGTAACTTTATCGCTTTTGCAAGAACTACGTAGGTATGATTTCCTCATCGCAATTGAGGATACGTAGAAGCAAAAGCCCCGTTTTTGTCGACCACCCGAAGAGATCATTAATGATCCAACGCCTTAACGTTTCTCTCCTTTCAAAAACCAAGAGATCGTTAATGGTCCAACGCCTTAACGTTTCTCTCCTTTCAAAACCAAGAGATCGTTAATGGTCCAATGCCTTAACGTTTCTCTCCTTTTCAAAAATCAAAAGATCGCTTCAAGGTCCAATGCCTTAAAGGACTTTTGTTCGGTTAAAATATATCTTGCGAAAAAAGATAAAAACAACTTAACCAACGTTTAGTTCTGAAAGAACTACGTAGGTTTGATTTCCTCATCGCAATTGAGGATACGTAGGAGCAAGGGAAACACCCTTGTCAACCAAAAAAAGATAAAAAATACAAAAGGCATAAAAAGACATAAAAACATAAAAAAGGAAAATTAAAAACAAATCGAAGACATGATATTGCACACTTAGTTAAAGGTTGTCATCCCTTGTGATGGACGCGTGGGGTGCTAATACCTTCCCCATGCGTAAAAACAACTCCCGGACCTTTCACACATACAGTTCGTAGACCACACCTTTTTCTGGTTTTTCTGACGTTTTCCTCGAATAAACGTTGGTGGTGACTCCACGCGTCTTCCTCCCTTGGAAGACGCACTCGTCAACCTCGCGTCGCCCTCCTGCCGAAGGGTAGGTTATGACACTAGGCAACTGTTAGATGCTTCTGCAGGGGGAAAGATAAAACTAAAGACCCCGGAAGAAGCAACTGAGCTAATTGGGAACATTTTAGCCAGTGATCATGCCATTCTACGAGACAGAACCCATCAACCCACAAAGAAAAGCTTGTTAGAGCTATCATCACATGACGCTTTATTGGCACAGAACAAGTTGCTTTCTAAGCAACTTGAGATTTTAACAGAAACACTCGGTAAGCTGCCAACTAAGTTGTCTATTGGTCATCCTACGCACTCTTCTGTTTTGCAGGTTACAGGTTGTACCATCTGTGGTGAGGCTCATGAAACAGGCCAATGTATTCCCATTGAAGAAAACACTCAAGAAATTCATTATATGGGAAATCAATAGCGACAAGGGTATACTCAAGGAGGATTTTCAGGCTTCCAGCAGGGTCCCTATAATAAACAAGGACAGTGGAGGACACACCCTGGAAACCAATTCAACAAAGACCAGAGTGGGCCTTCAAACAGGCCAATCCAACAAGGACCTAACATATTCCAGAGGACTACTAAGCTGGAGGAGACCTTGACTCAGTTCATGTAGGTAACAATGTCAAATCATAAAAGCACTGAGTCAGCACTAAAGAACCTTGAGGTCTAGGTGGGACAACTGGCCAAGCAGATAGCTGACAAGTCATCTAACAGTTTTGTGGCAAATACAGAACAGAGTCCCAAGGAGGAATGCAAAATTGTGATGACAAGGAGTAAAAGGTTTGTGGAGGTTGGGGATGAGGATAGTGTTGTGCATAAGAAGAAAATTGCTGACAAGAAAGGTACTGATGGCAAGAAAAATGAGGTGAGAGGTGAAAGAAATCAAGAAAAAGAGGAACAAATAATGGTCAAGAATAAAGAATTGAAGGACCAAGAAAAAGAAATAGAAAATGAAAAAAATGAAAAAGAAAAAAAAATAATAAGAATGCAAAGAAGAGTAGAAGTGAAAAAGCTATGGATGAAGAAGTGGGCGTACCATATCCTGTGGTACCTTCCAAGAAGGAAAAAGATCGTCATTTAGCGAGATTTTTAGATATTTCAGGAAACTGGAAATAACCATGCCCTTCGGAGAAGCTTTGCAACAGATGCCACTCTACTCTAAATTCTTGAAAGATATGTTAACAAGGAAGCATAAATATATTCATCAGGAAAACATCATAGTGGAAGGAAACTGTAGTGCTGTGATCCAAAAGATCCTTCCACCCAAGCATAAAGATCCTGGGAGTGTAACTATTCCTTGTTCAATTGGAGAATTCAATGTAGGAAAATCTCTTATTGACCTAGGAGTCATTATCAATTTGATGCCACTCTCCATGTGTAGAAGATTGTGAGAGTTGGAAATAATGTCCACTCGAATGACTTTACAATTAGCTGACCGCTCCATTACCAGGCCATATGGAGTAATTGAAGATGTGTTGGTAAGAGTAAAATATTTTATCTTCCTGGCAGACTTTGTGGTAATGGATATCTCTGAAGATACTGTCATCCCTATAATATTGGGAAGGCCATTCATGTTGATCGCAAGCTGCATAGTTGAAATGGGGAAGAGGAAGCAGGAGCTAGGTTTTGAAGATCAGAAAATTGATTTTGATTTGTTTGTTGAAGACAAGCCTGCTCCAGAACACAATGTCTGCTTACAGGTAATGGAAGGAGGTCAAGAGGTTCTGAAAGTAAGAACCAAAACATAAGATCGCCCAGTGAGGTAAAAACGTCAAGCTAATGACATTAAAGAAGCGCTTCCTGGGAGGCAACCTAGCTTTAATTTCTGTAATTTTTGTTTTTTTCATGCATTAAATCATTGGGAACTTGCTGCATAATCTATACATAGGAGTATATCAGCCTATCTTTGAATGTTAGATATAAGGGTTTCAATTTGTTGAGGAAGGGACTGAAAAATAACTTATAAAACATTTAATGAAAAACAGTCATTTCGCTAAGTGCCATCTTCGCGCTAAGCGCATCTTTGGTCATGCGCTAAGCCGAGAGTCTCATGCGCTTAGCCCCCAACCCTTGCATCTGAGGCTGATTTGGTCTGCTAAGCTGGCCAAGGATGAGCTAAGCCAACTTCAATTCGATCTGAATTCAGCTAAGCTTCAGCCTGATCGCTAAGCGACAACTTATCCTTGGCTAAGCATGACCTATTGTCACCAAGCTAAATTCCTTACGGCCATAACTGAGGTTCATGAAGCTAAGCGCCAGTCATGGCAACTAAGCTAAATTCCTTGCGGCAATGTGAGCACTAAGCGAGTCCTTATCAGCTAAGCACATGCTCCTCTGTACTTCAGAAGCATCATTTTAGCTAAGCTGGCCAGAGCCTGGCTTAGCGGGAGTTGCAGCTTTTTGGATTTGCAAACCTCGCTAAGCAGTCTTATCCTCGCTCTAAGCCAAGCCTGCGTGCAAAAAAAAACACTTATTTTGAATTTGAAACGTCGGCTAAGCGCGCAGGTCCGCTAAGAGAGCTTCATTGAGAAACCAAACGTCTCTCTAGCTCGCTTAGCGCAGCGGTCCGCTAAGCGAAAGTATCGAAAAACTGCTTAAGTAAGTGTAATAGCAGTTACACTCACACTTGCCAGATTTCGGAAACTTCGTCTCTACATTCTCTCTCTCCAAAAATTTGCATAATTTGCATTTGTGCTTTCTTTTTGCATTATCAACTTCGAAGCAACAACCATACACCATCCAAGTAAGTTCCTTGATTCCTTTTCTTTGTTTTCTTGTCCAAACTTTAGGATAGAAGACTTCACTATAGTTTTAGATTTTTAGGGTTTTAATGTTTTGTTAGAATTAGTTTAAGATTAGGACTATATACGCTTGTATACTGTATTGAGTATGATGCACACATTGCATGTCTGATATGCCTTTTAGAGGCTTTAAAAGTGCAAGAAAACGAACTATGTTTTCTATGTTTTTTGGAAAACGCAATGAACTCGCTAATCGAGCATGCTACGCTAAGCGAGTTCATCAGTACTCATTGTATAGAGGCGTTCTTTGAAGAACTAGCTAAGCGTGCTTACCGTGCTAATTGTGTTCATCCTTTGAGGATGAATACTCATCCTCTTGGTGAACTACCTGTGGCTAAGCGAGGCTGAATCACTAAGCTCAGATAACTTAGACATTTTTTGTTGTTGATAGCTGCGTGCTAAGCCGAGCTTTCCTGGGCCAAGCGCGATTTGTTGCGGCATCCTCTGAGCTAAGCGAGCTTTGCTCGCTAAGATCCCAATACTTAGTGAAATTTTTGAAGAGTTGGTGCCACTAAGCGCAGCCTTCAAGGAGTTTAGCGCATATCCTTGTGGCAGATGTTCAGCTTAGCGGGCACTGTCCAGCTAAGCCAATTTTGTAGAAGCTGCATTTCTGCAACTTTCGCTAAGCGGCTCCACATGTCGCTAAGCGGTAGTGTTTTTTTTGCAAAGGCCAGCTAAGCGGACCATGTCTTGCTAAGTGGCTAGTGTCTCTTCCTTAGATGCTTGGACCAGATACACAGATAATATTCTGGGGAGAAACATTTTACCAGAGAGGAAAGTAGAGATATATCATTATGAGCTAGATGAGTTTAAGGCTGAATTGGAGAGGCAAAATTCCCATAAACGCCTCACCAATTTAGTCGATGGGAGCATAGACTTAGCTTTGGTGAAAGAATTCTATGCAAATTTATACAGTTCTGAGGATCATCCACCAAAGCAATCCAGAGTCAGAGGTCATTTGGTGAAGATTGATGCTGACAGTCTCAACACATTCTTGGAGACACCTGTGGTATTAGCTGAGGGGGAGACCTTACCCGCTTACTCCAGATATTGTAGTTTGCCTATAGACTACAGAGAGATAGAGGCTGCCTTATGCATACCTGCCCGAGGGTTCATCTTGAACTCAGAGGGCCATCCTAGGAAGATTCTCAGGAAGGATCTGACTACACTAGCTCAGGTGTGGAGTGCCCTCTCATACTCCAACTTGGCCCCCACATCACACACTTTTGACTTGACATTGGATAGAGCTAGACTGATATTTGGCCTAGTCTCTCACTTGCATATGAACATAAGAGCGCTGATCTCTGGCCATATGACCTCTATAGCCCAGTCTAACACTTCTAGACTTGGGTTCCATGCTTTAATCAATGCATTATGTAGAGCCAGGGGAGTTGTCTCTGATAGCCTCACTTTTGAGCGCCTGAGCCTGATCATTAACTTGGCCTACATTAGGAAGAACTGTTGGAACCCTGAGGATCTAACAGTTTCTATTTGAGGGGTTAGAAGGGTGAGAGCAAGGCCAACTGAGCTTTCTTCTACTTCTGCAGCTCATACTCCAGCATCCACTTCAGTAGCCCTTTCTGTCCCAGTTCAGACAAATTCTCAGCGCTTTGAAGCCATGCTTCAGAGCATCCATCGGGGATAAATCATTTTACTACAAAGTTTACAGGTGGTGTCGCCTCCAAGATCTATTCCTTTAATGGAGTAATTCACTGAGATGGTAGCCTGGCCCAGGACCTAACCTTCTCTTCACAGGGAAGATGAAGGTTCCACAACCCAGGTACCTCAGCAGGTGGAGGATGAGTCATCTGAGGCCACCATCCCAGAGCCATTTGTTATAAGAGAAGAGGCAAAGGAGGCACAGGTGAGACAGGTAGCTGCTGCCACTCCTGAGCGATCCCTTGAGGCTACTTCAGAGCCTTCTTCACAAAGGGAGGATATACCCTCACCTCAGCCTGCAGCAGACCCCTCCACTCCTCTTCTAGAGATGCCAGAGGACCTAAGTACATCAATCCTGGCTATGGACACTTCTCCTCCAGCTACTCCAGTATTGCATCTGACAGATGAGGAGGATGTTCAGACACAGGACACCCAGGACTAGTCACAGGAATTTTTATTCCTGATGACACCTTTTGCTGTTTGGTTTATTATTACTATGATTATAGTTTCAGTCCAGTATTTCTTTTATGTTTACATACACTGCTAGTTTTATTTATGGATAGTTGGTTTGCTTATTCTGAAGCATTTTGAACAGTTTATCTTGATTTTGATGATATGGCAGTGAAGCACTTTTATCTTTTTTGTGAAAAATAGGTGTATGTCTTTATTTTGAATTGAGTGCATGATTTTGATGGAATTTGTGTTTCTTTTCATGAGTTTGAGCAAGTTTGTATGTTAGACAAAGAAAGAACAAGAATGTGAACTTGCATTTAGAATTGTTAGTCAGTAGACAGATTGATTGTGAAAGAAAAGCTTGAACCAAAACCGGTGAGAGTGTGACCTTACTCTTTGAGTGAACGACTAGCTATGAGTAATAATATTTGCAAGAATCTCTGAATTTTAGAATGATATGTGTAAATGAGAACATGATGAAGGCCATGATTTGTGTATACACAAGCCTTTTGACCAAACAACTTACCTTGCAAGATAATTGTATCCTTTGCTCCTTTTATAAGCTGAATGATTTTGTCATAAATTGAACCCTGAACTTAAATACTTGTCTCCTGATACCTTGCTTAGATTCTAGGAGAGCATATGGTTCAAGGCAAAATTTACCCCAAATTTGGGGGAGTAAAGTCAGTTAGAATGCAAAGAAAAAGGTAAAGCATCAGCACACACAACAAATAAGTTGTATGTTAAAAAAAAGAAAAAATAAAAGAAAAAAATTGTGCTGTTACAATAAGGTCAAAAGAAAATTAAGAGGAAAAGATAGTGAGAAAGCTACTTGTATGACACAAGATCATTTGGATAAGTCTAGGATTTATGCTTTCTTAGAATCTAAACCTTTGAATCCTAGAAAAACCAATGATTTTTTGTAGCCAAGCCTCACTACAAGCCTGAGAAAGTCCTTCTGATTCTGTTTATACATTTCTGACTTTATGGCATGAGATGAAGTGCAAAGATTGGACCTCTTGTTAGTTGTTATGAATGAATAGCTTAAACACTTGTGCTTGAGTGAAACGGTAGCCGTGAGACTGTGGTTTAAGCTACTTTCCTTGATATCTATCTTATGCCTAACTCTATCTAATTGTTCTGGTTAAATTTTATTCTTATCTTTGGATAACTGCATACCTTGTGAAAGAAAAGTGATGAGGGCATTTTACTTCATTCTCTTATCATGCAATCAATAACTTTTGTTGCATACACCTTTGTACGTACTCACTGCATGTTATTGTCACTTGAGGACAAGTGAGTTGTTCTCTTTTTGCTTGAGGACAAGCAAAACTGTAAATTTGGGGGAGTTGTTAGTCGGTGAATACAACTAACTTTTGTGTATAAAACTTGTGTAAATTGTATCAAACTCTTCCAATTTATGGTTATTTTGTAGTGTTATAAGTATTTTCTGTTAAGTATAGGTAATAAATACTTAGTACTTCCATTTTGTGTGTTTAATAATCATTTTCTCTCAATTTCAGGTTAATTGGGCAAGCTTTGAAAAGTGTTGTTTTTTACCTTCTCGTTAAGCCAACAGCCAATCTGCTGGCTTAGCGAGCGTCCGCTAAGCGTAACACTCATGGGCTAAGCGCGAGGAAGACTCTGGTAGAAGATGAGATGTACAGGTTTGCTAAGCGCACCGCTTCATCTCACTAAGCGCACTGCTTCAGTCCATCCATTAAGTGAGAAAGGCGCGCGCTAAGCCAAAATTCACTAAAGTGCGCTAAGTGGTCCATAATTGCGCTAAGCGCACGAGCACGAACAAGGCCACCTATTTAAGCCAGAAATCAGATTTTGTGAAAGGAGTTTGGGCTGGGATTCAGAGCTTTGCATGTCTAGAGATTCTAGAGAGAGAAAGGTCCAAGTTCTAGAGAGTTTTGAGAGATTTTGTTGTGTGAAGATCTGCAGAGACTAGAGCTTGAAGCAGGAGCCGATTTGAGAGCTTAAGATCAGTTTGTGAGTGATTGTGAGATCCTAGAGGTAAAGGAGACATCCTCACCACTTGTATTTTTGCAATCTTTCATCTTGCTTTTCTCTTTGTTGTAAAGAAGGCTTCCTGGTTACGGAAAGCTAAATCCTCTGTTGGATCTTCCCTGTAGGTACCTAATGTAAATATATTTCTATCTATTTAATTATGTTTTGTGTGTTCTCTGTGCTATCTTCTTTTCACTCCAGTATGCTTTTACCTTGATCACGTAGATGCATGCTTTGTTAGGGTCATTCAACAATGGAATCTGGTTTGATTCTAAAGTCCTTGATAGTACAGGGCTAAGTTGTCGTACTATCACGAGGAATCGGGGTGCGATAATTTAGTTGTGTATGTGTGTCTTAATGCGGTCTTGGTTGAGTTTAGTCCAACAAGAGGAATCTGCGGATGACGCTTGATCAAGATTAGGCTAAACTATCATGAGGAATCAAGGTTTAGTATCTCAGGAGACACCATAGGAACACATGAGCATTGTTAGATAGAGAATATCTTTTTAGCATCAGACACCTATTAGGAAGACCAACATGTTCTCTACTTGTTTTTACACATCATTTCTCTCGCGTGATTTTCGTTTTTGCACAGATAGATTACACACCTGTTCATATTCACACTTATCTTTACACACCAGACACCTATTTGCTGAAATAGCTTACCAAATAACACAAGTTCCCCGAGAGTTCGATACTCGGTTCTTACCGTTTTACACTACTTGTGAGATCCGGTGCATTGGCCAGAAGCGAACATAGGGTACCGTAGAAATATAGGATTTTTCAGCCCTTGTATTTTAGGGCACCTAGACTAGTTTTTGTATTAGGGGTAGTTTTGTAATTTCATATGCACTAAGTGAATATTTGATTGTGTGCTGGGAAATAAATTTAATTGAATAGGTAGAAGCCCAATCCAATTAAATTTTAGAGGGGGAGGTGAGAATTTGCTTACTATACCTCATTGCCACATCATACAGTTACACTTTGTGCATGTCCTTCATGCTTTACATGCCTCATGACACCTAAGCACACTTAGTGGAGAATCTTGGAATTGATCTTGGATTAGTGGGCTGAACCATAACTGAAATTCACTAATCATAATTAGTGAAATTTTGGCTCCAAAATTTGGCTCCACAAATTCAATTTCAAATTCAAGTGAAATTTGAATTAATTTCCCTCCAATTTTGTTTGACACTTAGGCTATAAATAGAGGTCATATGTGATGCAATCCTATCCCCCAAGGGTATTGGATAGAAGACTCCAAGAGGCTTGGGCCAGAGCTACTAAAGAAGGCCCTAGGGTTCTCATGAACCTTAGGGTAGATTTTTGAGCCCATGGGTCAAGGTTGGATCCACTCTTCTTTGTAAACATTAGAATAGGTTTTTCCTTCTTTTGGGCCTTGTATTTTGACCATTCTAGTAGTATAGGGTTTTAGCCTTGTATTTCAGGGCATTTTGAGTAGTCTTTGTAGTAGGGACTTTTTTTTGTATTTTCATGTATTTTGTCAAGGAGGTGAGCTTAGTTTTTAGATGGTTGTGTGTAGCTAAGCTCTAGCTTCTCAAGGAAGTTTTCTCAAAGAAGCTTCTCAAGGAAGTTTTCTTAAGAAAGCTTCTCTAGGAAGCTACCTAGTCTATAAATAGAAGTATGTGTAACACTTGTTGTAACTTTGATGAATGAGAGTCTTGTGAGACACAACTCAAAGTTCAACTTCTCTCCCTTTTTCTTCCTTAAATTTCGTGCTCCTCCCTCTCTCTTTCTCTCCCTCTTTCTTTTCCTCCATTGAAGCATTCTCTCCAAGCTTCTTATCCAAGGCTCATCTTGGTGGTGAAGCTCCTTCTTCCATGGCTTATTCCCTAGTGGATGGTGCCTCCTCTCACCTCTTCTCCTTTGTCTTTCGCTGCATCTCCATGGTGGAAAACCACCATTAAAGGACCTCATTGAAGCTCAAAGATCTAGCCTCCACAGAAGCCCCACAAGCAAGCTTCCATCAATATGTGTGCATTTTTTGAACTTTGATCTTTTGAAAATTAAACTTCAGATTTCAGAGCTCTTTTAGAGCACAAAATTTCGTGCTCTTCTCTTCCTCTCCCTTCATTCATCTCCTTCTTCCTCCAAGCTCTTATACATGACCTCTTATGGTGGTGAGCTTCTTCTAGACTCATCTTCTCCTTGAAGTGCATCTCCTCTCTCTCTCTTCCTTCTCCATTCCGCTGCCATTCATCTTCCAAGAAGCAAAGGAATCCATAGATGAAGAAGATCCTAGGCCTACAAGCTCCAATGGAGCTTACATCATGTGGTATCAAGAGCATCTTCATCTAGGTGATGTTCTTTTTCTTCCTCTATCTTTTTGTTCTATGAATTCTCTTTAATTCCTTGTTCTTCATCTTATTCTCCATGTATATCCTACATTGTCTTGTGGTTTGGTGCTGTTTAGAGTAGATTCGAAAAAAAATAAACCAATTAAATCTTAGATCTACACTTGTTCTTGCATTTCTATGGTTCAAATTTTGTAGATCTACTCTTGAATCATGTTTTTGTGTTGATTTTAGGTTCTATCATTTTTCATTCATAATATTCTTGTGCTGAACCTTAGATCTAAATTTTCTTCCAAAATATTGATTAGAAAAAAAAACACAAAAATCTAAGTGTAAATCACTTAATCCATGTTGTCTTAGAGTCATGTTTAGTCATAGTAATTGTCACATTATGTTCTAAGTTTGTGTTGAATTTTTATTTTGTTTATTGAATTCTAGATACACTTGTTCATGTATTCTTGTCATTCTTAGCCTATCTTTTGAATTTTGAGTCTAATTCATGCATGTTATTTAGTTCATAACATGCTCTAAATCAATTCCTAGAAGTAGTCTTGTTGTTGAACTCTTTTTTTTTTTCTAAGTTTCCTACATGATGCCTATGATGAAGTGGAGTTGTGGTGCTGAGTTGTGGCTGGCTTTGTGAATCAAAATAAGTCTTAAGCTCTCTTAAATTGTGTTATTCAAGATAATTGAGTATAAGTAAACACAAATTGTAACTATCCAAGCCTTAAGCAACATAAACACTACTCTTGATTTCTAGGTTGAAATCGCTAGTGCTGCAGCTTCAACATACAAACTTGTATAAATTACCGGGACTTGGTCACTATGTGCTTTGAGCTGAAATATTTACTGAATTTTCTTGAGACCTAGACCAAAGTTATGAAAAAAGAACCAAGCGATTTGGATTAAAGGAAAAAATAAGAAAAATCACACAAGTTGGCTGAAAAATCAGTGTCCAGGAAAAAACAAAGTGAAAGGGAAGTGTGCTTGTTGTTCTAGCTCAAAATTTGTTCTATAATTGGTGCCTATTTTATACCAATCCTAGTTCTGAAATTTCAATTGAAAATTATTGTGAAAACAAGTGCCAAAACTAGAGGTTTCTTGAGTCTTTTTTTTATATAGTTTTTCTACTCTACTCTAGAGCCATTCTAGGTTTCTCTTTGAGTCCTAACTTGCTTTTGTGTGCTTTTCATTGCTTTAATTGTTGAATAATCCTTGAAAATTTGTCTTGTTAAAACTCTATTGGTTTAGCTTTCATTTAATTTTTTTTTGTCATTGGTTATTGCTTGTCTCTTTGTTTCCTTGCTTGTGAGTTGCCATATAGGGAATTGGGAAGGAGGATTGGTGCCATACCTTGAAGAATTTGAGTCAAGAAGCAAGGGGCCAACCACCTTAAGAGCTATCGGACTAAGAAGCACTCCAAATTGAGTGAAACACTAAAGAGAGAATAGCCACCACAATTGAGGACTTTTTTTTTGTAAATTTGTAATTTTCAATTTGCTTTGCTTTCAAATTTTGTAACAAAAAGGTTTTTCATTGGAAGTAAGTTGGGAGCCTCCAATAGGTCACCCTACTTCCATTTGTGTGTAATAATTTTAGGCAATTTTCCCTTAGGATAGTGAGTGTTTTGTTGGGAACCTTAAATGAAGTCATCCAAACACTCTTAGGATCCGCCTAGTTTGCATTTCTTGCTTACTTTCATAGCTTATTTCCTTTACCCTCCATTGTCAAACCGCCTAGATAGCTTTCCTTTTACCAATTAGTTTTTACCTTATCTTTCACACCTCTTTTAGTGTTTATTTTGGCTAGTTTCAACCATAGTTTCTTTTACCTTTTGTTTTGAAACCCCCAACAAGAAAGAACCATAACTTACAAACCAACATGAGTCTTCATTCTTCATCTAGTGTTAATGGTGAGGGTTCTACTCCTAAGGACCCCGTGTATAAGATATTAGATGAGTTTAGATCCCTTAAGTTGTGGAATGAAAAACAAGAGAGAAAAGAAAAATGTAAAAAAAGAGTGTAAGAAATAAGTCAAGATGAAAGAGAGAAAATAAGAGAGGAAGAAAGAAGAAAAATAATGAAAGAAATGAAAAGAGAAAAGCATGTCTCCTATAGTAGTCATGACTCTTGCAAGAGTTTAAGTGAAGAGCTTAGCGACTATTATAGATGGCGCCATAGTTCACATACTAAACATCACTCCCAAAGAAGAGAAAAGGATAGAAGGCCTCAAGAGGTTAACATTAGCCTCCCATATTTCCATGGAAAAGATAATATTGAGGCCTACTTAGATTGGGAAATGAAGGTTGAACAACTCTTTGCTTGCCATCATATTAGCGAAGAGAGAAAAGTTCCATATGCTACCCTTAGCTTTCAAGGGTATGCCCTCTATTGGTGGACTTCCCTTGTTAGGGAACGAAGGATTCATGGGGATCCTCCAGTAGAGTATTGGAATGATCTTAAGAGTGCCCTTAGGAAGAGGCACATTCCCTCCTACTATGAAAAGAATCTTATGGACAAGCTCCAAAGGCTTAGACAAGGGAGTATGAGTGTTGAAGAATATAGACAACAAATGGAACTACTCTTTTTAAGAGCTGGACTTAGGGAGGAGGAAAGAACAAGCATAGCTAGGTTCCTTAGTGGGCTTAATATAGAAGTGAGGGACAAGGTTGAACTCCTTCCATATAGGGACCTAGATGAGCTAGTCCAACTTTGTATAAGAGTGGAGCAACAACTTAAAAGAAAGTCTTCTTCAAAATCTTATGGCACTCACTCTTATCCAAGGAAGGACCAAGCCCATGGAATTTTGGGGGCTGCACCTTCAAAACCCAAGGAAGATAAGGGTAAGACCATAGAGAAATACACCCCTAAGACTAGTTCCCAAGAAAGGACTAGCAACATTAAATGCTTCAAATGTCTTGGGAGAGGTCACATTGCCTCTCAATGCCCCACAAAGAAAACCATGATCATGAGGGGTCAAGACATTTATAGTAGTCAAGAGGAGACTACTTCTTGCCCTTCCTCTAGTGGAAGTGAAGATGATGCAAGGGGTGAAGAGTCTAGTGAGGAAGTCTACCCCATGAAGAAGGTGACCTCTTAATGGTTAGAAGGCTCCTTGGAGGTCAATCTTGTGATCTATCTCAATCCCAAAGATAGAACATCTTTCATACAAGATGCAAAATTTTAGATAAAACTTGTTCTCTCATTGTGGATAGTGGATCTTGTTGCAATTATTGTAGCACAAGATTAGTTTCCAAGTTGAACCTCACTATCATTCCCCACCCAAAACCTTATAAAATTCAATGGCTCAATAAGCAAGGGGAAATGATAGTTAACCAACAAGTGAAGGTACCTTTCTCCATTAGGACATATAAGGATGAAGTTAATTATGATATAGTTCCCATGGAGGCATGACATATTCTTTTAGGAAGGCCATGGCAATTTGATAGGAAGATCATTTACAATGGCCTAACTAATGAGATTACCCACACCCATCTTGACACTAAATTCGTGTTGCATCCTCAAACACCTTCACAGGTTGCCAAAGATCAACTAACTATGAAAGATAAGAGGGATGAGGAAGAAAAACTAGAAAAACAAAAGAAAAAGAAGCATAGTAAGGCCTTGTCTTCAAAGGCCAAGGGGAAGGAAAAAGAGGGAAAGGATTCCTCCAAGAATATTATTAAGAAGGAAAATCATTTTGCAACAAAAGGTGATATTAAAAGAGCATTCCTTCTTAAACAATCTTTCTACCTTCTCCTATCAAGGGAAACATCCCTTAGCACTACCACAATTCCTACCTTTGAGAACTTACCCCCAAAGGTCCCAGAACTCTTACATGAATTTGGTGATATATTTCCCAAAGAGATACCCCCTGGGCTACTTCCTTTAAGGGGAATAGAACACCAAATAGATTTAGTCCCAGGAGCAAGCCTCCCTAATAGGCCAACCTATAGGACTAACTCTTAGGAGACTAAGGAGATAGAGTCTCAGGTTAAAGAATTGTTGGAGAAGGGCTGGGTCCAAGAGAGCCTAAGCCCATGTGCTGTGCCAGTGTTGTTGGTGCCTGAAAAGGATGGTACGTGGAGAATGTGTATAGATTGCAGGGCCATCAACAACATCACTGTAAAGTATAAGCACCCATTCCTAGACTTGATGAGTTGCATGGTGCCAATATCTTTTCAAAAATTGATCTTAAAAGT
Organism: Glycine soja; assembly: GCF_004193775.1. Taxonomy (NCBI): domain Eukaryota; kingdom Viridiplantae; phylum Streptophyta; class Magnoliopsida; order Fabales; family Fabaceae; genus Glycine; species Glycine soja. The sequence goes on along the minus strand of NC_041018.1, from coordinate 27,428,817 downwards.
GGTTATCACCAAATCAGGATGAAAAAGGGTGATGAGTGGAAAACCGCTTTCAAGACCAAGTTTGGTTTGTATGAATGGCTAGTGATGCCTTTTGGACTCATTAATGCGCCAAGCACCTTTATGAGGCTTATGCATCATGTCTTAAGGGATTTCATAGGTAGATTTGTAGTTGTTTATTTTGATGATATTTTAGTGTACAGTAGGATCCTAGATGATCACTTAGGACATCTTAGGCAAGTTCTTTCAGTCCTTAGGAAAAACACCCTCTATGCAAATATAGAGAAGTGTACCTTTTGTGTAGATAATATTTTTCTTAGGGTTTGTAGTTGGTAGAAATGGGGTCCAAGTGGACCCTGAGAAAATCTGGGCCATCCAAGAATGGCCCACCCCAAAAAGTGTAGGAGATATTAGGAGCTTCCATGGGTTAGAAAGCTTCTATAGAAGGTTCGTTCCTAATTTCTCTACAATTGCATCACCTCTCAATGAGCTGGTGAAGAAGAATGTGGCATTTACCTGGGGTAAAAAACATAAGCAAGCCTTTGCTTTGCTCAAAGAAAAGCTTACTAAGGCACTTGTTCTAGCTCTTCTTGACTTTTCTAAAACTTTTGAGCAAGAATGTGATGCCTCTGGAGTAGGAGTTGGAGATGTATTGTTACAAGGTGGGCACCCTATTGCTTATTTTAGTGAAAAACTTCATAGTGCCACCCTCAACTACCCCACCTATGATAAAGAGCTTTATGCCTTAATAAGAGCCCTCCAAACTTGGGAACATTACCTTGTTTCCAAGGAATTTGTCATTCATAGTGATCATCAATCACTTAAGTACATTAGAGGGCAAAGAAAGTTAAAAAAAAAAAGGCATGCAAAATGGGTAGAGTACCTAGAGCAATTTCCATATGTCATCAAATACAAAAAGGGAAAAACAAATGTGGTAGTTGATGCCCTTTCTAGGAGACACACATTGTTTTGCTCCCTAGGAGCTCAAATTTTAGGATTTGATAATATTAGGGACTTGTATGCTTTAGATGAACATTTCTCCCCCATTTACAAGAGTTGTGGGAAAAAGGCCCAAGATGGATTCTATTTGGCTGAGGGGTATTTGTTCAAAGAGGGAAAACTTTGCATACCCCAAGGATCAATTAGGAAATTACTTGTGAAAGAGAGCCATGAGGGTGGGCTCATGGGCCACTTTGGGATAGACAAGACCCTTGTCTTACTCAAAGAAAATTTTTATTGGCCCCATATGAAGAAAGATGTCCATAAGCATTGCACTAGGTGTGTGGCTTGTTTACAAGCCAAGTCTAGGGTGATGCCTCATGGGCTATACACACCCTTACCCATCCCATCTGCACCTTGGGTAGACATTAGTATGGACTTTGTCCTTGGGCTTCCTAGAACCCAAAGAGGTGTAGACTCTATCTTTGTGGTGGTGGATAGGTTTAGCAAGATGACACACTTTATACCCTGCCACAAGGTGGGTGATGCTTCCCACATCTCAAAACTTTTTCAGGGAAGTTGTGAGACTCCATGGTTTGCCTAGGACCATTGTGTCAGATAGAGATGCTAAGTTCCTTAGCCACTTCTGGAAAACCTTATGGGATAAGCTAGGAACTAAACTTCTTTTCTCTACCACTTGTCATCCACAAACTGATGGGAAAACAGAGGTAGTGAATAGGTCTTTATCCACCCTTTTAAGGACTCTTCTGAAAGACAACCATAAGTCTTGGGATGAGTATCTTCCTCATGTAGAATTTTCCTACAACAGGGGGACTCATAGAACCACCAAGCAATCCCCTTTTGAGGTGGGTTCAATCCCCTAACACCATTAGACCTCATTCCCCTTCCACTGGACACTTCTTTTATACATAAAGAAGGGGAATCTAGGTCAGAGTTTGTAAAGAAGTTGCATGAGAAGGTTAAGAACCAAATAGAGAATCAAACAAAGGTGTATTCAACTAAAGACAATAGAGGAAGAAAAAAGCTAATTCTTAATGAGGGTGACTGGGTTTGGCTCCATCTTAGGAAGGATAGATTCCCTACTAAAAGGAAATCCAAGCTTAGCCCTAGAGGGGATGGACCTTTCCAAGTTTTGGAGAGGATCAATAACAATGCCTATAGGTTGAACCTCCCGGAAGAGTATGGAGTCAACACCACTTTTAACATTTTTGACTTAATTCCTTTTGCAGGTGGAGCTGATATTGAGGAGGAGGAACTAATAGATTTGAGGTCAAATCCTTTTCAAGGGGGAGGGGATGATGCAATCCTCCCTAGGAAGGGACAAGTCACTAGAGCCATGAGCAAGAGGCTCCAAGAGGATTGGGCTAGAGCTACTGAAGAAGGCCCTAGGGTTCTCATGAACCTTAGGGTAGATTTTTGAGTCCATGGGCCAAGGTTGGGTCTAATTATCTTTGTACATATTAGATTAGGATGCCATTATATTTGGTCCTTGTCTTTAGGGCTCCATAATCTAGGTAGGGTACCCTAGAAATATAGGATTTTTCAACCCTTGTATTTTAGGGCACCTAGACTAGTTTTTGTATTAGGGGTAGTTTTGTAATTTCACATGCACTAAGTGAATATTTGATGTGTGTGCTGGGAAATAAATTTAATTGAATTGGTAGAAGCCCAATCCAATTAAATTTTAGAGGGGGAGGTGAGCATTTTCTTACTACACCCTATTGTCACATCATACAGTCACACTTTGTGCATGTCCTTCTTGCTTTGCATGTCTCGTGACACCTAAGCACACTTAGTGGAGAATCTTGGAATTGATCTTGGATTAGTGGGCTGAACCATAACTGAAATTCACTAATCATAATTAGTGAAATTTTGGCTTCAAAATTTGGCTCCACAAATTCAATTTCAAATTCAAGTGAAATTTGAATTGAAATTCAAATTTCCCTCCAATTTTGTCTGACACTTAGGCTATAAATAGAGGTAATGTGTGTGCATTTTTTGAACTTTGATCATTTGAAAATTAAACTTCAGATTTTAGAGCTCTTTTAGAGCACAAAATTTCGTGCTCTTCTCTTCCTCTCCCTTCATTCATCTCCTTCTTCCTCCAAGCTCTTATCCATGGCCTCCTATGGTGGTGAGCTTCTTCTAGACTCATCTTCTCCTTGAAGTGGCGTCTCCTCTCTCTCTTCCTTCTCCATTTCGTTGTCATTCATCTTCTAAGAAGCAAAGGAATCCATTGATGAAGAAGATCCTAGGCCTATAAGCTCCAATGGAGCTTACATCAGTAAATAACACAGACATATATGTTGGGTAGGAGGGGTGCATACGTTTTGGTAAGTAAAATGTTGGGTAACACTTGGTTAGTTTTATTTGGGGTGGTGGGTGCTCTAAATAGAATGTAACCAAGTTTGTAACAAGGCAACTACCTCTGATGTTGTTTTTGTGATTAATACATAACTTAATTTGCTTATAAAAAAAAAGTCTTAAGAACAAGAGCAAACACAAAAACTTCTCCTCTAGAGTCTAATAGTCTAAAATGTTTGATCAAACATTACCCTACAGATATTTCTGGTTTGGTTAACTTCGGACTGATATACAAAAAGACATGTCCATCAACTGTTACCTCTTGATGGAAATTAATACTGTTACCATGCTGGGATCTTTGGTAATTCGAAGCATTAATAGGACTCTGTCTATACTTTAAATTGCACTAGTATCTAAAGTGATTGTATAAATTAAATGAGATGAATGACTAAATGTGGAATGGATCATGAAGTTTGAATTGAATTATGGGAAGATTTTTAAATAAGTAACACATGATGAACACATATGCCTTTTCTTAGATACAAAAGAACAAAACTAGTAAATGGTACGTTTGCAATCATTGGTCCCTGGATTGTTTCTTCTTCCATATCTTAAAAGAGAGACACCTTGGTAGTTGGTATATAAATTGTTAACACCTATGCCACTACTTTCCTTTTCCTTTAACTTATTATTGTAAAAATTACGAGAATTCAACACCCAAACCCGATATAATCATCAAATTAGAAGATAGTATGTTTTCAAAATATATATCATAATCAATAAAAAAAGGTGTGATAGGATAATAATGTACAAATCATTCATAGGCTAAAAAAATTGCAGCATTTTCTGCAATGCTGTCCAACATCTCTGTCTACTATTATTTTATTGATCCTAATATACGAAACTTTGTTAGTTTTTTTTCTAGTTGATCATCTCTGTCTATACTTTAAATTGCACTAGTATCATTATTTTACATTGTTTTACATCTTTTACCTAGATATTTGTTTTAAATCTCAAAATAGTATATGCACATATTATCTTATATCATAATCATGCAGTTTGGATTGAGAAGAAATAGATCCTAGCATAGTTGACACTGCAATTACTTCTAGAAAACGTAAAAGAGAAGAGAATAAGAAGATAATCTTATTAGCTACTGCTTGTGTTGTTCATATGGTCATTGGTGTAGTGACATGGTATCATAATAATTATTTTGTTAAGGAACCAACCCATAATTGGGAACTAGAATGTCGCAGCTTCCTTAATCGCCTTTATAGAGGGACAGAGAAAGATTGCATTGAACAACTAAGGCTTAGTAAAAATGCATTTTTTAACCTTTGTAGAATTTTACAAGAAAAGGGTGGATTAGTAAGAACAAGAAATGTTCCTTGCTCACAACCTAAAGTATAGGGTAGTGCAATTTAGTTATTGTAGATCTAAAGAAACCATACGTAGGCAATTCAACGATGTCTTGAGAGCGGTAATGAAAGTGAGCAAAGACTATTTTGAATTTTCAACCCTGTACTTTAGAAGGTGCGGAAGCAAACAAGTGGAGATGGTTTGAGGTAAGTTTATCAATTGTTAGGAGAGATTATTTAATTATAAAATTTTCTTAGAATCTAAAAAAATTGTCTTGTTTGCAGAAATGTATTGGAGCACTTGATGGGACTCATATTCCAATTACAGTTTCTCCTGATGAGAGACCTAAATATCGTAATAGAAAGGGTGATGTCTCTACAAATGTGTTAGCCACTTGTGGTCCAAATTTAAGGTTTATTTGTGTGTTACCTGGGTGGGAAGGGTCTGCAGGAGATTCTCGAGTATTACGAGATGCATTACATCGTCAAAATAAACTTGAAATTCCAACTGGCAATATTTCTTGGAAATAATTTTTTTTTCTTTTTTTTGTCTAGTTTAAGTATATTAAGAACTCCTTCATTTTTTGATATAAAGACATAAATAAGAATTATCAATGCTAGTTTTGTGTTACACAATTTCACAAGAGACGAACAACAAACTGATAAACTTTTAAAAGTTCAAGACTTAGAATTCTTATCTGTTGTTGATGAAGAGTTAGTTCATCAATCAAGGGAATGAGTTCAAAATAATGTCATAGATGATATCACAACTATTTAAGCTACTGAGGAATGGACAAGATTTTGAGATACATTAGTTATGAATATATTTTCTAACTATCAAGTCAGAAGAAACTTTGCTTAGGGATAGTTCTTTTTTAAATGTAATTTGCTATTGCAGACAAAGTTTGTGTGCTTTGTTACTATTGTACTTTGCTATTGAAGATAGACTTTTATGTACTTTTGATGTAGCTCCATTGGATCTTGTAGGCCTTGGATCTTATTCATCAATGGAGTTCTTTGCTTTTTGAATTTTAATGGCAACGGAATGGAGAAGAAGAGTTGAGAGGAGACACCACTTCAAGAAGAAGATGAGTCTAGAAGAAGCTCACCACCATAGGAAGACATGGTTAAGAGCTTGAAGGTAGGAGAAGATGAATGGAGGGAGAGGGAGAGAAGGAGCACGAAATTTTATGCCTCAAAAGAGGTCTGAACTTTGAATTTTAATTCTCAAATGATCAAAGTTAAAAAAAATGTACACACATGACCTCTATTTATAGCCTAAGTGTCACACAAAATTGGAGGGAAATTTGAATTTCTATTCAAATTTCAATTGGATTTGAAATTGAATTTGTGTAACCAAATTTTGGAGACAAAATTTCACTAATTATGATTAGTGAATTTTAGTTATGGTTCAGCCCACTAATCCAAGATCAAGTCCAAGATTCTCCACTAAGTGGGCTTAGGTGTCATGAGGCATGTAAAATATGAAGGACATGCACAAAGTGTGACTATATGATGTGGCAATGGGGTGTAGCAAGCAAATGCTCACCTCTCCCTCTAAAATTTAATTGGATTGAGCTTCTCCCAATTCAATTAAATTTATTTTCCAACACACACATCAAATATTCACTTAATGCATATGAAATTACAAAACTACCCCTAATTCAAAAACTAGTCTAGGTGCCCTAAAATACAAGGGCTGAAAAATTTTACATTTCTAGGATACCCTACCTACATTATGGAGTCCTAAATACAAGGCCCAAAAATAATGAAACCTTAATCTAATATGTACAAAGATAAGTGGGCTCATACTTAGCCCATGGGCCCGAAATCTACCTTAAGGCTCATGAGAACCCTAGGGCCTTCTCTTGCATCTCTGACCCAATCTACTTGGAGTCTTCTATCCAATGCCCTTGCGGGTTAGGATTGCATCAACTTTGCTATTGCATAAAAACTTTGCTTGAAACATTTTCTATGATTGTGCAGTGGACTAATCAAATGAATAAAGTAGGTTGTATCTAATATTTGTTATGTGCAGGTTAAATAAGTGACATTAACTTCAATGGAGTCATCTAATGAAAAAATGATGGGCAAAAGAAAAGTTTTAGGAAAAAAATAATGAGGAAAAATGAAGTTATTTTACATGGAATTTGGAGATGGAACATTTATTGGCTGATGGACTGAGAGATCAAAGGAATTTGGGCAACAAGGGTGACGGGGCTTGGAAAAGGTCAGCATAGAATGTTGTAGCCATAGTGCTGTCTACAAGCTTCAATGTTAATGTCACATAAGATAATGTCAAAAACTGTATCATATTACGGACATCATGGTATGGTATTGTAAGTGACATCCATGGCCTGTGTTTAATTGGGATGGCACTAAGCACATGATCACAGTTGAGAAAGAAAATGCTTGGAATGAATATTGAACAGTAAGTATTTTTTAATATATTGCTATTTGTTATTCAAAGTAGATTGGATTTGACTTTTTTTTTTCTTTTTTCCAGTCGCATAAATCGGTTAAACCATTTCGATTCAAGGTGCTTCAAAACTAGGATGATATATTGGATTTGTGTGCTAAAGATAGAGCCATTGGTCATGGAACTGAAATTGCTATGGATGTTCATGAAGCGATGAGTAGAGAAACAAATGAAGTGGAATTCATGGGTTTAGGTGCTACTACTACTATAGACTTAGAAGAACCAAGCTCTAATACAAAAGGAAAAAGACAAGGTTTAACTTCTTCTAGCACAGATTCTCACAGGAGAAAGATTGGAGAAAAAGAAGGAATAACAATCTCTTTAGATAAAATGGTCAACTCTTTTGACCGAATGGTAGAAAAAATGGATGGTAAAATCGATGATGAAGATAGTCAAGAAATGTTACGTGAGGTAGCTTTGATACCAGATCTTAGTAGACAACAATGAGCTAAAGCTATTAAATGGTTAGCTGACGATCCAAAGCAGTTAGTTATTGTGAAAGCCCTTCCAACCCATGAGAAGACAGATTATGTTTTAACACATCTTGCAAAATGAAACTTAGTGAGTAACCTTTTGTCTACATTTTCAATTTCAAATTTCAAATTATAAAATTTTGTCTTTTTTATGCCTAGTTGAAGTGATATTTTCACTATAGTTATTTGTGTTTTCTATTGTGAGTTATATTATTTTGTTTCTTCTATGTCAAGTTATTGTGAACAAGGAATAGAGAGGAGTTGCATTCTTTCAAAGCAAGAAAAAAGTTGATTCTTCTAAATTTTTTTGTTTTGGACCCTCTAATTTGCAAAATAATTCGTGAATGATTGAGTATTATAAGTGAAGTGATATCAATGTAGATGATATATGATTTTAGGTCTTTATATGGATTGAACTATTTTATTCTCTTACTAACAATGAAATTAATATCAATATTTGAATTTTTTATGAGATAATTGTCCTTAAATTACGTAATTGTTTAATTTCAATATGTTTTTTAAAATTATTGCGAGACTAGGTAATTGAATTTTTTATTAGCAAAGAATTAGATTGAAAAAGGAATTACATATCATTCATCTTTAGTTTTACAGTATTGTTTAATCCAAGTTTTTTTGTCTGTTAATACAAGAATATTGTGTAAGATTCAAAATTGTTTAGCATTACAATAATTTTGATTACTTAATTATTAAATGTTAAAAAATTGATTATTAAATATTGTATAGCATTAAATTTATTTTGAATATTTAAATATTTAAAAAATGACTAATATTTATTTTTATTCAATATTGAAATTTTAATTTTTAAATAAATATTTAAAAATGAAAATTTGAATTTCATTAAAATTGAATTACTTTATCCAAACAAGGAAATTAAAATACAAGAAATTGAATTGCTTCATCCAAACAAAATAAATGAAAGGAATTTAAATCAAGGCAATCAAAATGTTGTGTATTTGAATTTCTTAGAAATTTTTAAATCCCCCATCCAAACACATGGGAAATTTAAAATTCTGAGAAATTTTAAATTCTAAGAATTCCAAATACTTCAATTGAAATTCTTTTATTTTCAAAATTTTGTGTTTGGATAAAAAAAATTAAAATTGTGAGGGTGAAAGAAAATGAATGCAAAGAGAAGAGAAGATATGATTGGTGTGCTTCCAAAGTGAAGAATATTGATGCGGCATGGAGAGTCACAGAAAAATCGGGACACGACGACATAAACCACCATACTTGACCACAACATTCAGTCAATGACACAAGACATGACCCAGGTCCTCCATGCCGGCGAGCACCTCCACCGCGTGATAGGCATCGACGACTCTTCCCTTGACTGGCGGGTGCAGTTCTATGTGTCCCCCTACGCCCACATCCGATCGACGCTCCGCGAGCTCAGACGGTGTTTCTTGAAGAAGAGGATCATCGGCGTGAGGGAAGAGTCGCGAGTTTGAGAACGAGATTTGAGGAACTTTGAGGTGGAAGAGAAGATGAAGGTTATAAAGGAAATACATGAACGTTTTGGAAGGTTCTTCTATCAAGAAGAGAATTTCAATTTCTCACCTTTTAGAAGGAAATTAAAATTCCACATTTTTAGTTGTTTAAAATTCTGTTTTAAAATTCCAAAAATTTAAATTCATCATAAAAAAACATCCAAACAATGAATTTTAGATTAAAGAAATGTAAATTCTCTATCTTCTTTGGTAACCTGTACATCTTATTATAAACCTTAAAAATGTGCAACAATCTTTTTCGGTGACTTCTGAATTCTGATTATGATCCTGATGTGTTGCTATCTCAAACACCTGCTAAGAGATTGTTGTCATTTGAATCTAAGTTTGACGAACTCGCGTTTGAAGATTTGGCTTCCAGACAATTATCTTCTTCAAAGTTAATTAGCAAAACACATCAAAATAGAATGAATAGAATCCTTTAGGAACTCAACAGTTTTAGGGAGGTGTTATTATGTCAATGCTAGACCTGTTCGCATACATGGTGATTAAGCAATTATATACCTGTTAAGTTAACAACTCTTTTTAAGATATGTAGCTGAGTTTGATGCTACACCGATCTTTATGTTTTGAATCAAACAGACAACTATTGTGTTTGTCTTATATGTAATATTTAACTTTTGTATCTATGACCTATATACTATCCTGATGGAAATGACTTAAAATGGTCTCAGTATGCAATATGCAATTTTTTGATGTCGTTAAGTTCATATCCAAATGAAATTTAATTGTAAAAGTGGAAATCTTCTATGATGTCGTACTCTGAATGGTTAAGCTAAGGACTATATAAAAGGCTACTTCTCTTTAATGAATACTCCATAGTCTTAAGTATGACTAGACTCATTTTCAATTATTGTTTGTATAAATGGACAAAATACTACATCTTTACTCATACAAGAACTTGATAAATCAATCTTTATGTAAAAATATTCTTTTTTATTGGAGTATATAAAAATATTCTTGTTCTCTTAATTATTAGATTCATGCAATAAGCTCACTTCACATGCCAATGATTTATTTGAAAAATGTCTTTGACTGATAGCTGTTAAGTGTTTCAAAGACAAGAATCAAATTGGCTAAATTCTAAAGATGTATATATATATATATATATATATATATATATATATATGCACACACGTATAGCCAGGTAAATTAGAATTAATTCTACATCTCTGTATAAACAAAGGTTTCATCCATTCCTTCACCAAATTATCTTCATTTATATAATTATAATATAATAAATTTTATAATTAACAGAATTTAAAAAAAAAGTTAAGGGTTTGGAATCAACAAAATTTCTATTCTATGATACTAGGTCTATCAAAGTATTATATGGAGACATTGATTAGGAAATTTGCACTGCCACCTTAATTTAAATATAAATAATATATTAATATTGCACATCGGGGAAAATTGACCTAATGGGGTTAGTTTTACAAACTAATTCCCCATCTGGGTCTGTTTTGAAACAATTTCCCGATGGGGTCTTTTTTTAAACGTATATCGCCATGCATGCTGGCGAAACATGCATGGGAGCGACATGTGGCGGCCATTTCGCTAGTGCCATTTGCGAAATTGCATCACTTATTTCACCAGTCAAAGTGGCGACACAGGCCAGGTCAGGCAGCAGGGCTACATCCACAGCTAGGTCCAGAGGCACGCAGAGCAACAGTGCATGTTTCGCTAGTACCACCTGCGAAACATGTGCCATGCATATCTCGCCAATACCACCTGCGAAATAGGTGTGGAGTGTTGCCATTTCGAGTGGCGAGACATGTGGTGCAGACATTGTTTCAGGCCTTTAAATATCAACAACGTTATGCTTATGCTTTGTTCTTCTTTAAAATTTATAGACTTCAACTTGTTAGAGCTTCTGAATAATTTCTCCCGCATCAATTTTTATTTGAAGTAATTATTTTTTTTAATATGAAGTTTCAGCGTAGTATTTTTTATAATTAGATTTTTTTTAATTTTGAAATTATTATTGTTAAGATTAATTATTTATAATAGCAACTTTGTTCATGCTTTCTTTTGCCTTTAAAATTTCTACCTTCAAAGCCTTGATTGAAGTTTTTAAAGTTTCTGAATAATTTCTCTGGCATCATTTTTATTTGAACTAATTATTTTTTTGTTAGAATGAAGTTTTAATCTGAAGTTTAAGTGTTGTATTTTTTGTAATTAGATTTTTTTATTTTGAAATTATTATTGTTAAGATTAATTATTTATAATAGCAACTTTGTTCATGCTTTTTTTTGCCTTTAAAATTTCTACCTTCAAAGCCTTGAAGTTTTTAAAGTTTCTCAATAATTTCTATGGCATCATTTTTATTTGAAGTAATTATTTTTTTGTTAGAATGAAGTTTTCAGTGTAGTATTTTTTGTAATTAGATTTTTTTATTTTGAAGTTATTATTGTTATGATTAATTATTTATAATAGCAACTTTGCTGATGCTTTGTTCGGCCTTAAAAATTTATATCTTCATTTTTGGAACTTTTTCTACGTTGAAAGCCTTCAAGTTTTTTAAGTTTCTGATTAATTTGTCTGGCATCATTCGCAAATTATTTATTTGAAGTAGTTATTTTTTTGTTAGAATAAAGTTTTAATCTGAAGTTCAGTGTAGTATTTTTTGTAATTAGATTTTTTATTTTGAAGTTATTATTGTTATGATTAATTATTTATAATATTGTTTTTGTAGGTATATGATGAATTCGGTTATAATAGTCTTGTATTTCAAAGGAAGGGTATATGAAGAGAATGATGGTATAATATTTGAAGGCAGTAAAAAAGTAGTTTAGATTAAACGTGAAATTAGTTTCAATGCTTTGAAAAAAAAATTAGAGATAAGGTAAAGTTAGAAAATAATGAAATTATTTTTTCTATAAGTTGTAGATTTTTAGTTTCAGGAAAATATGTTGCGTTGCAAATTTGTGATGACGAAGATGTTGAAACTATGATCGAAAGTTTTCAACAACAAGAACAAATGTAAGTTCTAGAATTGTACATAGAAAAGGATGTTGCTGGTGGTTCTATGTTTCACTTCGCAAATTTTGTTACATGTGGAAATAATTTATCTAATAATGGGTCAGAACCGCCAAGAAATGTAAGCAATTTACATGATGATGATGATGATTGTCTTGTGTCTAACTCATACGTTTAAGAGTCTTTAGATGAAGATGATAGTGTTGATGGTATATCTGATACAGACGATGAAGTCACCGACATGATTCAACCAGTAACAATTGTTCACCCAACAGAAGGTATATTTTATTAAATAAAAAATAGGTGAATACATTTATCATTTTATGACAATTGTATTTCATTGTAAATAAGTACGATGGTGATATTGACTTGAATTTTATTTTTTTTAACTATTAGGTGTAGAAGGAATTCAAAATTCATCTTGAAATGATGCTTTGCAGTATAACAATATCAATTGGAATTATCCTGATGAGGAGGACATTTGCGATTTGGAGATGTCATCGAGTTTTAATGTTGGGCAAGAATTATATGTTGGCATGGATTTTGATAGTAAAGATGCGGTAAAAAATGCATTAAAACAATGTTATCAAGGTGCATCAAAGTTTTAAAAGTTGTTGAAACCAAATCGCACAAATATATATATATATATATATATATATATATATATATATATATATATATATATATATATATATATATATATTTGTGCGATTTGGTTTCAACAACTTTTAAATATTTGAATAACAAAATATATTATATAAATAACAAAATTTAAATGTATTCTACAAATAAATTAAAATACATGCAAACACAACTTTAAATAAATAACAGAATATATATATTTGAATAACAAAATTTAAATATATTATACAAATAACAAAAATTTAAATATATTCTACAAATAAATTAAAATACATGTAAACACAAATTTAAATAAATAACACAATATATATTTGAATAACAAAAGTTAATATGCAAAGAAAAATGTAAACAATATATATACCAAATTATTACAAACTAACATACCGTATATTTGAATAACTTAGAATACCTAAAATAAATACTATTAACATACAAACTAAGGTACCATATATATGTAACACAAATAATAGCATACAAACTTAGAATACCTAAAACAAATAATATTAATACCTAAAACAAATATACCATACAAACTTTATAATACCTAAAACTAAAACAAATAATTTAATTATCAACAATAGAATAAATAGAACACAAAAAATATTAGCTATGTACCAAGTTTGAGAAAACCAAATATGGACTGGAGAACACACAGCTCACAAGCTTTTCGCCACCACCACAAGCCTAAGAGCACCAAATACAAATTTAAATAAATAACACAATATATATTTTAATAACATAAATTAATATAGAAAGAAAAATTTAAACAATATATATATATATATATATATATATATATATATATACCAAATTAATACAAACTAATGTACCATATATTTGAATAATAACTTAGAATACCTAAAACAAATAATATTAATACCTAAAACAAATATAGCATACAAACTTTATAATACCTAAAACTAAAACAAATAATTTAATTATCAGCAACAGAAAAAATACAACACAACAAATATTAACTACTTACCAAGTTTTAAGAAAACCAAAAATGGAGAATGCACAACAAGCTTTTCGCCACCAGCACAAGCGTAACACCACCAGCACAACGCACAACTACGTTCATTTTGTTCGTGCAAGACCATTTTATATAGGGGAGAAGCTTATTTTGCCACTCGCAATTGCGAAACCCTTTCTGAAAAGGTATTTTGCCACCTTCAATGGCGACACCTTCTGAAAAGCACATGCTCCCCTACATGCTACGCTGCTACGTTCAGCCTGTGACCCTACATGCGTGCCATGTAAGCCCTATCTCGCTAGCACCAATGGCAAGACGCGTTCTTCACTTGTTTTGCCAGTCCCAACAGTGAAACATGCTCCATATAAGCTCGTCGTACCTACTGCTATATCGCCAGTCAAAGAAGCGAAGTCCAACCAAGTTGTTTTCGCCAACAGCTTTAGCGGAACCAACCACGTGTCACTACAAGCCGTGTATCGCCAGCATGAATGGCGATATACGTTAAAAAAAGGGACCCCCTCGAGAAATTGTTTCGAAACAGACCCAAATGGGAAATTAGTTTGTAAAACTAACCCCCTGGGGTCAATTTGCCTGCACATCGAACTTTCTATGGTCACATCAACATGCTTTGGTCCACTAAATAATATTTTAATGTTGCCTTAGCAAAGAATAATTATTTTAATATTCGTATTTCACAGAGAACTTTCAACCTTTTCTTTCCTAGAACCCCGCTCAAGCAAATTGTGAATCCCGCTCTCTGCAACACTCCGATGCCACACTTGCTTTGCTATGTAGTAAACTTCATTATGCAATGGTGCACTATGAGTCGTCGGCTGATTGATACAAAGCATTCTCCTATCAAGTAAATACAAGTTCAGCTTTCAAAAACGTGTCCAAGGAAAGAATTAGATTTCTTTTATTTTTTAATTCCATTTTCATCATCACACAAATTTTTCATATGGCACATGTTGAATAAGCTACCACTAGAAGCTGCTCAATCAATATCAAATGCTTTGTTCGCTAATAGTTTAAATATTTGTTAAAGTGACCATTTAGTCATATGCTTATTATTTTTTAATGAAAATACTATGTTTTAAACATATTTTCCAAGTTTAAAACATGTGCTGGTTACTAAATTTGAAATCTCAAATAACCATCAATTCTATGAGTATAAATTCAATAGTTAAAAAGAGGCATATGTCTTATTATATATTTGTCTACATTCACTAATAAAAAATTGGTTTGTTGTATTTACAGATTAAAGAATAATTTAAAAGAGACACATGTCTTTAGGAAAAGCTATTGTAAGTGCTACATCTCCTTTACATATATTTTATTTTGAAGTTTTAAATATATCTTATTCGTTTTTGTAGTGCCATCTTTGTTTATTTGTCATGCAAAATAAAGTTGAACAATATGTTTCTCAATTGATTAAAAAGAATTTTAGACTATGTTAATAGATGTTACATATGGCCTCATTTTAACTATGTTAATAGGACAAATGGACAAACAAATTGTGAACAATATGCTTTTTATATACTTGTGTCTACTTTTGAAACCAACTTAAAACAAATGTTATATATGGCCTCATTTTAACTATGTTAATAGGACAAATGGACAAACAGGAAAATGTTCAAAAAGTAGTAAATGGAAATGACCAGCTCTCAATTGACAATAACTATGGTATTTATATAAAAGTGCATAACTATTAATGTTATTCTTTCCCTCTTAATTTATTTAAGACAAAAATTTTAACATTTTTTTCCCACTTATTTCCACCAGCTTAACACAAATGTTGTATATGTTCTGATTTTAACTATGTAAAATGGACAAAGGGACAAATAGGAAAACGAAATTCAGAATGCAACACATGAAATATGGTCGTTGCTCTAGGTATTTCACTAAAATGTTTGAGCCATCGACTATTGTGGATCAAGATGGTTACCTTCTATACAAAAGAAGGGATAATAGGAATCTCATTGATAAAAGTGGTATATTTCTCGACAATCATTATGTTGTCCCTTATAATCCAAAGTTGTTGTTGAAGTACAAAGCACATCTTAATATTGAATGGTGCAACCAAAGTACTTCAATCAAGTACTTACTTAAGTACATCCACAAGCATGGTTGTCAAACTCTAGAGCCAACTCGTAGACTCTTACGAGTTTAAAAGTTTACTTCAGTCTCACAAGTTGACTCGACAACAAGCTCATTTTTGAGCAGACTCGGTGGACTCGGAGTGGACTCGTAAGAGTCTACGAGTTGACTCTAGAGTTTGATAACCATGCATAAGTGTTCAAAATTAAAGCATTTAAATAATTAAAAAAAGCACAAATGTCTTCAAAGAAGCATATCCAATCCTCTAATAGGATCATCTCCATGAATATCATCACTTTCATCACCATCTCCATCATCATCAAGGTCTTCCTCGGATTGTGCATCATTATTAGGTTCCACGAAAATTAAATTATCTAGATCAAAAGCTTAAAATAGATATCAAATATGCTATATTAGAAATAGTTAAAACTTAAAATAATACACAAGCAAATTTTAAATCTGAGAAAGTTAAGAAATTATACCTTTTCTTGGTGTTATTAAACTTGCATTTTATCTTCTCTTTTGCATTTTCCATCTCCTCATATATGAAAAGTATAATTCTGTTGAATTTCAGTAACAAGATTGATCCAGCTCCAACATTGTAGGGTCAGTTGTTGTGTTTTGTAATAGACTAATATGAAGTATGAACTATGAACTATGAACTATGAGCTTATTGTCATTTGTTTTCAAATTGGTGCATTTTGAATATATTTACTTATTATCCATATTCTTTTGTACGAAGTAGACTCTTACGAGTCTACGAGTCGACTTGTAGAAGCCCTCACGAGTCTGCGTAGACTCTCGATATTGATAACCTTGTTCACAAGGGATATGATCGAATAACAACCGTCATTGTTCCCTTAGAAGTTGAAGCTGGTTCTCAAACACAGTGTATTAATGAAGTCAAATAGTATCTCAATTGTAAATACATCTCACCATGTTGAAGTCTTTTGGAGAATGTTTTCTTTTCCAATTCATAGAAGGACACTAGTAGTTGAGAGGTTGTACTTCCATCTCCTGAATGAGCAATCCATTCTTTTTAATTATGATGAGGACATAGACTTACTTCTATCTCAACCAAGTGTAAAGGAATCAATGTTTACTTCTTGGTTGCAAGAAAATAAAATCTATATTGAAGACAAGAATCTCACTTATATACAATTTGTCACAAAGTTTGTCTACATTTCTAGCAAAAGATGTTGGCAACCAAGGAAATAAGGCTACACTATTAGCAGACTCAATTGGGTGCCACCAATGATTCGTGAGTTGTTTAACTTAAGGATGATGCTTTCTGTAGCTAAAAGACCATGTAGCTATGAAGAAATTAGGACCATTGCTGTGATACAATATCCTATTTTTCGAGGGGCTTGCTTTGCCAAGGGATTTCTTCATAATGATAGAGAGTACATTGAAGCAATTAAAGAGGCCAACAACTGGGGATTAGGTCATTATCTTAGAAAGTTGTTTATCACAATGCTTATCTCTAATAGTATTAATAGACTTGAGCATGTATAGGAGCAAACATGGGACTGTTTAGTGGATGGTATTTGGCATGAGCAATGAAGATTATCAAACATTCAAAGTACGCCATTTCATTTAATAAGCTTAAAAAATCTTACTTGACTTTTGCAAATACTTATTCATATATTTAATTAGATTAAAATATTTTACTTACGTATTGGAAATATTTCTTTTCATGTTGCATTTTGTGTGTGTGTGTGTAACAATGTGTTATGTTACAGACTTATAATTGGATGATCAAGAATTACAAAACTTAGCTCTCTTGCAAATTGAAGATTTTTTGCAATCCAATAGAAGTTTAAGAGATTATCCACCAATGTCATTTCCAGAAGGTGTTGTAACAACTCAATTGGGAAATAGATTGATCTATGAGTGAGATTACAATAAAGATCAATTGACCATTGAATTTGAATCTTTTATTTGCTTCTCTTACAAGTAATATGATCAATTACAAATACTTATTTTAAAAAGTATACATTTAATTAACAACAACCATACAAATTCAATTATTTATATATCTTAAGTAATTAAAATTATTTTCAACTTTCCTTGGTGCAGATGAGCAAAAAAGTATCTTTGATATAGTAATGAATGATGTTAATATGCAATATGGTGGCATTTTCTTCCTTTATGGTTATAGGGGGATTGAAAAACTTTCATGCGGAAGACACTAGCCTCTGCATTTCGTTCAAAGGGACATATTATTTTAACAGTTGCATCAAGTGGCATAACATCCTTATTGTTGTCTGAGGGAAGAACTGCACACTCAATCTTTGCAATCCCTGTTCTTACCTTGCAAAACTCAACTTGCAATGTTCTTCAGGGTAGTGAACTTGCTGAGCTTTTGAAGCTCACAAAGCTTATAATTTGGGATGAGGCTCCAATGGCTCATAAGTTTTGCTTTGAGGCATTAGACAAAAGCCTTAGAGACATCATGAATTCCTCTAATAATGGAGATTTTCCATTTGATGGAAAGTTTGTTGTATTTGGTGGTGACTTTAGGAAAATTCTCCCCATCATTCCAAGAGGTACTAGATCTGATATTGTCAATGCTACTATCAATGCCTTTTACCTTTGAGAATATTGTAAAGTATTGAAATTAACAAAAAAACATGAGACTACAAAGTCATGGAAACAACTTAAATCTTGAAGAGCTCAAACAATTTTCAAAATAACTATTATGTGTGGGGGATGGAAAACTGACTAAGCCAAATGACGGTCATGTAGAAATATAGATTCCTAATGAATTTCTGATAACTAATTTCAATGATTCCATATAGGCCATTGTACAAAGCGCATATCCAGATTTGATTGAGCTCTACAAAAATGAAGAGTTTATGTAATCTAGAGCTATATTGGCCTTAAATATTGACACGGTTGATCAAATAAATGATTACATTCTTTCTTTGATTCTTGGTGATGAAAGAGAGTATCTGAACTTTGATTTTGTTGACATGTATGATGCAATTGATAACACCTCACTAGAGGCAATTACTCTAAAATTTCTTAACACATTAAAGATATTAGGGCTTCCTAATCATAGAATCAAATTAAAAATGGAACTCCAATAATGTTGTTGAGGAATCTAGATCAATCTAAAGGCCTCTGCAATGGAACTAGATTAATAGTCACAAGACTTACAAATCATGTTATTGAAGCAAAGATCATTTTTGGAAAGAACATTAGAAACATAGTTTACATTCCACAAATGTCTTTATCTTCTTCCCAATCACCATGGCCTTTCAAGCTTGTGAGAAGACAATTTCCTTTGATTGTCTCATATGTTATGACAATTAACAAGGTCAATCACCGAAAAGCGTCGGCTTATACTTGCCAAGACCTGTATTAAGTCATAGGCAATTATATGTGGCATTTTCTAGAATGCAAAGTAAACAAGGGTTGAAGATTTTAATACATAACAAAGAAGGAAAACCCTTAAAGACAACCACCAATGTTGTCTTTATGGAAGTTTTTCAAAACCTATAGTCAATGTGTAAATAATTATGTATCATTATAAACTATATATATATAGATAAAAAATTAACCACATTGCTTTTCTTGATGCAAACTTTTTGACTACAAGATCATTTTTGAGGATTTTTTTTGAAGAAACAATTAATATTTTGGTAAGTATTATACCTAAAATAATCTTACTAACAATGCATAAAATAATTACTCTTTCTCATTCCATTAAAGCTTATGTTTTCATGGTTATAAATACAAATTAATTTCATGACGTCTATCACCAACATAGGTTGTGGCTAAGTGAAAATTGCATATTAGTATTATGTTTTTATGAGAATTTATTTGTATAATAACTTATCTTTTGTAAACTAAACTATCATGTCACTTTTTCCTATGATCATGAAACTAAACTAACATTATGGAATTTTATATCCAAAAACTCAATATGATACTTAACATGTTATTTCCTTTTATTCCTCATTGTATCTACCATTTTATTTAAATAGAAATCATTTGATTTCATTTGTAATGAACATGAGTAGAATGACAACAATTTGTCTTTTAGGTGCAATTATATTTCAATCAAGTACTATACATGGTTGGGAGTAGAAATGGCTCACCATAGTACCTTGCAACTTAAATAAAAAAGTTTTTCTTATTCTTAATATGCTTGATCTATCTGCCAACAACATCATTGTGACGCTCTCTACCCCTCACATATATGTACTAATAATAAAAGGAATAAGAAATCAAAATTAATTAAAAGTTTTTAAAACACATTTAAAGCCTTTCAAAAGGGTAAAAGACTCACATTCACTTTTCTAGCATTATAATAAAATTTTTCCAAATAAATAATAAATTATCTCGGCTCAAAACAAGGTCGTCCAAGACTTCATGCAATTAATATAGAAACCTATACCTCAATGTCATATCCTATCAGAGCATTGTGTTCCAGTGTCCTCTAGCATGAGGTTCTTCATAGTCATCCACCTAACCATCTGCTCTCACGAACACAAAGTTCGAGATCATCATAGATTTCAAACACAAATAACACACGGGAAGTGAGTTATCACATTCCTAACTAATAGAGAGAAACAAGACAACATGTAGTTATAAATATCATATAAACAAAATACAACTTACTTAAGCATAGCTCACGTTATTTCACCACTTTATCGTTCAACATCCCATTACAACACCACACTCTCATTTGTTTTCACAACATTCACGTACTCAATGATCAAAACACAATATCACTAAATCAATCAATATTGATCAATACACAAGCGTTATGCAAAAGATACACTAAGACTCAATCCTATATGCAATGTGGTACCATGTCAGTGAAAAACCTTGTCGGGCGCCTAGGAGTACATGACAAGACAAACCACACACTAGTAAGTCAGGTCACTCTCACTAGGTAAAATCATAGGGAGACCAGTCAGGGTTATGCTGTTTTGCGAGAATGCTCCAACCATGTGGGATCGACACAAACTTAAAGGAACACTCAAATCGAGTGTATTTACCCCCAAGGCCTACACTTCGAAGAGTCCGTCAGGGCCTTTCCCTCCTGATTCAAGTCCAACCCAAAAAACATTTTAGCACACAGACTCTATCTATGAACTATACAAAACACACGACTCCTTAATTGTTTTCAAAATAGTTTTATCTCGTTGCGTTTGTGATTAAACTCATCGGATCCCAACAGTGGTTTCCATCACAATACTTGTCGTGCATTAACTCGTCGGTCTTAAAGGGTCTTAGCATTAACTCGTCGCCCTTAAAAGGTCTTATAGTCGTGTGATTGTATAATTTATAACTCACAACTCAATGCACACAAAATGTCAATGCATTAATATATTACGAGTCAATACATACTCAATTTATCACATATATTCGATCTCAATCACAATTGTATAATCCCAAAATAGCATGTCATCACACCTCATGAATCATACTCACTTTACCTATGAACTATGCAATATACATAACTACTCAATTGTTATCAAAATCATTTTAACTCATCGCGCTTGTGATTAAACTCGTCGGGTTCCCACAGTAGATCCCATCACAATATTCATTGCCCTTAAAGGGTCTTACAATTGTGTGATTGCATATTTTATAGCTCACAACTCGATACACACATCTCATCTCAATACACATGTATTTCACCATTCATCACAGGTTCAATTTATCACATACTCACAATTTGAATCACCGTTTCATAATCTCAACATAACAATTTATAAAAAAGGTTTATCACAACATTACAAGTAAAACCACTCAAATAATTTTACACAATTATATCAAAATCAATTAATCAAAATCATAGGTCAAAACACAAAAACATCAAGAGCACTCAAGTTTATCAATCAATTCTCATCAGAACATCAATTGATACGTAAAACACAACAATATTGTATTTATATTCATAAAGGAAAAATTATAATTCAATAAACATCCTGTAGAAGCAAAGCTTCATGGTGAATCAAAGGTGATTCAAAGGTGTTTTGATGATAACAATGATGATTACAAAAGATGATGACAAAGGTGATGACAAAAAGCTCAAAGATCAATCAAAGAACAACTCAAGTGAATCAAAGATCAATCAAAGAACAACTCAAGTGAATCAAGAACAATTCAAAAGTTCAAGATAAGAATCAAGAAGAATTCAAGACTTAAGAAGAAAGTCTAGAGACAAGAATTAGGATTCAAGGTTCAAGATCTCAAGAATCAAGATCAAGATTCAAGACTCAAGATTCAAGAATGAAGAGAAGACTTAATCAAGATAAGTATTAAAAAGTTTTTTCAAAACTTTGAATAACACATGAGTTTTTGACAAAAACCTTTTACCAAAGAGTTTTTACTCTCTGATAATCGATTACCAGATTGTTGTAATCAATTACCAGTAACAAAATTGTTTTGAAAAAGTTTTCAAATTGAATTTACAACGTTTCAATTATTTTCAAAAAGCTGTAATCGATTACAGTGTTTTGGTAATCGATTACCAGTGCCTTTGAACGTTGAAATTCAAATTCAAATGTGAAGAGTCACATCTTTTCACATAAAAGCTTTGTGTAATCGATTATACTTATTTGGTAATCGATTACCAGTGACCGTTTTTGATAAATCAAAAGATGTAACTCTTCAAAAGGTTTTTGACTTTTTCAAATTGGTTTTAAGTTTTTCTAAAAGTTATAACTCTTCTAAATGGTCTTCTTGACCAGACATGAAGAGTCTATAAAAGCAAGGTTTTGTTTTGCATTTTCAATTCAATCAATTCATTCTTTCATACTTTTTACTTTTCCAATCAATCCTTTACAAGCCTTGAATCTCTTTGAACTTCTTCTTCTTCTTTGTACCAAAAGCTTTCTGAAGTTTTCTGGTTTTCCAAACCTTGAAAACTTCTGCTATTCATCTTTTCATTCTCTTCTCCCTTTGCCAAAAAGAATTCGCCAAGGACTAACCGCCTGAATTCTTTTTGTGTCTCTCTTCTCTCTTTTCCAAAAGAACAAAGGACTAACTGCCTGAATTCTTTTGTGTCTCCCTTCTCCCTTGTCAAAGAATTCAAAACGACATAGTCTGAGAATTCTTTTGATTCTTCCCATTCCCTAATACAAAAGTGTTCAAAGGACTAACCACCTGAGAATTCTTTTGTATCCCCATTCACAAAGTATCAAAGGTTTAACAGCCTGAGATCTTTGTCTCAACACATTGGAGGGTACATCCTTTGTGGTACAAGTAGAGGGTACATCTACTTGGGTTTGACTGAGAACAAGAGAGGGTACATCTCTTGTGGATGAGTTCTAGTGGAGAGTACATCAACTAGGTTCAAAGAGAACAAGGGAGGGTACATCCCTTGTGGATGTTTGCTTGTAAAAGGATTTTTACAAGGTTGAAAGAAATCTCAAGGACCGCAGGTCGCTTGGGGACTGGATGTAGGCACGGGTTGTTGTCGAACCAGTATAAAAACTCTTGTGTGTTTGTTTCCTTCTTCCCTAGTCTTTTACTTTCCGCTGTGCATTTAATTTCCGCTTTTACTTTCTGTTAAATTTCTCTTCTACTCTTCATTCTCTTAACAATTTAGTAAAAGCCTTAAAAGAGTAACTTTTTAATTAGTAAAGGTTTAGGAATAATTAATTCAACCCCCCCTTCTTAATTATTCTGAGGCCACTCGATCCAACAAGTGGTATCAGAGCAGGTTTCTTGTAGAATGGCCTCCTCAAATCCCTTGTTTCCTGAAGGAAATTCCATTCACAGACCACCCATTTTCAATGGTGAGGGTTACCATTATTGGAAAACCCGCATGCAGATATTCATTGAAGCCATAGATCTAAATATATGTGAAGCAATAGAATTAGGACCACATATACCCACTATAGTAGATGTAAGCACAAGCACTACAAACCAAAAACCTAGAGATCAGTGGACAAAAGAAGATAGAAGAAAAATCCAATACGATCTCAAAGCCAAAAATATCATCACTTCAACCCTAGGGATAGATGAGCACTTTAGAGTGTCAAATTGTACTAATGCCAAGGATATGTGGGATACTCTCCAGTTAACCCATGAAGGAACCACAGATGTAAAAAGGTCTAGAATAAATACCCTTACCCATGAATATGAATTATTTAGGATGAACCCAAATGAAAATATTCATAGTTTGCAAAAGAGATTTACACATATAGTAAACCATCTTGCATCTTTAGGAAAAATCTTTCCTAATGAAGATTTAATTAATAAAGTCTTAAGATGTTTAAGTAGGGAATGGGAGCCCAAGGTAACTGCTATTTCTGAAAGCAAAGATCTCTCTTCCATGTCTCTTGCCAATTTATTTGATAAATTGCAGGAACACGAGATGGAACTTCAACGCCTCAATCAGAATGAAGAAAATGACAAAAAGAAGAGAAGCATAGCCCTTAAAGCCTCATCTTCAATACAAGAAGAAAACGAAGAAGAAGATTTATATGATGAAGAAGATTTTTCTTTCTTTGTTAAGAAATTTCAGAAATTCATCAAGAAAAGAAGAATTGACAGGCATCAGAATTTCAATAATGGAAGAAAATCACAAGATGATTCTCAAGTCCTTAGGTGCTACAAATGCAACCAAATTGGTCACATCAAGGCCAACTGTCTGTCAAATGAAGAATGGTCAGAGAAAATTGAAAAGAAAAGATTTGACGAAAGAAGAACTAAGAAAGCATACATTGTATGGGATGACAATGATTCATCCGATGGTTCAGAAAAGGAGATTAATCTTTTAACCAAAGATTATGAAAGTGACGAGAACATCTCTCAAGGATGAAAAAACAAGGAGAAAAAGCATGATCCTCATCTTTGAAGATCTAGACACTTTAATCCTAAAAAAGGTAATATCAAAACTATTATCTTATTAAAATTTCTCTTAAAGTTGAAATTTTTATTCAAACAATTTGATTATGATGACTAACAATTCTTTATTTGTTTGTCTCTTGATTGTTTGAAATCATGAGTATATTTGCTTGATTGATTTCATCTTATTTGCATGAAATATTCATTCATATATTTAAGTAAAATCAATATTCTTCATACTTGTGTTTTGATTGTTTTTGATAAAATTGATTATCTTCATGTTTTAAATATTTTTGCATGACATGATATGTAAATTACATGATTGAAAATTATTCATAAAGTATTTTCAAATATAGTTTTCAAAACTTCTTCTCTCCTAGAAAGCCTTCTGTTTTTGTTTTCTGGCTAAAATAACCACTGGTAATCGATTACCATAATAGCGTAATCGATTACAAGCAGTTATTTTTGGCAAAGTTGCTCTCTGGTAATCGATTATCATATTTGTGTAATCGATTACGACGCTTCCCTGCACCCATATATTCAAATTTCAAATTCTGAAACCTGCAACCTTTTTCTCTCTCGAAAACCCTCGCCCCCAATTTTTCTTCCAGCCATATCTCACTCAATTCTTGTCCAAATCACTCCCCGCAAAGCCCAAACTTCATCTTTTTTCAATCTCTTTCATTTGAACAGATTGAAATCCCAAAAAAACTCCTCAAATGGAGGAACCATCGAAAAAGCGGAAAGGAACCTCGAGTCGGAGTCAGCGGCATTCAGGGTCACAGGAAGCCCCAATTCCTCCCTCCATTCCCTCTGGATCATTATTCTCATCAGAGGAACAGCGTATACGGTACACAAACCTCTTTTCCTCTCGTTCCATTGTAGACCCAAAATTCATAGATATGGAGTTCTTCTCAAATGATAATTTTGAATGCTTCCAAGCATTTGAAAACTCCAATCTTATTCCATTCATGTCTCTGAAATTACCTGTCTATTCTGAGTTAGTCAAAGCTTTCTATTCTAATTTAGAAATTCATGAAGGTATCCTAATGTCTGAAATCTATGGGATTAAGATGGTCATTGACCAATCCCTATTTTATGATTTAACAAAATTGCCTAGTGAAGGTGTGCCTTTTGAGGGTGCACTGATTGATGATTGGAAATTCGATTTTTCTGTGCATGATGCCCGCTGGTTGGTTTGCACCAACCAAGCGGATATGACCGGAAGGCTTCTTGCCGGTTCATTGGCTTTTGAGAGTCGCATCCTCCATTACCTTATTATTTGCATCTTCCTTCCTAGATCTTCAAACCTTGCTCAGGTTTCTGAAGAAGATCTCATTGTCATGTGGGCCTTTCATAAAGGTTTACAAATTGATTGGGCACACATTGTTAGATATCGCATGCATAAGGCATTGCGATTGAATGCCCCATTACCTTATCCTCCTATTGTTACCCTTTTCCTTCAACATTTCAACATCCCTCTTGATTCTGAACCTTATGTTCCAATCAAGAGATCATTCCTTATAGGCGCTTCAGACATAGCATCCTTTGGTTACATAAAGGAGCATGATGGCTCTTGGGTGAAGAAGGGTGCTAGAAATGTTGGTGAAGAAGGACATGAAGGAGAAGATTTATCTCTTCTTTCGAAGATTATGGAAAGGCTTGATGGTCTTCAAACCTTTGTTGGTGAGAGGTTTGATACTTTGGAATTGCAAGTGGATATGCGCTTCAATGAAATGGAGTCAAGAATGACAAAGGTTGAAGAAGATGTATCTTACATCCGGTCAAGCTTTGATCTTCCTCCACCGTTGCCACCATCATCTTAGAATTATATTTTAATATTAGTACTTTGATTTTCAGCCTTGTATTTTGGCTATATTATTATGGTATTTGAACAATTTACTATTTCCCTATTTGCATGGTATGTTTGAACAAATATTAATTATGTTATTTGACTATATGGATTTTATAGTTAATCTATTCATGGTTGTTTGCTTCATGGTTTTTATGGTTCTTGGTTCTTACTTCATGATTTGATTGATGGTTTTTTCATGAATGTTATATGAATGTCTAGTTTTATTTGCATACTTAAATTTTGATACATACTTTGGCTTTTTGTTGATGCCAAAGGGGGAGAGAAATGGGATTAAATCAAGAACTCACATGAGTAATCAATTTAATTTTAAGATAAGCATAAATTCAAAAACAAAGGGGGAGAATTTATGAGAGTGATCAACTAGGAAAAAGTGTGTGTGTGTTTCTTGATTTCAGAAGTTGTCATCATCAAAAAGGGGGAGATTGTAGAAGCAAAGCTTCATGGTGAATCAAAGGTGATTCAAAGGTGTTTTGATGATAACAATGATGATTACAAAAGATGATGACAAAGGTGATGACAAAAAGCTCAAAGATCAATCAAAGAACAACTCAAGTGAATTAAAGATCAATCAAAGAACAACTCAAGTTAATCAAGAACAATTCAAAAGTTCAAGATAAGAATCAAGAAGAATTCAAGACTCAAGAAGAAAGTCTAGAGACAAGAATCAAGATTCAAGGTTCAAGATCTCAAGAATCAAGATCAAGATTCAAGACTCAAGATTCAAGAACGAAGAGAAGACTTAATCAAGATAAGTATTAAAAAGTTTTTTCAAAACTTTGAATAGCACATCAGTTTTTGACAAAACCTTTTACCAAAGAGTTTTTACTCTCTGATAATCGATTACCAGATTGTTGTAATCGATTACCAGTAGCAAAATTGTTTTGAAAAAGTTTTCAAATTGAATTTACAACGTTCCAATTATTTTCAAAAAACTGTAATCGATACAGTGTTTTGGTAATCGATTACCAGTGCCTTTGAACGTTGAAATTCAAATTCAAATGTGAAGAGTCACATCTTTTCACATAAAAGCTTTGTGTAATCGATTACACTTATTTGGTAATCGATTACCAGTGACTGTTTTTGATAAATCAAAAGATGTAACTCTTCAAAAGGTTTTTGACTTTTTCAAATTGGTTTTAAGTTTTTCTAAAAGTTATAACTCTTCTAAATGGTCTTCTTGACCAGACATGAAGAGTCTATAAAAGCAAGGTTTTGGTTTGCATTTTCAATTCAATCAATTCATTCTTTCATACTTTTTACTTTTCCAATCAATCCTTTACAAGCCTTGAATCTCTTTGAACTTCTTTTTCTTCTTTGTACCAAAAGCTTTCTGAAGTTTTCTGGTTTTCCAAACCTTGAAAACTTCTGCTATTCATCTTTTCATTCTCTTCTCCCTTTGCCAAAAAGAATTCGCCAAGGACTAACAGCCTGAATTCTTTTTGTGTCTCTCTTCTCTCTTTTCCAAAAGAACAAAGGACTAACTGCCTGAATTCTTTTGTGTCTCCCTTCTCCCTTGTCAAAGAATTCAAAATGACACAGTCTGAGAATTCTTTTGATTCTTCCCATTCCCTGATACAAAAGTGTTCAAAGGACTAACCGCCTGATAATTCTTTTGTATCCCCATTCACAAAGTATCAAAGGTTTAACAGCCTGAGATCTTTGTCTCAACACATTGGAGGGTACATCCTTTGTGGTACAAGTAGAGGGTACATCTACTTGGGTTTGACTGAGAACAAGAGAGGGTACATCTCTTATGGATCAGTTCTAGTGGAGGGTACATCCACTAGGTTCAAAGAGAACAAGGGAGGGTACATCCCTTGTGGATGTTTGCTTGTAAAAGGATTTTTACAAGGTTGAAAGAAATCTCAAGGACCGCAGGTCGCTTGGGAACTGGATGTAGGCACGGGTTGTTGCCGAAACAGTATAAAAACTCTTGTGTGTTTGTTTCCTTCTTCCCTACTCTTTTACTTTCTGTTGTGCATTTAATTTCCGCTTTTAATTTCTGTTAAGTTTCTCTTCTACTCCTCATTCTCTTAACAATTTAGTAAAAGCCTTAAAAGAGTAATTTTTAATTAGTAAAGGTTTAGGAATAATTAATTTAACCCCCCCCCCTTCTTAATTATTCTGATGCCACTCGATCCAACATATCCCAAAATAAACCCCAATTTAATCCTCTAAGGATCCCTACACATGTTCATTCTAACCCCGATTGTGATAAACTCACCCCTTACCTCTAAGCGGGCTCACGTGTGTATTCCGACAGTGATAGCGGCATCTCTAGCAATTTCTTGTGATTCCTCATGTTTTTTCTTTGACTGCTCTGATAGGGTTCTCAAACGTTAGAGAGAAGGAGAAGAGATTGAAACATTTATTCCACTGTCTACGTGTGATGAGTATTTCTCCCTCCATATATGTTATTTTGCAAAGCCCAAAGGTGAATGTGTGCAGAAATAAATCGCGAACTACATATCAAAATTTCACGACAATCCAACGGTTAACGAGTCCGGAATAGTAGTTTTACTGAGACAGTTTTGGGTTTCTGCGGGAAAAGAAAAAGCTACGGTGGAAGAGGTATTTCTCTCAGCTCAGACATTTTTTCTAAGATAGGTTTGGTGATATGCGAGAAAAATAGAAGATTTTGGGAGGAGGATAAGGGAAAACGAAATTGAGAGGAAGAGGAGGCGTAGAGAGTATGATCAGTCTTAAAACTGACCTAAGATGCCTCTATTTATACATAGGGTACTCATAGCCTATTATTTATTCTATTTATTTATTTTTATTATTTTATAAAAAAAGAACTCTATTTTGTTTCCTATCAAATAAATAAATCAAATATTTTTTTTTTCAAACCATTATTTTAATATAGCTATTTCTCTTTATTTATTTAATTATAAAAAAATTCACAATTTTTTAAAACTTTATTTTATTTTATTTTATTTTTTACTAAAAAACCTTTTTAATTTATTTTAAAAAATGGGATGTCATCACTAAGGCGGACTAAGCATCTTGCATGTGTTTTCTGTTGGTATATGTGTTTTATATCCATCATCATTTTTTTTTTTATTTTGCTTGGGTATGGATATATGTAGAAAGGATGGGTAATATAGTGTTGAGTGTTGCTAGGTGCACCCAGCATTATTATTGGTGCACCCAGTATTCTAGAAAAATGATAAAATTGCCCTTGCTTAGTTTTCCACCGTTGATCCGTAAGTCTCTTCCAGATCAACTTGATCCGTAAGAGGAAAAATAATTATAATATACTTTTAAATACAACATATTTATTTATAATATAATTAAATCTATTTTTTATTTTATTAATTATAATATATTTATAAATATTGATTTATTATAAATAATTACTTTTTTAATATATTTTTTTAGAATAAATTTGTTTAGAAGATGATATTAAAATACTTACTCAGTCCCATTATAATTATTGTTTAAGGTTATTTTATACATATTAATAAAAATCAATAAATACATAAAAGATAATATTATAAAGAATTAATCATATCATTATTAATATTATAAAGAATATAAAAAAAATAATTAGTATTATATAAAAAATTAAAATACTAACTACTTTATAATACATTTTTTTACATGATCATTAGTATAAGTGGGAAAATTGTAATTATAAGAGAATTTAAAAATATTAGTATGTTATATAAGATCTTAGATAACGAATGATGTCCAATTTTTGGTTAATTATTTTTTTTACACCCTTTTCAACTTCTTTATTTCAATTATATTTAAAGTTATATTTTAAATTATTTTTTATTAGTTGGTAAACTAAGTTAACTAGACAATTTTAATAACACGCGTGTATATAGACACAAATGGAATACACAATCAATGAAAATAAATAAAACTAACATTAGTAATGAAAATAAATAAAACCAACAATACTCATGAAATGAGTTCATGTACAATATCTGTATATACAAGGAATATCAATGTAAAATATGTACATAAACTAAGTCTGATCAGTGCGCCGCCTGCGTCTACACCTAACGTATACTAGATGGTCCTGTGTCACACTCCTGGCCAATCTGAGGCATTCTTCGATCACCTCATGTGTCGATGAGCCAGGCATGACCACCCCTAGACTCAAATGGCGCTCCAACCTCTCAGCAATGTCATCACAAACTTCCTGTTACATACAAAACAAACTAATTACACAAATTATTATGCAAATATTGAGGTAAATGACGTAAATTATTAGTATTACTTACCACTGCATGTCTAGGCTCCTCCGTAGATGTCGACGATGCTCCTGGCTCCGGCACGCGAGGGATATCCGTCTGCGGGGTGCGAATGCTCTTCACGGTCTTCTTTGTCGCAATCCACCTGCACGCACGCGAAGAAGCCTCGTCGTAGTCCTGATCAACGGTGGACTCCGCAACCGAGTGAAGGTGCTCGTAAATCCAGCACTACAGATATAACATTGAAATTATAAACATTACTAATGAAAGTGTAACAAAATTTAAGGATATGAGATTACAAACAACTCATTTCTTGGTTTTGTAGCTTTGTCTCTTTTCTTGTGTGCTCTACTTGGTACCTTTCGATATCTTATGAAATATATCACTTCTTTTTCTCTGTTGGCTTATCATAATTAATAACTAATCAATCATACAAATTAGATACAACTTTTTTAATATGCAATTACTTGGTTTCTCCTCTTCCATACAATTTTTTCTGCTGCTACAAAACAAATCCTTTAAACTCAATTTATCCTATTGCTCATGTTACTAAACCCTATTAAATAAGCATCTTATAACAATACATTATCCAATAACAATCAGCTTACCAAATTCAGTATTACATGTATAATATAAAATTATTTATTTTCTTTTACAACATGAGTAATCAACGATCTTACTTGTATGTAGGCACAAATACCGTGCTAGTTAAAACAAAAATTAGGACATAGACCAGCTTTGCTGTGTCGGTAAATTTTACAAAAGTAGTATATAATAGATGGTGTTTTTTGGGTAGGTATATCAGACTTTTTATTTGACATTTAACTAATTTTTCTTCTATCAAGTTGGTCCATTTTTTAATAAGATGATATTCTTAGTTATAACTTTATACCTAAGTCGGGAATCAAGACCTAAATCTTAATTAAGGGACCTAAGTGTCGAACTATTTGTGCCGAACCATATATAATAGATATTACATGAACTAATTTGGTACAGGAATCAATCCAAGTTGATGGATCCTGCACAATTCATACTTTTTTTTATAAGGCATCTGTTCTTAATACTTGAAAATGAAAATAAATCCATTTTAATATTTTAAAAGTCACAAAAAATTTAATACGTTTCTTATTTGATGTCTTAGGTGAATCTAAATTTTCAAATTTAAATGAAAATTATCATACCTAATTTAATATTTTAACCTCGTGCACAATGTAATTGCTAAAATCCATAAAATTAGTGTTATGGGCATAGTTTTGCGTTCTAAGGACTAAGATCCATAAATTTATGAGAAGGCTAACAAAGCTATTTTATTTAGATCAATCACAAGGTGTGTTGGTAATAATCTGTTCAAACACTTTTGTAACATTTTCATACTTAATTTTCCCTTTGTCACCTAAACTAAATTATGTGTGATACACATAATTTGACTACATCTCTTGCAAGTGAAGTTCTACTTGGTTGGCAAGAATCTCATACAGATTGGGGGATGAACCTTAAACAAAGCAAGAATAGATGAAGGGAGAATCCAAAATCCATCTCCACAAATCAAACCAGAAGCCGCTGCTGGTACCATCAAACTTGCCTCCTTGCTTTTAAGTGTTTGCCATGCATACACAACTAAACTACCCATACACATGTCAATTGCAAAGTATCCACCAACTACAAAGGGTACAGCCATTGCCATTGGAAGTGGAATCCATCTACCAATGTTTTTAGGGTTCAAATCTCTCACCAAGTTGGTTGCTACAGCAAATGCAAAGAACCCACAACAGAGCTGCAAGCAATGGTGAGGGAGTGCAGAAAAGCCTTCCACACCTAGAATCGCCATGTTTCTATAAATGATGGCATATGGAGCTTTGTAATCACCATCTGGATTCCCTACATCAAAAGCCTTATAGAAAAGGAAGAATGTGAGAGGTGCAAGGACACAACCTATCGCTGTTCCGATAGCTTGCGAAAGAAGCATCGACCGAGGGGAAGCGAAGGTGAGGTGGCCGGTCTTGAAATCTTGCATCAAGTCGGATGAGGTGGAAACAAGAGATTTGATCACGCCACACCCTACAAGTCCGGCCACCACGCCATGGCTTTTCCCGCCTAAGGCAGCTAGCACAAAGAGAGCCACTTTCCCATAGTTATAGGCCATGTTCATGTCGGTCAAGCCAGCACTGTAAGCGTTGCAGAAGCTAAGAGTTGGTGCAAGCAGATAAGCAACCACCACATAATACCACTTCACTTCAGGGAAAATCAAAGGGATAATTATGATAGAAATGGCAGAGAACAGTATGTATCCTGTAAATGCTAACCATATAGGAATTCTTTCTCTTACAAACACTTCATTGCGTTTAAGATCAAGAGGCTGCTGCTGCTTCTGGATATCTGAAATTGAAACTGCAGTGAATATTACAAACCAAATGTGGCTAGCTTTAGTAATTAAGGTTGTATTGTATCTATTAGGGACATGTTGAATAAGCTTATTTTATGTTCAAACTAGCCTATATTGAAGAAATGTTGCAGTCTGAAAATCTATTTTGATTAAAAATTAAGTATAATCACACATGTGCTTAGTTGATTAAATCAAAAAAGAAAAATAGAATTTAGAATTAGAGTAGAATAACTCTATTCTTGTCTACCTCTCCCAGATCTTTCCCTCCCCTTTTACTATCATTAGGTTTAATAGTATATTTTACCACCAAATTATCATCATGGTAAAATGCACAAAAGTAAAACTTTGGTGATAAAATTTGCGAAATCATGATAGTTAAGTGATAAAATGTGCAATTAAGCCTTATCATTAATCAATACCCTTATTTTCCAATACTCTTTTTCCCCTTCTGCCCCTTACTCACATTGTCCTCAAAGTAGTAGTTTTGTGAGGCCTAACATAGAAAAGCAAACTTGAGATTTGAGAATAACATAACCCCAGAACTGGGAAACTGAAAAGAGGCAAGTTAGTTAATTACGTGATTTATGATTCCTCCTTTCCATGCTGGCATGGATATTTGTAGCAGTAAAAAGCAAAATTTTGGCAAAATTGTAGAGCCCATCTCCAAGGATTAAGGCAATGGAAATAAAAACCTGTATCAAGAAAATGGAGGAAGGTTACTTACTTAAGGCTTGAAATGGAAGAACATAAATCAAATTAGCTATGAAAGTCCTTTATTGTAGTTCATTTCAGACCTTATAACCATTAAGACTCTTCATACTACTTTCTGATAAACTCTCAGGGAACCATTGTCCTTTTAGTCCTCTGATCAATGGCCACATAACACCCCAAGAGAGCACGGCACCAAGAAGCAAGGATAAGTTGACAAGATGGGAACAAATCATTCCTGCTCCAACATAATTCATGCTGAAGTCAAAGTAAAATCTGCAAAAATCCAAACATTTTAATAATCAATGATGGACAATTAGTATTTCATGGTTCAGACTTGTAACAGTAGAAGAAGAAAGACGAAATCGAAGCACACACGAGTTTTTCCACGCTTTCAATCCAAAAGTAGGAAACTGAGAGAATCCACATTGATCTCCATCACCAGCATAGAACCATTGGAAGAAAGACCAAAGGAAACTGAATGAGAAGAATTTCAAGAAACCATGGACCTGCTTCCTGTGAAAAATGTAAACAAGTTTTATTTAAATTGTATATACTGTTTAACCTGGAAAATACAACTAACCCAAAATAAAAGCAGATTCATACTTGGCCATCTCATCTCCTTTAGGAGTATGGAACCCATTAATAAGAACAGCTGTAGCAGTTCCAGTTGGATAAGTCAATTTGTAGTCTATGATCATCATCTGTTAAATAACACACAATGCATCAGGCAGCAACACAAATCAAGTTACTCCCAATCCCAACCAAATTTGTCCAAATTGAGATTTTCATCATATTTACATTAAAGACTTAGTTGCACTTTTGGTGTCTTAGGTATGACAATTATAAAATTTGAGGGACTAAAATTACACAATTGTGATATCTAGGGGACCCAATTGACACAATTGAAATCTAAAGGACTAAAATTGCACGTTTTCAATAATCAAGGGATCCAATTGGCAAATTGAAATCTGAGAGAGTAAAATTGCACAATTACAAGGATACTCGAGGAACTAAAAGTACCCTTAAACCTATATTAAACTAATAATAAACTCTGAAAATAAAACCTTTGAATAACCAAATATGATCAATTAATCAAGTGAAAACCGTACAAGGCTACACATAAGAAATACCTTCCTAAGGGGAATCAATGCTGATAACCCGACAAAGTATGTCACAAAGAGAAAGGCTGTCATCCAGCCAATGCCGGGCTCCTTGGTGATAGGAGTATTCCCCTTTGTATCAACCCCTGCTTGCTCATATGTCTTCCTATTCAAACCCAAGAGGTGTGACCCAAAACCACCTACAAAAATAAACAACTATCAACTATTTATTTATAGTTATGTTGGACAAAATTACCTGAAAAGCTAACTAGTAACTAGAAGCTTTTAAGCTAGCTTCAAAATGACACTAATAATATATTTAAAAAAGATAATAAAAAAATTGAATAAATATTTTAAGGATATAAAAAATAAAATATAAAAAGCTATAAAAATTAGAAGTTGACGTTTTAAAAGACATTACTTTATGTAGATTTTAAAAAACATTAGAAACTACTAAAAAACGTTAAAAACTACTTAAAAATATTTGTTTATGAACAATCAAATAAATTTTTGGGTTAGTAAAAGAAAAGTAGAAACTAGTTATACACATAAACAAATTAAAGAATTCAATTTGAATTGTAAGCATAGAAATTTACATAAGTGAAGGCTCACCTCCAAAAGCAGTGCTATAGCATGCAACGGCACAAGTCTGAATTATGGTATTCTCCTGTCTAGTGAAAGGTTTTGACACAACATTAGCTTTCTCAAGAAGCATGATCCAAGCTCGAACTAGCACAAAGCCAAGGAGAGCTGCTGAAACATTAAGATTCGGAACAAGCCCTGTTGAGAGGTTCAGCTTCATCACAATCACACTATAGACGATACCAATGATGAAGCTAGTTATTAGTCCTCGAATTGTGATTTGCCTTGTCCATGATGCTACTCCACTTTGCTCCTCTAGCTCCTCAAGTCCAGCTTTTTCAATGTCATCATTGTCACAATTCTGAATGCCATCGAGTTCTTCATTATTGTTCATAGTGCCCATCAAATTAATCTCTGGAGAAGAAAACAAAATGAGCAAAGTGTGACACTGTTAGAAAAGGAAACAATTGTAACCAAGGATAGCTAGAATAGAACTCTCCACTGCTACATCTCACTTGGCATCTCTATTTTACAAAAAAGTATCCAAATTGCAAAGAGAGAACATGTAATCCAAACTGGATAACAAGTTAAAATTTGTAAATGTAGATTTGAGTCACCCACGATAACAAGGATATGACTAATAAATAATACTTCATTATAAAATCTGAAGTGATAGAAAACAAAAGGAATGAGAAAATGTTCTTTTCATTTTTGGCATGTGTTTTAAGAAGTATCCAAATTGCAAAGAGAGAACTTCTAATCCAAATTGGATAATAAAGTTATGATTTGTAGGAATAGACTCGAGGCTCCATTCACCCATTCTATACTTCATTATAAAAAAATGAAAACAAAAGGAATGAGAAAATTTTCTTTCTTTTATGACATATATACACACATTCCTTGAAATAGATAAATTTTAAAAAAAATTAAAAAAAATCTATCAAAAAGATAATATAAAATAAGACAGTTATTTCCTAAAAAACATAATTATTATTTTAAAGGTTTAAATAACCTTTTCTTCTTTATAAGATAGGGTGTTTTTTATTTTACTACTTCAAAGCTTTTTTTTTGGTGGCTTAGTCCTTGGAAGTTTAAATTTTGGGGAATATGTGTTTTTGTCCATAAAATTTCGGTTAAACTTATTTTTGTTCATATACTTTCAAATTGATGAATTTAGTTTCCAACTTTTAAAAATATGAGAATTTAATCTTTTCTTAGTTTAAACTTGACATTTAGTGACATTTTTTCAAAGAAGGACTAAATTCACATACATAATTTTAAGAGTTGAAGAATTAAATTCACCAATTTAAAAGTATAGACTAAAGTCAAGTTTGATTGAATGCTCACATATCAAAAATATATTTTTCCCCAATTTTTTTAGTACTTGTTCTTAAGTAAAGTGTTAACTAATGACCTAATTGTGAGATTAACAATCCATTAACACCATGTCATCAAATAGTTTAACAAGATAGTTATATGTATGTTTTTTATATACCGAATGATGTAATTATTTTATAAAACTCTTTATGACATAACAAGTTGATGGGATGTCAACATCTAAAACATAGAATAAAATTAAAACACAATTTTTTAGTACTAGAATATTAAAAAAAACTCCTAATTTACAAGGATAAAAGATTATTTAAGCCTTTTTAAAATAAACTAAATCAAATGTCATACCTCAAATTTTCCTTTCGGATTATAGAAGAATGGAGCTCACTAACAGGGTGATACAAATGGAAAACTATGTCGCAGCAAAACTTTAATCCTCAAATGTTTCAGAGAAGACAAAAGTGAGACATGCATAACCTTCCCCAAATGAAGAATCCAAAACCTGCAAATGTCGTTATAGACCTACAATTACAAAAAATGATTTTGGCGTGCATGCAGGTTTGAGTGACAACCTAGTGATGAGCAAACTAAAAAAATGAGCCAATAAAGTGAGATTAAAATAATCTCACAAACCCACAAAAGGCTTTGAAATTCTTGTAAGAATCAATCTCACAAAGGAGACATCTCGAGCAAAGATTTGCAACACAGTCCGATATTTATGCCTTTGCTAAAAAAGGAAAAAAAAGTACATGCCAAATCATTCAACACTTCATGAACTTGAATTGTAGTACAACACAGAGTTAAAGTATGCGGTACTACAAAGTACAAAGTGTAAAAAAGAAAAAGAAAAAAAAACAGAAGGAAAAAGAATAAGCTTTAATTGCTGTACTACACTTCGAAACCGTTTTTTTTCTTCCCTTTGGTCCTAACAAACACTCCGTGATTTGAACACACGTTTGTTTGGCTGTGAATTCGGAACCAAAAAAAAACTCTTCTCTTTGACTAACAATACAGGTGGCTTTAAAATGTAACCTAGTAAATATGGATACAGAGACTCGTGACAGGTCAACCAGCAATAAACCCGCGAACGACTTTGACAGTGCATACGTAAGAAAAGAAACTGAAAATTAACGTGTGGGAGATTTAAATGAGAATATTTAATGCCTTTAAACCTATTTTTATATGAAACCAAACTACCAAAAAAATCTAATTCAGCTGTCTCGAGTAAAGTGTATAAAGATTATAATTTTTTTTAAATATTGTGTTAAATTCTTATAGATAAAAATATATAAAAAATTAAAATAAAATTGTAATTTATTTTTTAAAATAATGTATAAACCTAAATGGAAAACTATAATATAGTAAAATATTTTTATCTTTAAAGTAAATTACACGAATTTTCCCTAAAAGTTTTGTAAAATTGCAGAAACATTTCTTATGTTTTTAGGTTAAATTATAATTTTGATCACTACTAAAAAAGAATATTTTTACAACCCACATTCTAAGACGGTTATTCATAATCGATTTAGAATGTGACATGATGGTATTTTAGTAATTAGGAACAATGTTTGTTGTTTTTACATCGCAAATTTTAAGGCGGTCGTACACAACCATCTTAGAATGGTAGTCCATGGCATTTTTGTAATTATGGGAAACTTAAACAAAGACGAGTTTGCTGAAGGACCGTCTTCGTTTAAGTAACCCTAATTAGCAAAGGTGGCTCGCACGCTATGGCGTTCTGCACTCAAACATACTGCATTGAGCTACATCGAGCTGCTGAACTCAAACATACTGCGTGGAGAAGACTACTTAGGCACGTCGTTCCTGTGAGTCCAGTTGTGTTCTTCGGTCGCCATCAGCCTGGTAAGTGCGCATTTGCATGCATTTTACTCCGGCAATGTCGTTGTTGTGTTTGTTATTAGCCATTGCATTTGTTGGATGATAGATAGAGTTTTCTTTTTCTTTTTTCAGCGAAAGGTATCTGACATCATTTTCTATCAAATGTTGGTCGGGTTTGTGCCGTTTCGGGGCGATTCTCCCATGGAGATTTTCGAGGCCGTGCTTCGAGCCAATTTGAGGTTTTCAACTCATGTTTTCTGCTCCATCTCACCTACGGCCAAGGATCTTCTTCGTAGGATGCTGTGCAAAGAGCTTTCTAGAAGGTTCTCGATAGAACAAGTCCTAAGTACGTCACATTGGAATCTTCTGCCAAAACTAATTATTATTAACATTTATTGATGAAAGAAAGAAGTAATAAAGATAGGCCAAAAGGGAATTATAAGAATTGTTAGTTTAGGGTTTTAAGTTTAGGTTTTACTTTTTTTTTTATTTGTCACGGGGCACCCATGGTTTAGCGTTGCTGAACAAAGTGAGTGATATTATGTGCGTGGAGGTGATTGATTTCTCTGTGTATACTACTGCACCCTATTATGCTTGTTGGGGACAGAGATGAGTTGTATATTCTCTGGCGAAGGATGAAAAAAGCCCCTTTTTTTCCCTTGGCTTGAGGATTTAGCAGAGTATAGGAGTGTGTAAAGAAATGGTACTGGAGATTGGGTTGTTCTTTTCTTTGTTTCATTTTAATGCGTGTTTTGTTTATAAATAACTTGCACTTTGGAAACTCTGGTGAGAAGAGAATGTTTGATGTATAGGTATTAGTATATAACTTCAATATTCTTTTTTCATGAATAAAAAAAGGCGTTGGTTTGTTGCAATCCTTGTCACGCATCTTTGCAAGTCCCCTGAAATATTTGTAATGGGATTCTCCCAACAATTCTTTGTTTATATAGAGTAGTAATCAAAATTCAATTGAGATTCTATTTTCTTCTCTTTATAGAGTTGATGTTTGCAACACCTTAATTAAGTTTTAAGGTTTGAATTCTGAATTTTAGATGCGAACTAAATTATTTGTAATGGATTCTCCTATAATTTTAATTTTGTAATTTTGTTCCTCCTATTTCTAAATCAACACATTTAATCTCCCTTTCTCCAAAATGATTAAATAGAATAAAAAATAAAAAATATCTTAATAGGAATTGAACTCACCATTCTTTCTAAATCAACACATTTGTTTTATTTATTTAATTATATTAACATTATTTTTTATGTATGATTAGTCAAAAGTTATTATTTTTTCAAATTATAAAAAATTATATATTAAAAAATATTTAATGTTCAAAATAATATTAAATATTTTAAAATAAAAAACATATAATTTGATATAAAATAAATTAAAAATATTTATATATTAAATACTTTTTAATTTATAAATTTGATAGTTTGAAAAAATAAATAATAACTCAAATACATAAAAAATAATGTTAAGATAATTAATTAAACAAAATAAGTATCTTAGTGATTTATTTCTTTGTTTATGAATAAATGGTCCTGAATTCAATTCCTAATAACAGTTAACTAATTAAAATATCAAAATTACTTATCTTAGAAAATAAAAGAACTAAATATCTTCATTTAAAATTAGGGGAATCGAAATCACATATTTTAAAAATATAAAAGAGCTAAAATTATAATTTAACCTTTTCTCTTTTAACATTTACACTAATTTTTCTTCATAAGAATTTGATGCAATATTTTTCAAATTAACAATTAAAAATGTGTCAATATATATTTATAAAAATCTAAGAGGTTAATATATGTATAAAAGGATGTGAGTGTATATTTTTTAATAATTAAGAGGATTAATATAAGAATAGATAAAAAAACAATATTTATATAATTTCTCAAAACTTCACATATTGCTAATATAATTTACTCTTGCCTCTATACCATTGTATTTCTCTATATCCAGCTCTATCTATAGATGCAGTTAAGTCTCTAGTTTTGCTTCCGCCTAACCTCCTAACACCCTTTCCCTTACTTATTTGACCTTTCGCTTTTTTTCAATCAAATGTTAAGAGTATGTTTGATTTATAGTGTATATTAAAAAGTACTAAATGTGGATCTCCTATGCGACTAATAATTTTTTTTTTATCACTTTTGAAGTTATTTTGCTCTAAAGGTGGATTTTGGACGTGGAACTAAACACATACTTAAAGTTGTAAAAGTATGTTTGTGAATTTCAATGTAAATTTGTGCTTCCAATGTTTAAAATGAGAAGGAAAATTTTATTGTTTTGAAAGAAAATATTTTTTAACTCTTTAAACTTTAATGTAAACATACATTTAAGTGCCTATTTGGTTTGTTGGTGAAAAATTGATTTTAGATTCATAATTAATTTTTGATATATTATCATATATTTAATTTCGTGTTGAAGAATAATTTAAAATTAATTATAAGTTGATTTAGAGTAACTTATTGAATTCAAAATTTTATACTGAATTTTATTCATAACTTATTTTATAAAAAATTTTAAATATAAATCACATCATTTTAAAATTAATTTTAACTAAAATTAATTTTCTAAAATTAATTTTATCAACATCTAATATCTGAACACACTTTAAAAAATGTCCGTTGATGAATAATTTATTTCTCAAGTAAAGACAAATTAAACCGAGGAAGAGTTCTGGAATCTGAACAATTCCATATTAAATTCATTTTGAGTTTCAATGCATTTCTTACACGTTATTAAATGAGGACTCAACTCCATATTTATATTAGGGCTTTGACTTTTAATAATTAGACGATTAATTTGGTGTGACTTAAAAATAAGTTATATCATATAGTGTGATTATGAAATATTACATGTATTATATAGTTATATCATTCAATTAAATTATATTATTTTTTGTAATTCAAATTTAAGAACCTTATAACAAATTTTATAATTTGATTTTTAATTTAATCTTTTATTAAAAGATTATTTTATTTTTAATTTTTTTAATTCAATCCCTAATTTTCTAATTCTGAATGTTAGCCTTTGTGAGTTCGTCTCCTTCCTTCTCATTTCGTTCTTCATACTTTTTGTTTATATTTATAAGATTTAAGTTTGAAATGATATTTGTTTTTTTTATAAAACTTAATTTATAATGTTTTTTATATTTATTACTTTTTGACTAGAAGTATTTCTCATTAAAAAAATAGAAAGAAAATATATTGATAAAATTAAAAGAGAAAAAATATTAATGATTAAAATAATTTTAAAAATTATAAATTTAAGATAAATTTATTATTATTAACTATATTAATTACTATTTTTTAATTTTAATAAATTAGATAATTGAGTTTTGTATATAAGATGGAAGGGAGTAATATATACAATAAAAAATTATTATAGGTTTTAATGATATGCATTAAATGAATTAACTCAATTAAGTGCAGAATAAATGAAATACATGCATGAAATGCGTACCTTTTGCACTTCCTTAAAAAAGAAAAAAACTTCTGCACTTAATTCACCTCACCGTCGACAAAACCCAAGCACCACAAATCCACGTCTTTCTTTTTACTATTCGTAACCTGCCCCCACGATTCTCCAAGCAACGTTCTGTGCATGCAACACGATATCGACGATTGGCACTTGGCACCTATGGACGTGCACGCGTGTGATTAATGCATCTATCTATTTATACAAACAAGGTCCTGACTACTTTTTTCTCTGTCCTGTTGACACTTGTCCACTGTCTATTTTCTGTCCTGTTGACACCTGTCCAGTTATAGACCTTCTTTTATGCTTCTTTCTTTGCTCATTGCCGTGTTTTATGCTTCTTCTTTCCTCATTCCTGTGTGTTGCCACCTGTCCAATAATAAACCCTCTTTTATGCTTCTTTGCTCTTCAGCCTGTGTGTTGCCACCTGTCCATTAAAAAACCCTCTTTTATGCTTCTTTGTTGATTGCTCACTTCAGTCCACGTGTGTTGTCCCTTTGTTTATGTTTGTCCTGCCCCTTTTTGCTTCTTCCCTTTTCTGCTTTCCATTTTTTTCCCATTTCTTCTTTTCGCATTTTCTGTGCTCATTCCGTTCACTATTTCTCTCCTTTGCGCTTGCTTTCTGAACTTTTGGTTTGTGTTGCATTTGCTTATTTTTTCGGTTATGTGTTCATTGTCAGTTTACCTTTTTCAGTTTCCTTTGGACTGAAGTGTTGAAAACATGCGTGAGCTTTGCCTGATTCTGATTTACATTGCTACTGTTTATGCCTTTCTGTTCGTTTTGATGCCTACAACTG
The DNA here is from genome assembly GCF_004193775.1 of Glycine soja. NCBI lineage: Eukaryota > Viridiplantae > Streptophyta > Magnoliopsida > Fabales > Fabaceae > Glycine > Glycine soja. The sequence continues at coordinate 27,385,900 of NC_041018.1, read as the reverse complement.
TTTCTATTTTGTTTTTTTTTTACAGGTTTGCATGCATGTGTTCGTTTTGGCCTTTATGTTCGTTTGCATGCATGTGTTAAAAAACATTGACCTTTGCGTTTGTTTTTTATGTGTATTGTTTTGGACTCTTCATTTTCCTTCATGTTTAAAGCTTTGCCTTTGTAGTTGGTTTTTTTTGTGTATATTTGCTTTGTACTGAAAAAAAAAGATACTTGAGCTTTGTCTCATTTTGATTGTCATTTAATTTCGTTGTATTTGGTTGTATATTGCTTTGGACTGAAATCAAATGTTGTCTCATTTTGATTTTTGCTTTGGACTAAAAACAAATGTAACCTTTGTCTCATTGTCACTCTCATTTTGATTAGTACTGTTTGATTTCTTCTATATCCAGCCGTGAAGCTGTCATTTGATTCTTATTTTTCCAGGTTTGTGTATGGTTATTGTGTTTCTGTTCGTTTTCATTGCCGTGTTAAAATCTTTTATTACTTTTGTATTTGATTTTTTTTATTTCCTCTGTTTTTGTCCATTTTTTTTCCTGTTACCCTTTACCTTTTTGTTGGGCTTTACTAACGTGTGTTGCTATTTTCTTCTCTTATATGCAGGTTTCTATTTTCGTCCAACTTTTTTTGCCGGATTGCTCCTGTTTGCAAAACCAAAAAGGTTTGCTAATGTCTGCTGTTGTTTTATTCTTACCACGTTTTGAGTTATGCATTTCTGTTTGGCGGGGTTTTTTGCAATGACAAAAAGGTTTTTAATGTTGGTATTGTCCCAACTATTTGTTCCTGTTGAATGTGATTCCTATTTTCTTTGTATTAGTCTCTCTTTTTGTGATTCGCAATGGTCTTTATTATTTGTGTTGTAGTGATGTCTCGCAAAGAAAATCTGATATATGAGTTACACACCAGAAAAGGAACATGGAAAATATTGTGCGTATCACTGATCTTTGGCAAGCTCGAAAGCAAAATAGTAAACAAACAATTGAGATGGTGTTGATGGACCAAACGGTTATTGTTGTGTTCTTTTTTATTATTGTTATTACTAATTTGTATTGTATGTCATGTCACTTCATTTTATGGTTTAAGTGTTTCAGGGTTCAAAAATTGGAGCTACTCTCTGGCAAGAACTCTTCATTGAATTGCGGGACAAGTTACAGTGTGGTTCTTCGTATTTGATTCAAAACCTGAGGATTGTTGACAACCAATCTGAATACAGAGTCAGCCCAGCTCCATATTTGGTTTATTTCCTAAAAACTACATCTGTCAAGGAAATCCACCGTCCAGAAATTCCTTCTAATGTTTATCTCATAACTCCTTTTACTGATATAATCTCTGGCCTCGTACCACGCCATACTTTAGTGGGTCAGTTTGTTTAGTTTTTTGTTTAACCAACAATTTTATAAGCATCTTTGTGTCAGACTAACATTTGTCTTGCCTGACCATGTTTGGCAAGATATTGTTGGTGTTGTTGTTGATCTGATCGATGTTAAGACAGTTAATCCCCCTCACAGGATGACAGTCAGGCTCAGGGATAACAGGTATTCAAATTTGTTAATTTTACATATACATACATACATACATATATATACATACATACATACATATATATATATATATATATATATATATATATATATATATATATGTTCACACACTAACCAAATCAGACGATTGCAGTTTGTCCTTATTATTTTATATGATGATATATGATATGATGAATAGGTTAGCAACAACTAACATACTGATTGTGATTGTTTGGTCATAGTAACTGCGACATTCTAATAACTGTTTGGGAGGACTATGCTATTCAGCTACATGATGCTATTGACAAAAACCTTCTGCTTTAGGAACCATTGGTTGTTATATTGACCTTAGGTAAAATCAAGGATGCTACAGGTGTGTCGGGTGTTGGTTAGTCTTTATTATGTAGATTGATTTACTTTAAGTGATAAATATGTATGTTGTTGATGATATTGATGGATATCATTCCAGACAAGTATCCCCTAAGCGTGCAGAATATCAAATTTGGATCTAAATTGTATGTCAACGCTGATATTACAGAGATACACGAATTTCGTCAAAGGTTTGTCATTAAATTTGCATTTTAACAGTGTTAGCATACTGCAGCGTTTATGTTTTTTAGTTCCATTGCATTTTTTATACACTTTAATGGTCGAACTCTAATTTTTTATATTGTTGTCCATTCAGTTTGTCTGTCCCATTTTATTCTGGTGGGATAATCAATGATAAAGATGGTTCTCAGTCCCAATCTAGCCAGAGTAATGTGGTGGAAAAATTTCTGCAGAATGCTCAAGTGGTCAGTATAGGTGAAATCAACAATCTCAGATAAGTTAATAGTTGAACAATGCTTTCGTTAATATGGCCTCTACCACATGTTTGTTTCCTCATCTATTATTCACCATGTTGCAGGATTGTTATTGCTTAACTGTTGGAACAGTTGACGAAATCATTATTGATGCTCCATGGAGTTATGACAGTTGTCCTAACTGTACAACCACATTTGATCCATCAAAAGGTGGCTCAGCTTGTCGTTCTTGCCATACCAGTGTGATCGATACAGTTCCACGGTTAGCCATGATCATTTTTTGTACTGATTATTTATTTACACGCTTTGCTGTTTTAGCAAATTTCCCTGAAATTTCTATGGATGTCAAGGTATAAATTAAATGTTAGGATGAAGCATAATGAGGACAAAGGAAACTTCCTTCTCTGGGATGCAACATGTATCAAGCTGTTTGGTAAGACTGCTGGAGAATGTCGAGATGAGTTGATAACGGTATGTTCTACACAATAGAACCATAAATTAAATAATGATTCTGTGATTTGTCATTGATACCATTTATTTCACCTGTCTAGGCTGGGGATGATATTAAGGTATTTCCAACGTGTGTTGATGAAATCCTGTCGAAAACTTGGGCTGTCAGATTTAAGTTCCGTTCACAATTACGCCAATCATCTGTGTTGGATGTGAGTGAAGAACTCCATCATATTCAATCATTGATAGCCACCCTTGGGTTGTAGGTAATAACTAAATAAGTTTATCACAATATAAGGTCAACAACAATAAATGGTGTTTCTCCTGTGTTAATATTTTTCATACAGGAACAATCAAGTAAGGGAAAAAGAATAGCTGTTGAGCCAGAAAGTTCACCACCAATTTTTGTTCCCATGGTGGGTCTTTTGTTTCAATATTGCATCATGTCAAATATTTACTTATGATATTGTTCTTAATATATATATATATATATATATATATATATATATATATATATATATATATATATATATATATATATTGGTAAATGTGTTCACAGCCATCGTTGTCGTAGTCTTCTGATTTCGATTCTGATGAGCATGCACAGTATCAGTTATCAACTAACAAACATATCAAAGCTGAGTAATTAGGACTTTCACAATCCTGTGACTTCAGCTTCTATGTTTTGTTTAACATCAATTTGATCGTATTGAATCTGCTCACTGAGTAGATATGACAATATATTTTGTGCGGTCCACCATCATTTCATAGCAAATGATGTATAAACAATCGAATATCAAATATATATGATATATGATAATATTTTATTAAACTTTAACTTTTCATTGGTATTCATCCGTCTTATACTCTTTACTATCATGAATACAATCACAATTATTAATTAAATGAATAACATACAACCATATCAATTAACTATTCAAATTGCGATACGATAGCATATAAATCGATTGCGTTTGCTTTATTTGCATATTACTAAGTCAAGTTTGACTGTATGACGAACAAAATAGTTGGTTTCATTCAATAAATTGTTGTTGTATTTTATCAATTAGCTTTAAATCATCTATGACGAGCAATCAACTTTAAATTCTTACAATCAATTAATTTTAAGATTTTAAAGATGAAACAAAAAAATTTAACTTATGTCATTTAATGGTTTAATTTACTTATTCTTATATTCATATTTATTTATGTTTTTATATAAAATTATATATAACAGGCAAGGGATAACACTTATAACAGTGTTTCGTTCCTTTTTCAAGTATATAACAGGGTTTGTTTTTTGCTTTCAAATATGTTGGCATATTACACTAGAATCAGTATTATTATATATTTATATATGGTTTTAAATTTTAATTCAATTAATATTAGTATTACTATTAATATTATTATTATTACTATTTTAATAATTATAATAAATAATACCAATTATATAATAATAATAATAATTATTATTATTATTTTAAAAAAATTTAACCCATGCTTAACGTATCCCAGACTTCCATAATTTATTATTATTTATATATTATTATTCATATATACAATATTCAATACACTGATTTTTTGAATACTTTACAATTATTATTATTTTGTTACTGACCTCATTATCTGCAAATGCATTTAATGTGTGCAACTATAAAAATATATGGTATCATTGTTCTATGTTTTATAGGCGGCTATTTTATGGGATGCCACGCTCAATGCCTCAATGCATTTAATAGAACACATATAAATACACGTTTACCAGCAACACTGACTAAGCTTCATGGGTTAGCTGGATTCACCAACTCTACCAACTTATTTCCCTCATTCGACGGCCTTTGTCAATTCCCCATTAATGTCAATCAATCAATCAATATCAATATCAATATCAATATTAATGCTATGAAAACAATTGTTAAAAAACTTTTGTTACTTCCGATTCATCTGGCAATGCCCCATTTATTTTCCAACATTTTGTTTCCTCCCTCATCAAAAATTACATGTTTACAACTTCAATAAGAAAAATGATGATCACAAATGTTCACACAACAGAGAATTTGTAGACCTAACATTTTAGAGCAGCAGATCATTTGTGCTGCACTAAACCATTGAGTATGAAATTTAATGCGTGTTTGAATACAAATTTTTCTATTGTTTTATGTTGTTCTGCTTTTTCTATTGCAAATACATATCCGTTTACTCGCTGAAGCAAATGCAAATAACTATAATATTGGTATCATTTTAAAGTCAGCCTACTACAACAACTTATTTAACTCAGTTTCAACATTTGATTTTCCTGCTGTTTAGCAATTATAAGCCAGTTGTTGCAGAAATCAAACTACTCATGGACATATATGCTGAACGAAGGAAGCGTAGGAAAACTATTTTACAAGACGAAAAAGACAACGTTCAACTACTAATGGTAATACTTAATACAGATTTGTAATTTGTAATTTGTAATTCATTTATAGATTATTATTATTCTTCATATCATCACATTAATATTATATTATACTTACAAAAACTATTGTTATAGACAACTTGCAGTGTATCTCACAATGTAGTCCAACCATTAACCATAATAATAACCCTTCTACAAGCTTCCAATCTACACCACCATCGCACGGGACTTTATCTATAAATGATTCTGAACGTTGCTCAAAAAGACATGCAGTCAATATTTCTTGCATCCAGATAAATTTGATGTCATCTTTTGAGCATAAAAAAAATAGAACAACTGCTTCTACATCCACATGCCAAGGCAGTAATCCTTATTCCAATATGACACATCAGACATTCATAGAGGTCATTTTTATTGTTATGCTATTATCAAATATCTACATGCACACATTTTATTTATTATTACATCTTTTTCAAAGTTTGTTCTACAGTCAACTTATATATAGAATGCCAAATTGTCTATTTATTATGCAGATAAACATGAGAGAGAAACTAACACTACACATCATAATCAATTTGTCGCCCATGACAGCTCACATTCCACCGATAATGATGTAAATATGACACATGAAAAGATCAATATAGGTATTTATCAACTTATTTAACACAATTTCAATGTTTGATTTTGGTGTTGTTTGGCAATTATATGGCAGTTATTGCAGAAATCAAACTACTCATGGACAAATATGCTGAACGAAGGAAGCGTAGGCAAAGTATTTTACAAGAACGGAAAAAACAACGTTTAGCTACTAATGGTAATACTTAATACAGATTTCTAATTTGCAATTTGTAATACATTTATACATTATTATTGTTCATATCATATTAATATTATATTATACTTACAAAAACTATTGTTATAGAAAACTTGCAGTCTAACTCACAATGTAGTGCAACCATTAACGATAATAATAACCCCGCTACAAGCTTCCAATGTACACCACCATCACATGAGACTTTATTTATGAAGGATTCTAGACATTGCTCAAAAAGACATACAATCAATGTTTCTTCCATCCCGAGAAATTTGATGTCATCTTATGACAATAAAAAAAATATAACAATTGCTTCTACATCCACATGCCAATCCAGTAATACTTATTCCAATATGACACAGTTAGACATTCACAGAGATAATTTTTATTCTTATGCTATTATCAAATATCTACATGCACACATTTTATTTATTATTACATTCTTTTCAAATTTTGTTCTACAGTCAACTTATATATAAAATGTCAAATTGGCTGTTTATTATCCAGATGAACAACAGACACCAACTAACACTACACAACATGATCAATTTGTCGGTGATGACAACTCAGATTCCACTGATGATGATGTAAATATGACACAGGAAAACATTGATATAGGTATTTATCCATCATTTATATTTTTTTATATTCTGTTTCTTCGATGATCAAATAAATAAATCGAATATTTCCGGCTGATGTGTGTTATACCATATCAATTTGCATAGAATACTCATTAAATGACCCAACAATAGACGATCTTGATGATTATGATGAACAGACCTTTCTATTTGCCTCATCTGCATACCAAAATACAGGTTTGATCTTCCAACTATAAAATTTATTCAAATGTGTTTGATATATTTAATTATTATTCATACCTTATTTATAGGTGGTACTTACATTGATATCGGAGATCCTGCATGGGAATGCCCACATTGTAAGGCTATGATGTGGTATGATGAGAGGATAAATAAAGACACAAACAAACAAACCAAGGTTTTCATTATGTTGTTCTGATGGAAAAATACAATTGCCTCTATTGCATGAATCACCCCATCCATTAAATCACTTACTTTTCAATAACCAGGATCCTAAAGCTAAGAATTTCCAGCAGTACATACGAATATATAATCTAATGTTTGCCTTTACATCTCCCGGTATCAAATTTGACAAATCCTATAACACTGGAAAAGGACCTCCAACTTTCCGTATACATGGACAAACACACCATCTTATTGGAAGCCTCCTCCCTATGCCTAATAATCCACCTAAGTTTGCACAACTATATATTTATGATATAGACAATGAGATCATCAACAGACTTTCACAAAACCCGTTAGTATTCATACTTATGTCACACATGTAAAAAATTACATATTCAAATAGTTGTGTGTACTGTTCTAGCTAATTTTTTATTTACAGGATGCATGATATGCTTGATGAACAGATTATCATTGCAATCAAAGACATGCTTGATCATCACAATCACTATGCTCAAAGGTTTCGAATGGAAAGGGACAAATTGCATTCTGTTGCAGTTCCAGACCTGAAGATGAAACTCATTAGTCAAAGACAAACAGACGAAAGGTTGTATAACTTACCAACTACCACTGAAGTTGCTGCCTTGATTGTTGGTGATGAACACTCAGCTGATAAAAGAGATATTATAATAGAAAAACAATCCGGACTTCTGAAGAGAATACATGAACTTCATCCTGCATATTTGCCTTTGCAATATCCACTTTTATACCCAAAAGGAGAAGATGGTTACAGACTAAATATACATCACAAAGATCATGCCAATATACATGCTGCAAAGAGGAAACAAGTCACATTGCGCGAATATTTTTGTTACCGCCTACAGTCAAGAACGAATGAAGCACAGACTATACTTCATTCCAGAAGATTATTTCAGCAATGGATTGTTGATGGATATTGTATGATTGAGTTTCAAAAACTAAACTATGTCAGACAGCATCAACAACAACTCAAGGTTGACAAATACATCAATTTAACTGGCTCTAATGATCATCCTGAAACACTTGGTAGGGACAGAGGAAAGAGAATCATACTGCCAAGTATTTTTGTTGGTAGTCAAAGATATATGGAGCAACTGTATTTTGATGGCATGGCAATTTGTGGACATCTTGGATTTCCAGACTTATTCTTAACAATGACATGTAATCCAACATGGCCAGAAATACAACGCAAGGACACACAATCCAATCTGACCCCCAATAATTGCCCTGATATTATCACACGAGTTTTCAAAATAAAACTCAATCAATTAATGAATGACTTAAAACATGGCAATATCTTTGGCAATATTATTGGATGTAAGTAATAAAAAATTCTATGACTTTTTCCCTACTTTCTAAATTGATGTTTATAATATCACTAATGCAAGTTTATTACAGATATTTATACAATTGAGTGGCAAAAAAGAGGATTGCCACATGCCCACATTTTAATTTTTCTGCACCCTTCAAACAAGTTACCAAACCCACACGATATTGATCAAATGATTTCAGCAGAAATACCTGACAAACAAACCCAGGCACAATTATTTGAAATTGTGTCCAACCATATGATGCATGGACCATGTGGGTTTGCAAATAAAAAATCATTATGTATGGTCAATGGAAAGTGCATTAGATGTTTTCCAAAAAAATTCCATGGAGTAGCAATTGTTGACCAGGATGGATTCCCAGTTTATGGGAGAAGAAATGATGGACGTACGGTGATGAAAAATGGAATTGAACTAGATAACAGATTTGTTGTACCATACAATCCACAACTCTTATTAAAGTATAAAACACACTTAAACGTGGAATGGTGTAATCAAAGTACATCCATTAAATATCTGTTCAAATACATCAACAAAGGTTCTGACCGTATCACAACTTCTCTTGGAAATCAAGATGAAATTAAGCAATATCTTGATTGCAGGTATCCTTCTATTCTCACCTGATTCAATTAACAAAATCATTTAACATAAATTAATTTATTTGATGTTATATGTTTAACTCAAACTTACCAACATCTGATTCTATCTTCAACAATATATGTGTGCTGCTTGAATCATTAGATATGTATCTCCCCCAGAAGCATGTTGGAAAATTTTTGCATTCCCAATGCATGCGCGTTCCCCGGCAGTGGAGCAGCTATATTTCCACCTTGAAAATCAACAGCATGTTTACTGGACAGATGATCAACAAATAGGTGAAGTCCTATCAAAAATCACAATCAAAGAATCCATGTTCACAGCCTGGATGCATTCTAACAAAATATGTTCTTATGGACGGGATCTTACATATCATCAATATATCTCAAGATTTGTTTATGTCGCCCGCAAAAGATGCTGGCAACCAAGAAAACAAGGGAATACAATAGGCAGACTCATATGGGTCCCACCTTCAGCTGGTGAACTGTTTTACCTTAGAATGATGCTATCCATTGCCAAAGGTGCACAGTCTTACAGTGACATTAGAACAGTCAACGGCCTGGTATATCCTACATTTAGGGAAACATGTTTTGCAAAAGGCTTTCTAGGTAGTGATCAAGAATTTATTAGTGCTTTACAGGAAGCTAATAATTGGGGTACTGCACACTACCTAAGAAAATTATTTGTCAAGCTTTTATTTATGAACACCATGGACAGACCAGAATATGTTTGGCAACAGACATGGCAATGGATGGCAGATGATATCATATTCAATCATAGAAAACAAGGTGATTTTATATATTCTAAATAAATATTGTTTACTCATAATCATTATGTTTATTATTTTACTAATCACAGGTATTCGCCTTACTGAAAAGGAAACAATTCATTTATGCTTAACTGAGATTGAGAATATGCTACAAGCGAACAGAAGGAGCTTGCGATATTTTCCATCCATGCCATACCTAATAGGATATGCACGAAACCAACATCATAATAATTTGATCCATAATGAAATGGCATATGACAAAGAAATGTTAGCAGAACAATACAACACGACATACCAATTACTCACAGGTATTCACAAATTATGACAAATTTGATATAGCAACTCCTTAATCACAATAGTATATATTACTATTTGTCAATATGTGTATATATAATTACAGATGAGCAAAAAACTATTGTCGATACCATTATGTCTGTAGTTAACACTCAATCAGTTGTAGTTTACTTTCTCTATGGATATGGTGGAACTGGCAAAACATTTGTTTGGACAACCTTATCATCTAGTATACGCTCCAATGGTGGAATTTTTTGTACAGTTGCTTCAAGTGGAATTGCTTCATTACTATTGCCTGGTGGTCGGACCGCACATTCCAAATTTGCTATACCAGTCCCTACAATAGAAAATTCAACATGCAATATTCATCAAGGCAGTGAGTTAGCTGAATTATTAAAGGTTACAAAACTAATAGTCTGGGATGAAGCTCCAATGTGTCACAAATTTGCATTTGAGGCACTAGATAAAAGTCTTAAAGACATCATGCAAAACAATCTGCCTTTTGGAGGGAAGATTATCGTTTTTGGTGGAGATTTTCGACAGATCTTGCCAATTGTTCCAGAAGGTAATCGCTCAGACATCGTCCATGCAACTATAAATGCATCATACATTTGGGGCCATTGCCAAATTCTTAAACTTACAAAAAACATGAGATTGCTATCAAATGCTCCCCAACAGCCCAACAATGAAGAACTCAAACAATTTTCACATTGGCTACTTGACATAGGAGATGGAAAAATTGGACAATATAATGACGGATTTTCAGAAATCACTATTCCAGATGAGTTTCTTATAAAAAATTATGATAATCCTATCCATGCTATTGTTGAAGCCACCTATCCTAGCTTGATAGATAACTACAGTGACACAAATAACTTGCAAAAAAGAGTTGTTCTTGCCTCTAAAAAAGAAATTGTTGACAAAATAAATGATTATGTCCTATCACTTATACCCAATAACGAAAAAGAGTATTGCAGCGCAGATAGTATTGATAAATTAGATGAATTGCTCAATCCTGCTTTCGCATTATTGCCACCTGAATTTCTGTATTCATTGCAAACATCAGGTATACCTAATCATAAATTAAAACTTAAGGTTGGAACTCCAATCATGCTAATACGAAATCTCGACCAGACTGATGGCCTATGCAATGGAACTAGGCTCATTATCACCAAACTCAGATCTAATGTGATTGAGGTTGAAGTAATTACTGGGCCTAATTCAGGAAATAGGACATACATACCCAGAATAAATATGTCTCCTTCTGAATCTCCATGACCATTCAAACTTATAAGGAGGCAGTTTCCATTCATAGTTTCTTATGCTATGACTATAAACAAATCTCAGGGACAATCATTACACCACATAGGACTGTACTTGCCACACCCAGTTTTTGGTAATGGCCAACTATATGTTGCACTCTCAAGGGTTAAAAGCAAAGATGGACTTCATATTCTCATACATGACAATGACGGTAATCCAAAAAATATTACCACTAATGTTGTTTACAAGGAAGTCTTTGCCAATTTATAAACAGGTATCCTTCCATCGTACAATACAATTATGCTGTCGCATTAATTACACCTTTCTGTTTGTTTGTTTTATTCAGTCTGACATATAACACATGTACTATGTATGTTGTTGCATTCCAAAATTGTTATACTAATGCAACTTCAACAAATTTATTTAATTCTACATCATATTCGGTTTTACTCCTTTTGTTCAGTTTGACATATAACACATGTACCATGTATGCTGTTGCATTCCAAAATTCCTATACTGACTTCGGGGAATTCAATGCAACTTCAACAAATTTATTTAATGCTGCAAATGTTATCTGAAAATTTATATTACATGGTCAATATCAAATTGTTTATTTCATGGTAATTTATTTATATAACTGCAAATCATACAATTATTTACGAAATACACGTACAAATTCATATTATGGTTAATTAAATTGAAATCCTTTTTTATTTAATGTGATTTAACGAAAATGTTTTCCAACTACCTGGACCACCCCTGCACATTTTGTATTCGTGCTTACACTCCTATACGATTGGTTTTTACACTTCCACTTAGTCTACAAATAAATCCAACTTCAATCCTTTAATATTTAATATGAATGATATCATATGATTTAATTTAATGAAAATGTTTTCGAAGTCCCTGGGGTCCTGGACCAACCATCCACAGTTTTTATTCGTGCTTCCAGTCCTATACCATTACCTTTTGAACTTCCACTTAGTCTACAAATAAATTCAACTTATATTCACTGTCAAATTAAAATTACACCAACGAATCCGTATTCCTAATAAATACACTGTACAATTGCTGGTCAACCCTTACTTTTCTCGATACGTACACACTTCCTACACGCTTAATATCCTTGCTTACTCTGCTATTAGATTGCCTTCTGAACTTCCACTTTGTCTACAAAAGAAAACCACTTTCCCATCCCACATAAAACTTACACCACTAAGGCACCATCGTAATAAATGCACTAAGACAATTACTGCAGTTGTATCTCCCTATACTACATCAAATGTAATCATTATCGGGAGACGTCAATGCTGTATAGGGTTGTGACTCTTCACAACTCTTTTTTGCATCGTTCAACAACAAAGAGTCACCATTTAATTTGTTAATTAAATCAGTCATTATATCGATATAACACCATCGCCACTTTCAGAACCAAATGTTGGTTAAGTTGTTTTTATCTTTTTCCGCAAGATATATTTTAATTGAACAAAAGTAATTTAAGGCATTAGACCTTTAAACGATCTTTTGATTTTTGAAATGGAGAGAAACGTTAAGGTGTTGGACCATTAACGATCTCTTGGTTTTGAAAGGAGAGAAACGTTAAGGCATTGGACCATTAACAATCTCTTGGCTTTTGAAAGGAGAGAGAAACGTTAAGGCGTTGAACCATTAACGATCTCTTGGGGTGGTCGAAAAAAGCGGGACTTTTGCTCCTACGTATCCTCAATTGCAATGATGAAATTAGACCTACGTAGTTCTTGCATAAGCGATAAAGTTATGTGTTGATTTTATGCTTTTGAACGGTCCATGTTAATCGATAAAAGCAAAGAGGACTGTTTAAGGCGTTGGACCTTAAAACAGTTTTGAGTGACTTTTGCGGACGAAGCTTGATTTGTGAGTTGATTTTAGCCTTAGTTTCACTTTGGTTATTAGTCAATTCATTCAAGGAAAACTTTCAAAGAAAAATGTCTGATTGATTTTTTTGATTATTTTATTCAAAGATATTTTGATTATTTTATTATTATTTTTTTCAAGATATTTTTATTATTTTATTATTATTTTTCTTTTTTTTATTTAACCGAGGTTACAGTGTGAACAATCGATTAGATTTTGCTTTAACAGTGATTAAACGATATTACAACACAAATAATTGGTTGAAATTCATTTAATCATTTATTAGGCGAGATAAAGGCTTAAACGCTCGATTAAAGCTCGTTAAAAACAGAAGAAAAGAAAACCGAAAGGGAACGAAATAAAGATGAAAGCCAACAAAACAAGAAATGAATTGAAAGTCTCGGATTCGAAAACTTACCGGTTGAAGAACGAAGAACGGACGAAAAACGGCGAAGAACGACAGAAAATCTTCACGAAATTGCTCACGAAAACGTCTCGAAAGCGTTATGGAAGCACCTTGGCTTGGATTTTCTTCACGGAAACACATTTTTTCACCCAAAACAATTGAAATGCATAACATATGGGTCAGGGCCTCTTTGGAACAGCCCCCTCGGCCTATTTATAGAAAAAATGGGGAGGAGGTTGCCGCCCAGGCGAGCTAGGTTGCTTCCTCCTTAAGCAACCCTAGATTCAAAAATTTCTATTTACACCCCTATCTTGATAAGTTCACCCCCCTATTTTTGAGTTTTTGGTTGTTTTTTTTTTCGAAACCTCATGAAACTTTACGGATTCCACGACGATGGGTGTTAAGCCTTCCAAAGTGATCAACAATGGTCCCTGGATGAAATTAGAGTGTAACAGTCTATTTACACACCCCCCACTTTGCTAAATACACTCCCGTTTTCGTGTTTTTGGCCGGTTTCTCTGCGAAACATTCTGGAACTTTACGGATTCCACGGCAATGGGTGTTAAACATTTTGAAGTGGTCAAACGAAGGTTGCATGCCGGCAAACAATGGTCCCCGGACGAAATTAGGGTATGACAACAAATTATTACAAACTCATTAACTATAAATATCACTCACTATGAGCACTAGCTTGTTAAACAGGGTTGCCATGATCTTGGAAATCATTAGCTATTAGACATTGATGGAGAAAGAAATAAAAATGTTTTTGATAATTTCACAATATCTTACAACTAGACACTAAAGGATCCACTCACTACGAATGACACAACAGTAACCATCATGAATTGCAAGGGGAAATGAAAAACAAAACCTAGATGTCTTTGTTACATCTTTTGGTACACTTTCTGCTACAAAGATAGGAACCTTGTATAAAAGTGAATCTCCAAAGGCACTGGACCCTGTATAAAAGAGAAAAAGTCATGTTAGGTTATATCCTTGGAGTTGGAGAGTAGTTATGGCAAAAACATGGTACAAGTTTTGTGGTAAGAACCTCAGAAATATAAATAACAAGCCACCATGCAACATAAGAAGCACTTGACACTCTCATTGCCTACATATATTCCAAAATCAACATTTTGTCACCTTGGATACCCCAAATAAAAATAACTAACATTCTAATCGCAAAAAACTATCATAATTTCTTTGAACTTATCCCTTTATGTCTATAAAATCATCATTCATGAATTTTTAGTTGGACCAACTAAAAAATCATTTCAATTTTTTTCCACTAGAATATTGTAGTTAAAAAATCGTTACAAGAAGAGGAGCTCCTGCAAATTTCCTATGTTGTCTGGAATAGGACCATTGAAGTTACAACCAACAATAATTATGTTGACAAATGAGAAAGCATATGTTTTGTTAGGATTGTTATTATCAAAACTAATTCAGATTTGAGTTACTAGTTTAACAATCAATTCTACATTACAAGGTTGACAGCTTGTTCAACTCCCTAATGGATTCTATACGTGGTCCAGGCATGTCCTTGTTGTAAGATAGATCCTTATAAGAGAAAAATCGATAGTTACTTTAATGAAAAAAGGAAAAATCAAGAATTAAAAAATAGATCAAATTATAAAAATTGAACAATGCAAGCTGCTAGGCTAAGAATCCTAACTCGCAAGTTAAGAGATCTCTTAGCTAAGGTGTATTGCTTTTTTGAAGTCGCAAGCTTATGTATTAAAATGCAGTTAGGCTAGAAACATCAAACTTCCTCAGGCAACATGAATTGATAAGTCTTTCTAAAGGCTTGAAATCAAACAATTCAGTCAATTATGGGTGTTCATGTGTGTATATATGTATATAGCTAGAAAGATACATGCATGATATCATTCTTGCATGTTTGGTATTTTATTTAAAATCCCTTTTTATAAGGTAAAGACTTATGAAAATTAAGTTGATAATAATTAGCCAGGAGCACTCAAACATTAATTATTAATAATAAAATATATTTTAAAATGTTTTAAATTCCTAATTAAGTGTTTATTATACGTACCCAAGTGTGCATGCTTGAACCATGATGCAATGAAGCAAGTGTATTCGCTTGCAGATAGGGATAGAAAATAACCTGCAATTCCATTCTGAAGATCTTTTCACCGACAACTTAATTAGGAGAATTTTAATATTATTGAAGCGAGTTTGAAGGTAGTTGTGGGTTGTAACACCCCATTTTTCGTAAAATAAATAAAAAGAGTTTTATTTAAAAATTAATAGATTTTTTAGAAATTAAACAAATGAGAGAAAAAGGTTTTTGTTAATTAAAATAAGGGTTTCATAGTATTAAAAATAAATAGAGTAAAATAGAGTTCCTTTTTATAAAAGTAAAATAAAGAAAAATAGTGTAAGTAATATGCTCAGAGTACCCTAGCTATAAATAGGGATATATTAGGTCAATTTTTACATTTATGATATGTTTCTACGCTCTCTCTTCCACCCTAATTTCTTCTCCCTTCTCCCTCTCCCAAAACCCTCTCTTTTTCCCGCATATATCTAAACATGTCCTAGTAAAAGTACGATACCAGACTTGTAATTGTTGGATCATCTTGAAATTTGGCACCACCTTCGAAATTCATTTTCGCACATGCCCACCGTTTGGATTTGCAGAATAATGTCTATATAGAGAGAAATGCCTATCGCATGGAGACAATGAAATTGAGACTTTAATCCCTTCTCCTTCTCTCTAACGCTTGAAAACCTTAGCAGAGTAACCAGAGGAAAAACTTGAGGAATCTTAGGGAGCCGCTAGAAATGTCACTACCACTGTTAGACTACATACATGAGCTCGCTTAGAGGTAAGGGATGAGTTTATCACAATTGGGGTTAGAGTGAACATGTGTAGGGATCCTTAGAGGATCAAATTGAGGTTAATTTTGGGTTTTTTTTATTTGTTTTAATTTTTCCTGTACAATGATATCTATAAATTGCTCATGATTGATGCCCTGATGTTAATTGGATGGTTTCAGTGAGTGTTTGGCTAAGAATGTTAGAAACCTAGAAATTTGGGAATTCTTGATTCTTGCATGTTTTCTCCAAATTGATTGAGGGGTTTTGTTCCCCATGATGTCATCACATGTTCTGTGCTATTTGTTTTGAATTTGGGTGTGTTTTGAGGTTTGAATTATGCCTCTTTTGCTTCATGAAATGGAGGTTTTTTGTGATGCACGACCATGCTTGATGAAGGCACACCTGTGCTTAGTGAAAATCTATTGTTTTAAGCCCGTGCTATTTTTTCCTAACAACATGAGTTAACTTGAAGCCTTAAAATGACTAATAAAATAATTGAATTAGGTTTTGTGGTATTCATGAAAGATGTAGCCTTGGATGTTAGCTAACATATGTCGTTGGTTTCACCCAATTCAGAGTTGTATAGCCCCTTAGGGAGTCAAACTACTGAGCAATGGTCGAGCTATTAGGATTAAATAGTGAGCACTACTACAAAAGCGATATTCAAAGACGGTTCTAAAGTACATTCAAAGACGCTTATGGAACTTTCTTTGAAGCCAATGACGTTAAAAGTGTTGACTAATGATGATGATTATGTAAAAAACTATCTTAAAAAATGTATCTTTCTAAAATGGTTCTTAGCTAAGATTTGTCTTAGAATGTGACTCTTTTAAAGAACCATCTTAGAATGTGGCTCTTCTAAGACGATTCTTAGCTAAGAACCATCTTAAAAGAGTAGAATGTGACTCTTCTAAGATGGTTCTTAATAAAGAACCGTCTTAGAATGTGGCTCTTCTAACCATTTTAGAATTTATTTTTTTAATTTTCTATCATACCATCTAGTTACCGCTACCTCTTTCTATGCACTTAATTCTCATTTTTGGCCATACCATAATTTGTGCATGCATGAAACATATACCTTATCCTAATTGACAATAACATATACCTTATCCTAATCTCAAAATACAAATATAATCTCTACATTTACTAAAAGATGATTTCAAGTTTGAAGGGTACTTACAATAAAATAAGCAATGTAGCTAACAACAAATGTTAGAGCAATCTCAATCACTATATCATTAAAAATAAACCCAAGCCACAATGCAATCCCAAAAACAATACCCATTCCTACATTGGACAAAGCAAACAGTCACATGAGCAAAGATAATTTTCACCACTACTGCAACGAAGAAAAAGGTAAAACCTACACTACAAGTGAAACTTGTGTGTCGCAACCTGTTGTTAAACAAGTGGCCTCTGATATCTTAAGAAGAGGGGGGTTGAATTAAGATATCACAATCATTTCTAAATTAAAAAATTCTATTTTGATTTAAACCCAAATCCCAAGACTCCTTTTAAAATGAACTCCAAAAGAATTATGCAAATTAATATTACTGAATAGAAGTAATAAGCAATAATAAATAAAGGAGTTTAAGAGAAGAGAAAATGCAACCTCAGATTTATACTGGTTCGGCCACACCCTTGTGCCTACGTCCAGTCCCCAAGCAACCCGCTTAAGAGTTCCACTATCTTATAAAATCCCTTTACAAGTTCTGAACCACACAAGGACAACCCTTCCTTTGTGTTTAGATTTCTTTACAACAAGAGACCTCGGTCTCTTAATCCCTTTTGAGAAGAAGAAATCTCTCTTGAAAGAGATAGATTGAACAATTGAGCATTCAAATAATTCCTTATTGAATTGCAAGTGTATTGGCCAAGGAATTTTTAAGAGGATAAGATGATTTTGCTTTTTGAGAGGATAAGACATTTTTTGTTCTGAAAAAATCTGAGCAAATTCGTGTTCCAAGTCACATATAAATAGACCTTTGATGGCCATTAAAAAACCTTTTGAACAGATGTGACTCATGGAAATAATTTTCTGAAAATCTCCTCTAGTAATCGATTACAAGACTTGTGTAATCGATTACAGGCTTTAAAATTTGAATCAAAACGTTCAGTAACTGCTAGTAATCGATTACCATTCATGTGTAATCGATTACACAGTGTAAAATTTAAATTCAAATTTGTGATGGCTGTTATAAATCATTTTGGCCACTGGTAATCGATTACATCCTCTGGTAATCGATTACCAGAGAGTAAATCTCTTGAAAAAGACATTTTAGCTTAAATTTCTTGGCCAAACCTTTTGCTATTTCAATTTGGAATTCCCTTCCTAAATCACTAGAGATCTTCTTGATGTTGTATCTTGTATTCTTGGATTTTTGTCTTGAATTAAACTTGAGAAGCGCATTTTCATAAGGCATCAAAACATCATGATCATATGGCATCATCAAAACATCAAAGTCAAAGTCTTTGCTTCTACAATCTCCCCCTTTTTGATGATGACAATTTAATTCCTGAAATCAAGATACAAGCAGAGTATATGCAAGATATAATGTTGGGTTCACTCATTTCATACCCCCCTATGTTTTGGAATTAATGATCACTTGATCACTTGATTTCTAAGCTTCTAAACGCTTCTAAACCAACCTGTTTCTCTCCCCCTTTGGCAACATAAAAAAGCCAAAGTACGTAGTAAGCAACACAAGTGCATTTATATAATCCAAGATAACTAAAGTTCATAGAATCATTTATAAGTCAAAACCAAATATAATCCAACCAAATATAATCCAATCATAAAATACTAAGTGCCAAATACCGAAAGATAATGAAAGTTCAGAAAATGATAACTTAAAAAACATAGCCAAATACATGGCTTATAATAAATGATAATAATAATCTAAAACTAAGAAGGCGGTGGAAGGTCGAAGCACCGACGAAGATAAGTCACATCCTCTTCAAGCTGCATGATGCGGGTATCCATGCCTTCAAAGCGACCATCCAAGGAATCGAATCATTCACCAACATAGGTGTGGAGGCCCCGTAACTCTGAAAGAACTTCATTCATAAGGGCTGAGGAATCATCTCGTTGAGGAGAAGGAGAAGGAGTATGCTCGTCTTGTGGAGGTAGCACGTCCTTCTTCAGCCATTGACCATCACGATCCTTACGGTAACCAAATGAAGTTACTGCACCAGCACCTATAGCAAAGGATCGCTTGACTTGAACAAAAGGTTCATCATCAAGAGGAATTTGAAAATGACAGAGAAAAATGGTGACCAATTGAGGATATGGAAGAGGTGCATTGGCCCGTAATGCCTTATGCATTCGGTACCTAACCAAGTGAGCCCAGTCGATCTGACGACCGGTAAGGAAAGCCCACATCAAAATCAAGTCCTCCTCAGAGGCTTGATCCAAATTAGAAGAACGGGGAAGCAAAATTCTAACAATAATATAATGCATGATGCGACAATCAAAGGTTAATGATCCGATCAGCAATCTACCAGTCATTTCAGCCTGGTCATTACAAACCATACGGCGAGCATCATGACTAGAATAGTCAAATTTCCAGTCATCAACAATGGTTCCCTCAAAAGGTGCACCTTGACTGGGTAATCTAGTTAATGAAAAGAACAAAGATTGATCAATGATCAGAGAAATATCATGCACCTCAGAGTGAATAATACCATCCTGAATTTTTAAATTACTATAAAAGACTTTAACAAGTTCAAGATAGTAAGGCAATTTTAAGGACATAAAATCAACTAATCCAGAGTTTTGAAACACTTGATAACAATCAAATGTCTCATCATTAATGAAATTTGGGTCTAGGTACTTAGGGTCTAAGATGATCCTAGAAGAAAATTGAGAGTTGTACCATAGACGTTGATCATCTGAAGAAAATAAAGTAGATGATCATGGAGATTATAAGGAAGGATGAATTGGTGTTATGGATGCTTCAGATGGTCCGTGGCGGCGATGGCCAGCAGCAGAGGTGGTGGAGGACGTTCCCTTTCGCTTCTTCGATGATTCTGCCATTTGATGAAGTTTTAATGAATTTCAATCGGTGGAATCGAAAGAGGAGTGAAAATGAAGAAGATTGGGCTTTGTGGGACGTGATTTGGTTAAGAATTGAGGGAGATATGAAGGTTTGAAGATTAGGGAAGAAGAGACACGTCGAGAGGAGTTTGGCTGCGCAGCGTTACTGGTTTACGTGAGTATTTATAGAAGATGACATTATGTAATCGATTACAAGGTTTGGTAATCGATTACATGAGCATTTAGCCTTCTGGTAATCGATTATAGGCTACTGTAATCGATTACAGGCTATCTGTTCTTGTGTAATCGATTACACGTAATGGTAATCGATTACCAGAACAATATCTAGGTTGCTTCATCAAAGAATATCTATTTCTATGCTAAAAACATCTATCTATATCAATTATCAATACTAATACTCATTTATTTCAATCAAACAAGTATTAATCACACAATTAACACACCAATCAAACATAATCAACATCTTAGAATCAAAAATCAATCAATCATGAAATATTAATATTTCAATCAACCAATCAATCCTTAGTTATCCAAATCACTAATATCTAAGAGACCTAATTCTCTTCTAATGGAAAAGAATGTTTCTTTGGGGAGAGGTTTTGTGAAAATATCAGTAAGTTGATTCTTTGTATCAACAAACTCTAACACACAATCTCCCTTTAGAACATGATCTCTTAGAAAATGGTTCCTAATTTCTATATGTTTGGTTCTAGAATGTTGAACTGGATTTTTGGAAAGATTGATTGCGCTTGTATTATCACACTTAATAGGTATATGGTCAAGAAGAATTCCATAATCAGAGAGTTGTTGCTTCATCCATAAAATTTGTGCACAACAACTGCCGGCAGAAATATATTCTGCTTCTGCAATGGATAAAGTAACACTATTTTGTTTCTTACTATGCCAAGAGACTAGAGCAGATCCAATGAACTGACAAGTTCCACTTGTGCTCTTTCTATCTGTTTTGGAACTGGCAAAGTCTGAATCAGAGTATCCTATTAAGGTGCATATGGAATTTCTAGGATACCATAAACCTATATTCATAGTGCCTACTAAATATCTTATGATTCTTTTAACAACACTAAGATTTGATTATTTGGGATTTGATTGAAATCTAGCACACATATACACACTAAACATTATATCAGGTCTGCTAGCAGATAAATAAAGAAGGGATCCGATCATACCTCGATATTGCTTAACATCTATTGACTGATCGGTTTCATCTTTATCTAAATAGCAAGTAGTGCTCATTGGTGTAGCCATGTGCTTAGCATTTTCCATGCCGAATTTGTGGATTAACTCTTTGCAGTACTTGGATTGTTTGACAAAGATACCATCCTTGGTTTGTTTAATTTGTAATCCAAGAAAGAAATTAAGTTCTCCCATCATTGACATTTCAAACTCACTTTGCATGTCATGAGAGAATTCCTTGCACAATAATTCATTAGTAGATACAAAAATAATATCATCAACATAATTCATGCATGTTATTTAGTTCATAACATGCATGAATTAGACTCAAAATTCAAAAGATAGGCTAAGAATGACAAGAATACATGAAAAAATGTATCTAGAATTCAATCAACAAAATAAAAATTCAACATAAACTTAGAACATAATGTGACAATTACTATGACTAAACATGACTTTAAGACAACATGGATTAAGTGATTTACACTTAGACTTTTGTGTCTTTTTTTTTCTAATCAATATTTTGGAAGAAAATTTAGATCTAAAGGTTCAGCACAAGAATATTATGAATGAAAAAAGATAGAGCCTAAAATCAACACAAAAACATGATTCAAGAGTAGATCTATAAAATTTGAACCATAGAAATGCAAGAACAAGTGTAGATCTAAGATTTAATCGGTTTATTTTTTTTTAATATACTCTAAACAACACCAAACCACAAGACAATGGAGGATATACATGGAGAATAAGATGAAGAACTAGGAATTAAAGAGAATTCACCGAACAAAAAGATAGGGAAGCAAAAGAACATCACCTAGATGAAGATGCTCTTGATACCACATGATGTAAGCTCCATTGGAGCTTGTAGGCCTAGGATCTTCTTCATCAATGGATTCCTTTGCTTCTTGGAAGATGAATGGCAGTGGAATGGAGAAGGAAGAGAGAGAGGAGATGCCACTTCAATGAGAAGATGAGTCTAGAAGAAGCTCACCACCATAGGAGGCCATGGATAAGAGCTTGGAGGAAGAAGGAGATGAATGAAGGGAGAGGAAGAGAAGAGCACGAAATTTTGTGCTCTAAAAGAGCTCTGAAATCTGAAGTTTAATTTTCAAATGATCAAAGTTCAAAAAATGCACACACATAGTCTCTATTTATAGCCTAAGTGTCACACAAAATTGGAGGGAAATTTGAATTTCTATCAAATTTCACTTGAATTTGAAATTGAATTTGTGGAGCCAAAATTTCACTAATTATGATTAGTGAATTTTAGATATGGTTCAGCCCACTAATCCAAGATCAAGTCCAAGATTCTTCACTAAGTGTGCTTAGGTGTCATGAGGCATGTAAAGCATGAAGGACATGCACAAAGTGTGACTATATGGCAATGAGGTGTAGCAAGCAAATGCTCACCTCCCCCTCTAAAATTTAATTGGATTGGGCTTTTCCCAATTCAATTAAATTTATTTCTCAACACACACATCAAATATTCACTTAATGCATGTGAAATTACAAAACTACCTCTAATACAAAAACTAGTCTAGGTGCCCTAAAATACAAGGGCTGGAAAATCCTACATTTCTAGGGTACCCTGCCTACATTATGGAGCCCTAAATACAAGGCCCAAAATTAATGAAACCTTAATCTAATATGTGCAAAGATAAGTGGATTCATACTTAGCTCATGGGCCCGAAATCTACCCTAAGACTCATGAGAACCCTAGGGCCTTCTCTTGCATCTTTGGCCCAATCTTCTTGGAGTCTTCTATCCAATGCTCTTGGGGGGTAGGATTGCATCAATTGTTCTCTTATTATAAATTCTATAAGCTTTACTATGCAAAGAATAGCCATGGAAAATTCCTTCATCTGACTTAGCATCAAATTTTCCTAAGTTTTCTTTTCCATTATTTAATACATAACACTTGCAACCAAAGACATGAAGATGTGAGATGTTTGGTTTCCTACCATTGAACAGTTCATATGGAGTTTTCTTTAAGATGGGTCTTATTAAAGCCCTATTCATGATATAACATGCAGTATTAACGGCTTCAGCCTAAAAATATTTTGGAAGAGGAGTATCATTCAATAAGGTTCTAGCAATTTCTTGCAAAGACCTATTTTTCCTTTCAACAACTCCATTTTGTTGAGGGGTTCTAGGTGCAGAAAAATTATGTTCAATGCCATGCTTTTCACAAAATAAATCAAATTCTTTATTTTCAAACTCACCCCCATGATCACTCCTAATAGATATAATTTTGAGGTTTTTCTTATTTTGAATAACTTTTGCAAGTTTCCTAAATGCTTGAAATGCATCATTCTTATGAGTGATAAATAGTGTCCAAGTGTATCTAGAATAGTCATCAACTATAACAAGGGCATAGTAACTTCCTCCAAGACTCATGATTCTAGAAGGGTCAAACAAATCCATGTGTAGTAATTGTAAAGGTTGAGTAGTTGAAACAATCTTTTTGGATTTGAATGAAACTCTAGTTTGTTTTCCTTTTTGACATGCATCACATAGTCTATCTTTTTCAAATTTTAGTTTTGGAAAACCAACAACTAAATCTTTTGAAATCAATGTATTTAAGTGTTCCATGTTTATGTGAGAAATACGTTTATGCCATAGCCATGGATCATCATCTTTGCTAAGAAAACATTTATTATTATCTAGTTTTTGGCTTAAGTCTATCATATAAACATTGTTAACTCTATACCCTATATGCTTTATATTTGTATCATGTTTATGTTCAATAAGACATTTTTGAGAATCAAATGATACTAGATAGCAAGTTGTGCTTAAGGCCTTCAACAAGTAGAACATTTTCAATGGAGTTTGAAGAATTCGTACCTATTTTTCCAACTCCAAGAATTCTACCTTTGTTGTTATCACCATAAGTAACATGCCCACTTTTCTTGGGAGAGATATGTGTGAACTTTGATGAATCTCCCGTCATATGCTTTGAACAACCGCTATCTATGTACCATTTCTTCTTCAAAGATACCTACATGATCAAGTTTGTGACTTAGGTACCCAAACTTTATTGGGTCCTTGTGTGTTAGTATTGACTAAAGATCCTTTTGGGACCTATATCATTTTGATATTGTTGCAATTTTTCTTAAAATAACATGTAGATGTGCCATGCCCTTTTCTTCCACAATAAAAACATGTAATGAAAGGAGAATTGTATTTTTGTGAGAAAGAAAAGAAACTTTTGTAAAACTTTTGTAAAACTTTTGTTGTTTTTCTGGTTTGTATCCAATTCTTGCTTTATCAAAAATACATCTTTGATTTCCTAATATAACATCTAGGTTATTCTTGCCAATAGAAAATTTTGCAAGTGAGTTTTTCAAATTTTTAATTTCTTTTACATATTTGCTACAACATTTACATGAATTTACTTTTTCATTAGTCATAGTAGAAACATCAACTTTATCACTAGATTTAGAGATTGAAACTTCAGTTTTAAGAATATCTATTTCTTTGTTTAATTTTGAAATTTCTTTCTCTAAATCTGAAATTGTTTTCTTAGATGAAGAGACAAGTTTTGCTAGTTTAATTGATTCACTGTGTAATTCAGCAAATGCATCTTGTAACTCATCAAAAGAAATAGATTTGTTAGAAGATGTTACCTCTTCGTCACTTTCATAATTTTTGCCCATTAGACATAGATTAACCATTTCTTTTTCAGAATCATCAGACGATTCTAAGTCGTTATCATCCCATGTGATATAGGCCTTCTTTGACTTCTTATCTCCAATAGTCTTCTTTTTAGACTTCTCTATCTTTCTCTTAAAGATTGGACAATCAGCCCTCAGATGTCTGGGTTGATTGCACTCAAAGCATTTCGGGATTTGAGATGACTCTTCAGTCCTTCTTTTAGGTTTGAAGTTTTGTCTTCTTTGACTTCCTCTCATTCTAATAAATTTGTTGAATCTTTTGACAAAGAGGCTAAGATCTTCATCTTCATCTAAGTCAATTGAATCTTCTATGTCACTTTCCTCTTGGATTGAAGATGAGGCTTTAAGAGCAATTCCCTTCTTCTTCTTATCATTTTCTTCATGTTGATTTAGTCTTTGCAACTCCATCTCATGTTCCTGTAATTTTCCAAATAGTGTAGCAAGAGACATTATAGACAAATCTCTAGATTCTATGATAGCTGTTACCTTTGGTTGCCACTCTCTACTTAGACATCTTAACACTTTATTTATGAGATCCTCGTTTGGAAAAATTCTTCCTAATGATGCAAGATGATTAACTGTATGTGTGAATATTTTCTGCATGTCTTGTATACTTTCATTTGTCTTCATCCTAAATAATTCATACTCATGAGTTAAAGTATTTATCCTAGATCGTTTAACATCAATTGTTCCCTCATGTGTAACTTGTAGAGTATCCCACATATCCTTGGCACTCTTACAATTTCAGACCCTAAAATATTCATCCATTCCTAAGGCAGAAGTAATGATGTTTTTAGCCTTTAAATTGTACTGCACTAATATTCTTTCATCTTCAAACCACTCTTCTCTAGGTTTCTCTATTGTTGTATTTCCAGCCACCATGGTGGGTACATAAGGTCCAACTTCTATGGCTTCCCAAATGTTTAAGTCTATTGCCTCAATGAAAATTTGCATTCGGGTTTTCCAGTAGTGGTAACCCTCTCCATTAAAAATAGGAGGCCTATTTATTGAATTTCCTTTTGGGAATAAGAAGTTTGTTGAGGCCATTATTCTTGAAGCTTCTAAACTTTATACAAGAATGAAGCTCTGATACCACTTGTTAAACAAGTGGCCTCAGATATCTTAAGAAGGGGGGGGGGGGTTTGAATTAAGATATCACATTCTTTTCTAAATTAAAAAATTCTATTTTGATTTTAACCCAAATCCCAAGACTCCTTTTAAAATGAACTCCTAAAGAATTATGCAAATTAATATTACTGAATAGAAGTAATAAGCAATAATAAATAAAGGAGTTTAAGGGAAGAGAAAATGCAAACTCAGATTTATACTGGTTCGGCCACACCCTTGTGCCTACGTCCAGTCCCCAAGCAACCCGCTTGAGAGTTCCACAATCTTGTAAAATCCCTTTACAAGTTCTGAATCACACAAGGACAACCCTTCCTTTGTGTTCATATTTCTTTACAACAAGAGACCCTCAGTCTCTTAATCCCTTTTGAGAAATAGAATGAAGAGAAGAAGAAATCTCTCTTGAAAGAGATAGATTGAACAATTGAGCATTCAAATAATTCCTTATTAAATTGCAAGTGTATTGGCCAAGGAATTTTTAAGAGGATAAGATGATTTTGCTTTTTGAGAGGATAAGACCTTTTTTGTTCTGAAAAACTCTGAGCAAATCCGTGTTCCAAGTCACATATAAATAGACCTTTGATGGCCATTAAAGAACCTTTTGAACAGATGTGACTCTTGGAAATCATTTTATGAAAATCTCCTCTAGTAATCGATTACAAGACTTGTGTAATCGATTACAGGCTTTAAAATTTGAATCAAAACGTTCAGTAACTGCTGGTAATCGATTACCATTCATGTGTAATCGATTACACAGTGTAAAATTTAAATTCAAATTTGTGATGGCTGTTATAAATCATTTTGGCCACTGGTAATCGATTACATCCTCTGGTAATCGATTACCAGAGAGTAAATCTCTTGAAAAAGACATTTTAGCTTAAATTTCTTGGCCAAATCTTTTGCTATTTCAATTTGGAATTCCCTTCCTAAATCACTAGAGATCTTCTTGATGTTGTATCTTGTATTCTTGGATTTTTGTCTTGAATTAAACTTGAGAAGCGCATTTTCATAAGGCATCAAAAAATCATGATCATATGGCATCATCAAAACATCAAATTCAAAGTCTTTGCTTCTACACCTACTCTTCGGTGGGAGGGCGACGTGAGACTCGATGATGCATCTTCCAAGGAAGGAAAATGCACGGAGTCGCCACCAACGTTTATTAGAGGAAAACATTAGAAAAACCTAAAATGGAAAAGGTCGAGGGTCTGTGTATTTTGAAAGATGAGGGTTCGGGAGTTGTTTACGCACGGGGAAGGTATTAGCACCCCACGTGCCCATCCCAAGGGACGATAACCTCTAATCAAGTGTGCAAAACATGACTTCACTATTTATTTTATTTTCCCTTTTTTATGTTTTTTTTTATCTTTTTCCCTTTTTATGTTTTTTACTTTTTTTGGGTCGACAAGGGTGTTTCCCTCGCTCCTACGTATCCTTTGGTGCGATGAGGAAATCAGACCTACGTAGTTCTTTAAGAACTGAACGTTGGTCAAATTGTTTATATCCTTTTTTGAAAGATTGATTTAAACCGGACAAAAGTCGTTTAAGGCGTTGGACCTCGAAACGATCTTTTGATTTGTGAAAAGAGAGAGGCATTGGACCTTTGAAACGATCTCTTGATTTTTTTTATCAAATGAAGAAGTTTATGAGTTGGTTTTTTTTGGTTTTGGCTCATTAATCTTCAATCCTTTTTTAAAGATAACTTGCAGCGTTAATGACCGGTTAAAACTTATTTTACTTTGATGAAAAGAGTTAAGGACTCAAACGATCAGTCGAAATTTATTTAAATAGTGATTAAGTGAGATTACAATACAAACGACTGGTTGAAATTCATTTAAACAGTGATTAAGTGAGATTACAACACAAAAGATTGGTTGAATTTTATTTTAACGGTGATTAAACGAGATTACGGTATGAACGATCGATCGAAACTCGCTTTAAACAAAGAAAAAGATCACCGATGATCAAAGAAGGAGATGAAGATGCACAAACAATAAAGGTCAAATTCAAATCCTTAAAGCAAGCACTAATCGAATGAAGAACGAAGAACGGATGAAGAACGAACAAAGAATGACCGAAGAACGAACAACGAACGGTGTAGGAATCGATCACAGATGCAATTCGGAAGCGTTTCAACTTGTTTTCTCTTCTTTCTTCTTCCTTTCTCTTCTTTCTTCTTCTTCCTGGACCATTGGACCTCAAGGAACCTCAGGGACCCTTTACTTCAGCCTTCCCACGCCTATTTATAGCAAAACAAAGCATTTAGGCTGAAGGTAGCTCGCCCAGGCGAGCTGATAACTTCATTCTGAAGCAACTTGCTTGCCCAGGCGAGCTGGTTACTTCATCATGAAGTTATCTAGGTGGCTTAGGGGCTGAAAAATGCCCCTAAAGTGACCATTTTGCCCTCCTTTTGAGTAATTTGTACATTTCCTTCTGAAATGTCGAAAAATCTTACAAAATGCGTGGCAATTGGTGTTAAGCAACTCAATTCGGTTGGAAAGAATCCAAATGTTTGCAAATGATCATCCCCGGACAAAATTAGGGTATGAAAGTTGCCCCTCTTTACTTATCTTTTATTGGAAATAAAAGGGAAGTAAAGATAAAGACACTAATTTCATTCGAGGGATCTCACCATCCAACCAGCCACTAGCAGAAATCCAAGCAGTAAAACCCGTGAAAGCATGAAGACATTAAAGTTCTTCTTTTTTTGTTTTCTTCTTTTTCTTTTCATTTTCATTTTCTATATATCTATTTTTCATTTTCTTCTTTTTTTTGAAAGCATAGAAAGAGAGGATGTCGAGTCCTATGAAGCACAAGGACAAAAGACATTGAAGTATTTGAGATGAAGACATTGTTGTCTTTGAAAGCATAAATGAAGGTCATTGTCGTCTTTTGAAAGCATGCAATGACTGAAGACATTGTCGTCTTCGAAATGTAAATAAGGGTCATTGTCGCCTTTTGAAAGCATGCAATGACTAAAGACATTTGTCGTCTTTGAAATGTAAATGAGGGTCATTGTTGCCTTTTAAAAGCATGCAATGACTGAAGACATTGTCGTCTTTGAAATGTAAATGAGGGTCATTGTCGCCTTTTGAAAGCATGTAATGACTAAAGACATTGTCGTCTTCAAAATGCAAATAAGGGTCATTGTCACATTTTGAAAGCATGCAATGACTAAAGACATTGTCCTCTTCGAAATGTAAATGAGGGTCATTGTCGCCTTTTGAAAGCATGCAATGACTGAAGACATTGTCGTCTTTGAAATGTAAATGAGGGTCATTGTCGCCTTTTGAAAGCATGCAATGACTAAAGACATTGTCGTCTTCAAAATGTAAATGAAAGTCATTGTCACCTTTTGAAAGCATGCATTGACTAAAGACACTGTCGTCTTTGAATAGGGGCAGATGACCATAATTTGTCTCTACATACCATCAGACTTGATTGTCTCTGGATGGTAAGGGAGATTGTAATAGTCCTGAAAACAAAGAACACGGATGACCATGATGGTCTCCACATACCATCAGACTTGATTGTCTCTGGATAGTAAAAAAGGTGCGGATGACCATGATGGTCTCTGCATGCCATCGGACTTAATTGTCTCTAGATAGTAAAAAAGGTGCGGATGACCATGTGGTCTCCGCGTGCCATCATACTTGATTGTCTCTAGATGGTAAAAAAGGTGTGGATGACCATGATGGTCTCCATGTGCCATCAGACTTGATTGTCTCTGGATGGTAAAGGAGAATGTAATAGTCTCGATCAAAAGACATTGAAGTCTTCGATAAGGGGGCAGATGACCATAATTTGTCTCTGCATGCCAACGGACTTGATTGTCTCTAAAAGGCAAAAGAGACCAATATGGCCATCAGATGTTTTGGGCATTTTCCATGAGCCCTTGGTCAAATAAGTTTTCTTGTTAGATGTGCAAGTGCGAACCTTAGGGGTTTTTCTTTCTTTTATATATTTGTCGCAACCTATCCTTTGGCGGGAGGGCGACGCGAGGCTCACGGGTGCATCTTCCAAGGGAGGAAAATGTGCAAAGTCGCCACCAACGTTTATTTGAGGAAAATGTTAGAAAAAAAAGTGGGTCTATGAACTTTAAGTATGAAAGGTTCAGGAGTTGTTTTTACGCACGGGGAAGGTATTGGCACCCCACGCGTCTGTCACAAGGGACAGTAGCCTCTAATCGAGTGTACAAATCATGACTTCAAAATTATGTATTTCCATTTTTATGCTTTTTTATGTTTTTGTGCCTTTTATGTTTTTGTGCCTTTTTATGTTTTTTATGTTTTTGTGGTCGACAAAGGTGTTTCCTCGCTCCTACGTATTCTTCAATTGCGATAAAGAAATCATACCTACGTAGTTCTTTTAGAACTGAATGTTGGTTAAGTTGTTTTTATCTTTTTTGAAAGATTGATTTTAGTTGCAAACAAAAGTCATTTAAGGCGTTGGACCTTGAAACGATCTTTTGATTTTTGAAAAGAGAGAATCATTAAGGTGTTGGACCCTTTTGAACGATCTCTTGATTTTTTTTAAAGGAGAGAAACGTTAAGGCGTTGGACCTTTAACAATCTCTTGTTTTTTGAAAGGAGAGAAACGTTAAGGCATTGGACCTTTAATGATATCTTGATTTCTGGGATGAGAGAAACATTAAGGCGTTGGATCTTTAACGATCTTTTGATTTTTGGGAGGAGAGAAACGTTAAGGCGTTGGACCTTTAACGATCTCTTGATTTTTGGGGTCGACAAAAGCGGGGCTTTTGCTTCTACGTATCCTTAATTGCGATGAGGAACTCAGACCTACGTAGTTCTTCGAAAGCAATAAATCTATGCGGAGTGTTGATTTTAGACTTTTAAACGGCTCATTTTAACTGATAAAAGTAAAAAAGGATTGTTAAGGCGTTGGACCTTGAAATGGTTTCAATTGACCTTTTTGCGGGCAAAAGCATGATTTGTGAGTTGATTTTAGCCTTAATTTCACTTGGTTATTTCCCAACTCATTTTCAAAGCAAATGTCCGGTTTGAAACTTGCCTTTTTGATGATTAACCGAGGTTACGACATGAACGATCGGTTGAATTTTATTTTAAAGGTGATTAAACGAGATTACAACACAAATGATCGGT
Source organism: Glycine soja (assembly GCF_004193775.1). Lineage (NCBI taxonomy): Eukaryota > Viridiplantae > Streptophyta > Magnoliopsida > Fabales > Fabaceae > Glycine > Glycine soja. The sequence goes on along the minus strand of NC_041018.1, from coordinate 27,354,330 downwards.
TGAAATTCATTTAAACATTGATTAAGTGAGATTATGGCTTAAACGTTCGGTCGAAACTCGCTTAAAATGAAAGAAAAGAATACCAAAAGTAGAAGAATGAAGATGAAAGCATACAAAGCAAGAATGGACCCCTAAGGGTGCATAGAATGAATTCAAAACTTCAAAATAAAAAACTAACCGGTTGAAGATCGACAAATGATGAAGAACAAACGAAGAACGGAGAAGAACGTCCATGAAATTGATCACGAAAACGTCACGGAAGTGTTACGAAAGTGCTACGGAAGCGCCTCAGCTTTGATTTTCTCCTTCTTTCTTCTTTTTCTCACTAATTTTAAGTGAATTCTGAATATCCAGGGTGCTGAACCCCTTCCTCAACCCCTATCCACGCCATTTTATAGAAAAATGGGGGAGGTGGTTGCCGCCCAGCTCGCCCAAGCGAGCTGGGTTGCTTCCACTTGAAGTAACCCCCCTCTAGAATATTCCAAATGGGCCTAGTGCTTGGCAAACCCCCCTAAACTGATTAGTTCACCCTTTTTTTTGTGTTTTTGGCTGATTTCCTTCCAAAACGTCGTGAAATTTTACGAATTACATGGCGATGAGTGTTAACCTCCTCAATTTGGTCAGCAAAGGTCTGCATGTTGACAAAAAATTGTCCCCGGACGAAATTAGGGTATGATAGTTGCCCCTCTTTACTTATCTTTTATTGGAGATAAAAGGGAAGTAAAGATAAGATAGTAATTTCGTTCGAACAACATTTCCACCCGATCGACCATTAGCTTAATCAGCGAAACCTATGAAAAGAAAGAGCATAAATGGCTGCCTTCCATGGCTGCCATGCCAGCCCAAACCACCTCAAACACACACTACCCGCCAAACCACCTCTTCTCATTGCATCCTCTTCACACTATCCTCCATCAGCAACCACCTCTGTCCCTTTCATTTCAGCACATACCTCGATTGCATGGACCGCCTCGAGGCCGCCATGGCCAAACTTGATGCAGCTCAACTCTGCTTCGCTACGACCCAAGCTTCCATGGAATCCAAACTAGATGCCTTACTTCTAAAATTGCCTATCCCGATAACCAACCACCACTACCCATCTTTTTCCTCCGTGCAGTCACCATCGCCGCCTCCGCTTTCTAGGTTGGTTGCGCCTCCTTGCCCCGTGCCGGTGCAACAACACCAATTATCCATGCCGACTTCTTTGCCCATGCCTACTTTGCCGCCCATGCCAACTCCGTTTCCACACCCCGCACCCTTGCAACCAAGTCCCGCATCATTACCGGCTCCACTTCCCATGCCAGCTCTGCATCTTCCCGCTCTCGATCACGTTTGTGCTGCTATTCCCATTTTCGACAACCTCTTTAGTACTGTCCTTCGTTATGGCCATACAACAGCTCCTCATGCCAAGCATGGAGAAAATATAGACATCGTGCTGTTTGAGCTGGGACCTGGATTTTTTGGGACTATCATGGTCTCATGCAAGTGCATACCAGCTGTCTTTGCACTATGGACAGGTGCTTAAAATGGTGCCTTTCTCCAAGACAGACCTTGGGATCTCGGTATTACTTTTGGAAGCCTTACGTTGAAGCCCCAACACCTTGAGGACAAGGTGTTTTTGATGGGCCAGGGAATGATAGGAAGAGGAAGATAAGGACTCAACAAGAGGCAAACCAAACAACCTCAGTACTTGAAGGATTATGTTTAAGGGATTTTGGTACCAATTCCGTTATTTTGTAGCGCTTCAGTCTGTTTTGAGCAGTAGTGCTCAATTCTGTTAGGAGTAGTAGTGCCTTATGCTTTTATAATTCTATTATTTAGTGCCTTAGAGATTCTATTATTAGCTTTTGTCTTGTAGCAAGTGCATATAACTATGTATAGGTGGTGTATTATTAGAAGGGGGGGTATGAAGAATAGAAGCAAATTTCCTTTCCTTACCTTGTTTTCTGGAGGCCCTAGCCCTTGAAGCTAGACATTCCTTGTTCTGCTATTTGAGCACCTAACATAGCCTTTGTCTCTCCAAGACTAACCGTATATTGCTAGAAGTAGTAGAATGCTGGGGAGTCACACAAGATGCGACACAAGACAGGAATCATGCTGTCAAGGGCACTATTCTGGAGAGGTTCAAGAAAGATCACAACATGCTCAAAAATGGTAGGCCTACCAACTTCTAGTGAGTAAAGTATTTGCATGCGTTTGATATAATCCACCCATTGGTTTTTTAATATCATTGTTCATATGCCACGAGAAATACAACTTTATGTAGCAATAATCTTTGTTAAATAACATATTGTGAAACCTTTCTTTTATAATTCTTTTTGGTACCTTGACAATGATAATTAACATAAATTGGGAATGTACTATGCTTGCATGATAGATACATGTGAAGATTTCTTTAGCATCCGTGCTTGATAATGCTAACAGTATACAACAAAAATCTACAAAATTTTAATGGGTACACTAACTTATGGACAGTCTATTAATTGAAAAAGGAAATGGCTATAGCTGAATTTGATGATACTAATCCACAAAAACAACCACGACCTATGTCCTAATAATTGGGGTTAGCTAATGGCTACATGAATTAACTACTACCATTGAGCTTTATCATATAAACCAAATGATTAATAAGCGATTTAGTGAGTAGCACCATTTAGAGATAATTGTTAAAGAGGGTGGCCTAGTGCATCCCACCCAATTGGGGTTTGGAAGGGTTCAGGTTAATTGATTGCTATTAGTTTTATGCAGTACTCTGTATGTCCAAGTCCACCCATTATATGGATAATGTTTAAGAAGTCAACTTTCACCAATTTAAAAGAGTATTGTACCATAAATAGCAGTAATAGATTAACAATTAAAGGAACATGCATTATTAGCCGCTCTTGGTTGCATATTTTTGGAACTTCTTTTTGTGTTGTTTATTCTATTGGTGGTGATTTGGTTTTGAACAGGTATATGCCATGACAACTTAGTTGCTTTGCACCTTAGTATTGTCATTAGGTGGCTAGGCTTACTGTAAAAAACACTAGACTACTTGTTTAAATGCTGAGTTGTTTGTGTATATGACATGGTTGTAATGGGTAGGTCAGATTCAACCTTTTTTTGAGTGTGTATGTTTTATTTGTGTTTGTCTTCAATACCAAAATCATTAAACTATAGTTTAAGCTGTTTAGACTGCTTGATGGATTTTAGGTGGGTTCCTTGACTTTTGACAAGTTTCTAGCTCTTTGTTTCAAATGCAAAAGTTTCAGTAAGGAAGCCAAAGTCAAATCCTTTTGGGATGGTGAGGCTTATGTTGCTCTCTTTAATTACCATGAAAATCTGTTATGGGATTAGATTGATATTGGTGCTCTGCTATCACTATTTCAAGGGAATTTTCAGCTATCTGATGTAGAGGAGCTGAACTGGCTTGCTGCATTCTCGATATTGGTTTATTTCGTTGATGTTTTTATCTATCTCTTTGGAAGATATTTATGCTCCCCATAGTTGTGCTTTCTCTCTTTCTATCTAATAATATTTCTTCTCAAGGGATATTCTAAAACTTTTGAATGAAAGCCTAGAATAAGTTTATTGCACATTGATATTCCTTGTTAAAAGACATGGATAATAGCTTTTAAAGTTTAACAACGAAAAAAGTGTGGACTGGATGACACAATACCCATCATATATAAGGCTAAGAGGTGGATTTGGATGTCGATTATAATGACTCTAATGAGAATTAATTGGACAAAAGACCAATTACTATTCCTTCCTACTATTTACAATTTATTCATAACCTGGATTGCCACTTATAATTCTTAATCTATTTCGTGTTTTGACTAGTCTAATTCATAGTTCATTTTGATAGGTGAAAAAATCGATGAAGCAAAAAATGCAGGAGTTGATTTGGTGGGTGGAGAGCATCTGATAGAACAGATAAAAGCAAGATTCATGGAATTTGATAAACTAATTGCTTCTCCAGATATGATGCCTAAGGTGTTGCTATGATTTTTTTTGTTTTAATTTGTGATCAAATTTTGTCAAATTAAGTGTTTTTCCCCCCAAAGTATAATTTGAGTAATCCAGAAAAGGATGAAATCTCAATAAGTGATCTGCAAAATTGGTAATTAACTGAATTATTTGCAAATTGGGTTCTCCTAATGTAGATTAAAAACCACCTTTCCTGTTTGACATTTCAAACAACATTTGATAAGATGCATTTGTTTTCTCTATTTAACATTAAGGTGTGTTTTCTCTATAATGTAGATGTCTTATATACCTTAGTAACTTATAATATTTATTTTTAGATACACAGTGGTTTGTGATTACCACATCACTAAGTCCATCTCCATGGATAAAACTCATATACCTTCCTTCAGGGAGCTCCCTCCCTCTTCCATAAGATGGTAAGGGTGCAATTAAAGGCCAATTCCCTAACTCCTAAAAAATGAAGAGAGAAGGAACATAAAAAAGTGTGGTAGGAACTTTCTCTTCCATTAAAACAATAAACAGTGCTAGAAGGAAGAATATAGGTGTTTTGATTTCCATTGGGGACTCTCAGCATTCACTTCAAATCATATTCTAGCAGCAAAATATATGAATTTATTACTTTACGTCTTTACATACACATGACAAATGAGTTTCATAGTCAAAGTCCTATCATATAGATTTACACATTATATCTAAAGCTGAATGTTGAATCAGTCACATTTGCATTCGAATTCATATGTCATTTGGGTTCAAAACCAAGGGCAGATGAAAGTTTAAATGAAGAGATCATGAGCTATTACTAATTATTGTACCACCTGATTATCATCACTTATTTGGGTGCTAAAATCTTGAAAAATAATGTCAAGACATTTGAAAGAACTTTTGCAAAGCTTATTTAGTCATTCCTATTAGCCTTTTATTTGTTCTTATTTTAATAAGGTTTTTTATGAACTAAGTTCTTTATAACTTGTTTCTATAAAATTCATGATAAAAAAATATGACAAAATGGCTTGTGAGACAACAACATAATAAAAGGTGATGTTATTAATTAAACCCTTCTAATACGGTTCTTAATTAAGAACCATATTAGAATGCCACTCTTCTAAGACGGTTCATAATTAAGAACCGTCTTAGAATGTAGCATTCTAAGACAACTGTCTTAGAAGGATGGCTTTTCTAAGACGGATCTTAAAGAACCATCGTTGAAAGCGAAGACTTTCCATGATGTTGCCTTCAAAGATGGTTTCTGATGGAAGCTTGCTTGTGGGGCTTCTATGGAGGCTGGATCTTTGAGCTTCAATGAGGTTCTCAAATGGTGATTTTCTACCATGGAGATGCAGTGGAAGACAAAGGAGAAGAGGTGAGAGGAGGCACCATCCACTAGGGAATAAGCCATGGAAAAGGAGTTTCAACACCAAGATGAGCCTTGGATAAGAAGCTGGGAGATGATGCTTCAATGGAGGAAAAGAAAGAGGGAGAGAAAGAGAGAGGGGGGGGGGGGGAGCACAAAATTGAAGAAAAGTTGAACTTTGAGTTGTGTCTCACAAGACTCTCATTCATCAAAGTTACAACAAGTGTTACACATGCTTCTATTTATAGACTAGGTTGCTTCCTTGAGAAGCTTTCTTGAGAAAACTTCCTTGAGAAGCTTCTTTGAGAAAACTTCCTTGAGAAGCTAGAGCTTAGCTACACACACCCCTCTCATAACTAAGCTCACCTCCTTGAGAAGCTTCCTTAAGAAGATTCCTAAAGAAGCTAGAGCTTAGCTACACATACCTCTCTAATAGCTAAGCTCACCTCCTTGAGATGAGAAACTAGAGCTTAGCTACACACCCCCTATAATAGCTAAGCTCACCCCCATGAAAAAATACATGAAAATACAAAAAAAAAATCCCTACTACAAAGACTACTCAAAATGCCTGGAAATACAAGGCTAAAACCCTATACTACTAGAATGGCCAAAATACAAGGCTCAAACGAAGGAAAAATCTATTCTAATATTTATAAAGATAAGCGGGCTCATACTTAGCCCATGGGCTCGAAATCTACCCTAAGGCTCATGAGAACTCTAGGACCTTCCCTTGGATCTCTGGCCAAATCTACGTGGAGTCTTCTATCCAGTGCCTTGCGGGATAGGATTGCATCAGTTTCAAACCGTCTTTGAATGTAACTAAAAATGGTCGTTGAATGACCTTTCTGCAGTAGTGTTCTTTTGATAACCCCTTCCTCCTTCTTTCTTCCTTTCATTTCTTGAGATCATGTGTTATTATTTTTATACTATATATGGTATGATATGATATGATGATGCAATTGGATAAATGTGGAATAATTACTTTTTTTTAGCTTTTGAAAATAATTAGGGTTTGAAATGTTTAATTTTACTTTGGCAACATTTCAGAATAATAGAAATTAGGTTATTAGTTTTGTAATGCCTTTTGTAACGACCCGCCTCGTTGCTACGATATCACCACTCTAAATCGTGAAAATTTCAATTTTTAATTGAAAACTCCATTAATTTGCTTATGAAAAATGCAAGTAAATTTTTCACGATATACATTCACCAAACAATGCACAATTATTTAAATGAATACATATATAGATATAGTAACTCAGTACACATCATCCACATAATGAAAGTAAATTAGCTTATACATATAACTAAATCTATGATTTACATCCTTAATTAAAAAAAATGGAATTATAGAACCCGCTACGGAGGAGTTGATTAACAAAACACAACTCTCCCAGAATAATCCTAACATCATCACGTTGGCTTAGCGGCTCCACAAAAGAATATCACTTCAGGTACTTTATTGTTGTCCTTTTGCTCTCACAAACAAAGGTTCGCTATCATCACAGGTACCAACCACACGGTACACAAATTGCAAGGGTGAGTTTATTATAAAAAAAACCAACACAAAAAAGTCAAATAACCATAATTAGTAAGAAAACATTAACAAACACCATAAGCATACACAAACATCCATTAGTCCAACATACACTCAACAAGTAGTCATCATCCATCCATAATTCCAATCGCTCATGCTCAGTATGATGCATGCACCTAACCTCAACTCTCAAATGTAATATGGTACCATTCATCAAGGAAATAGCCTAAGCATGTCGACACGACACTCTCACTTAGGAAAACTAGGCAGTAAGTATCAAGGTCACCCTATCATGCATAGGCAACTCCCCCCCTACAGTGATCAGCCTGAGTCTCAAGGGAGTTTCAAACCGAGTGATATGCCCCCAAGTACAAGTATTCCTCCTCATGAGAAAATACAAGTACTTATTGAAAAAGTTTATACTATTTCCATGCAATATAAAGTTTGCAACATGGGCACCATCAATGCACTGATCATGTATAATTAATGATTCTAAGTCATCCCCCTCCAGAGATGCTTAAAACTCTTTAACCACTCTATTTCTCCCACCAGGGATATCCAACATGGTCACTGCACCCCCGATGTACATACACAACATACATCATCACAATGAAATTTTCAACATCATCAACATCTCATCTCAATGTCATTATCAACATCAACATTGTCTCATCTCAATGTCATTCTCAACATCAACATCATATCATCTCAATATCATTCTCAACATCATCATCATCTCATCTCAATGACATTATCAACAATAACAACATCATTTCATATCAACATAATCATCAATAACAACATCACCTCATGTCAATATTATCATCAATAACAACATCATCTTATATCAGTTATTATCATCAATAACAATATCATCAGTAAATCACATTCCACATATACATACATATAGAGTTCATGCCTGAGATTCACACTCTCCAGGTCTTCAGACAACACAAGTCTAATAAAATAATAATGTCATTTATCAATAACAGACATATCGCATCCCATTAGTCAAAACATTGTTTTTCTTGAAAACCAGCATGCAACAGGGACATGCATACATCCCCATAGTTAGGTTCCCTGACCCCAACTATGATATCAAAAGCCATAAATTATAATAAACTCCCCTCACCTATCATGAGCTCTATGTCAGTTCCTCTTTGCGTCACTCAGAGACCTCTCTCATTCACGTTTTTCAGTCCAAACTCAAGGTTCTATATACCAAATTGAAGGAAATTTAGTATAGATTTCAGAAACAAGGTTAATGACAACATTCAGGGTTAATTACCCTTGTCAAAACATAAAGGGCTAATGGGGTGTTTCGGATTCTACTAAAAGGAGACGTCATTTTGAAATGTCAATCACGCCAATATGATCGGAGTTCAGTGAAAGTCATGAAAATAATATCAATTTTATAAAAAGATAAATTTTACAACGTCTTATTTACAAGGGTTTTTCAGAGGAAGTGTAAAAACACCTTATTATAGTACCCAAAACACAAGAGACACTAAGATAAACTCAAACTAACTAAGAGAAAGGCTTAGAAGTTAAGATTATCTCAGAGAGCTACGAAAGAAAGGATTAAAGGATTTTTCTCCACTGAATCCTTGAGGTGGATTCTGAGGATTCCACTCTGATTAAAACATTCCTCTTGGTGTGGTGGTTCGACGACAAGCAACGGCGGCTCATGGTGGCCATCGGTAGTCGTGGGTGGTTTGAGAAGGTGTTATGGTTTGGATGGGCGTTTGGAGAGGAGGAGAGTGAAAAAAATCATGTTTTTCATGCTGAAGAACATATTTATAATTTGTAGATATTGCTTAGCGAGCTCATCTCGCTAAGCAGGAGTCCACTTTTGGCGCTAAGCGCGACAATTCTCGCTTATCATATAACTCATAATTTCATAATTTCAACTTAGATCAATACAACTCCACATAACTCAACATCCACATCAAGCAAATCACACATGACTAATTCAAACCATACCTCAACTCATTCAAGTCAATCATATAATCCAATAACACAATAAATACAATTAAACATCGATTTATAATTAGTGATATTTCAGGGTGTTACACCTTTTGTTACAATAACAACTCGTAATAAAATATACTAAATCAAAATTATAATAGTCTGAAAATGCATTATGTATAATAAAATAAGTCAAATAAATGAGTTTTTACAAAAGAAAACATTATCCTCAAAACACGGGCATTAAACTAAATGAACATTAAAAATATAACGAAAGTAGCCGCATCCAGCGTCTTATTTTGAAGTACTAACCAAGGTAAAATAAATGTAAATAAGAAAATTATGTCTTCAATTCTCCTCAAACTCAACAACTTCTTCCTCTTGCTCTAAAAAAACACTTATAATGAGATGATAATCAAGTTGAATAAACAACTAAAAGGGTATTATATATGTATATATGTATATACTCCAATAAAATCAAATTAAAACAATCACAATTTATCACATTCTGAATAAATAAAAAATCTAAATAAACGGCAACACCTCATCGCATCCAAATAAATATAATAGATACAACACAGTGATTCTTAGAATCATAAAACTCAATTCTTTAATTCCTGAAACCAGTGTAGATCTCAAATTCTTTAAAAGGTCTATGAGCTCATGTTCCATGCAATGGCGTCTCACTGCCTTCCCCATCATAGACAGAAGTATCTATAATAATTTCATCCTCATCCAAGATGAAGTTATCTATCATATGATCCTATAATAAAATGTACATCATCATCCCTATCAAGAAGGTGATGATCATCTCACAAAATTACAAGAATATCATTCTAAAACAAAACTACCAACAAAATCCCTAATTTCACACATTCAATAATAATTCTTGAAATTCTGATACTGAGGACAGATGTCGTACAGGATGTCACGACATCGCGCTTCAGAACATGCAGATTATATATGACAGTATGAACAGATTAAACAAGTAAATAACACAAGAGAATTGTTAACCCAGTTCGGTGTAACGTCACCTACATCTGGGGGCTACCAAGCCAGGGAGGAAATCCACTAAAATAGTATTAGTTCGAAGATCTAACAGCCACTGTATACAACCTTCTCACCTAACCACTACCCATGCAACTTCTACCTAAGAGCCACTCTTAGATATGAGAACCCCTCTCACTCCCTTTCAATCACTCACCCGTGTTTACAAACAAATCAAAGACACACCAGAGATTGCTCTCTGAACAATAGAGATCAACTCTACACACTCAGGTCCAACACTTGATGTTAGGGTAACATCAAGGTGGCTCACAAAACACTCAAGTCACAAAACTCACAAAATAACTCTTCAATCTCTGACTTGGTAAAAAACCCGTGCAACCTTCATGTTTATATAGCAGTGTGCGTATCTGGGCTGCAACACCTTGCGCTGGATAAGCTCTATCATTCTCCTGAAAAATCTGCACTTAAAGATCTAAAAGATAAATTTTTATCTTTTAGTTTTTATCTTCAATCTCTAATCCCTGAACGAAACTATTCAAAGTTTGTAATTTGATCTTTAATTATCTTTTAATTCGTTCCTAAAGATAGAGCTCCTAATTTGTTGCTGACTGCACATTAATCTGTTAAAGATATAACAGATTTATGTGTCCAGTATTTTCGGGCAGGATGTCCTGGACATTGTATCCGACATCGTGGATCCTGCAGCTTCAATTCTTCATTTGACATTTTATCTTGCCTTGTGCATTGTGCAGCCCGATCTGATTCCATGACATAATGTTAGACATCATGTGCAGCAACTCCAGCTTTCCTTCATTGTCTAAGTGCTTATGTTTTAACAAAATTTTAGCCAATCTTTTAAAACTAAGTAAAGCTAAGCACTAACAATCTCCCCCTTTGGAAAATTTTGTCTAAAACATACTTAGACACTTCCTGAGCAGGTACGAGCAGTCATGCAAGTGGGATCAGCAACTTTCATTATCAGAGTAATCAAGCACAGCAGTATCTGTAGTGGTGACAGCAAAATTCTGCAAGTTGCAAATCTACAAGTCTTTTCCAGGATGTCAAGACATCTCACGTGACATCAGCTTTCTGCTCCCCCTGTCTCCATGCTCTTGCTGCTGTGAAGTGAATATTCTGCTAGGCAGCAGTTCACTGCAGCATCTTCTATCAGCTACTAGTTTCAGTAGCTTACATCAATCATCATCAGCAGCAGCAGTATAAATACTACTCCCCCTCAAAATCATAAATCATGCATAATATCCTCCTACTCCCCCTTTTTAGACAGAATTTGGCAAAAGTAGAATGCATGAAATTAATGTGCAAATATTACAGACCAATAACAATCAATTGTTAAGAGTAAAAAAATAAAGGTCTGATGGTCATGGGGTGGCATCAGAATCATCATCATCTGATTCTGTATCCTCTGCTGCATCTTCTTCTTCCTCAGCTGCTTCTCCATCATCAACGCCATTGTCTGAGAGTCTTTTGATCAGGCGTTCCAGCTCCATTTTCTTCTCTGTGTTGGCTTTGATGGTTGCCTCCAGCACCTTGCATGTGTCCTTGAGTTCAGCAATCAAATCATCCTTGGACACAGCACCTGAAGCAGCAGCTTTCCCTGATGTCGAGACAATGTCTGGGACATGTGTCCCCTCAAACAGTTTGTAATGCAGGGATAGAGGAGATTCTCTCTTCTTCACAGAGTCAATGTTGTTTAAAATATTGGGATGTTGACTCAACATAATGCCACACAATACAGTTGGGAAGGCAATGGGTAATTTGACAGCAAAAGATTCTGAATGCTTAATAGTTTGATCAAAGATATAGTTTCCAAAATTAAATTTGGACTTGGTTCCAACAGCATACAGAAATTTACCCAAACCTGTGGCAACAGTGGAAGTATGATTGGTGGGTACCCAGTTGGCAGTGCCAATCCTATGCAGGATTGCATACTTCACACTTAGCTTCCCTGCAGAAAGCTTCCCTTTCTTTGGCCAATGCTGGACTTGCTTGGCAGTGATTTCCTTGGCAATTTGATGCTCAGAAACAGCAATATCCACCACTCCTTCAGTTGGTCTGCCCAGGTACTTGTTGATTACAGCAGGGGAGAATCTAATACATTTTCCTCTGACAAACACTTTCTGATACTCATCACTCTTTCTGTTTGTTATGTCAGAGGGAATGTTGACAATGAATTCCCTGACTAGACTTTCATAACAATCTCCCAACTTGGTGACAGTTTTCAGCAGTCCAGCAGCCTTGATGAGGTCCATGATCTCCTTGCAATCCAAGGCATCTCTTCCCAGTTCTCTTTCTAAAGCAAGTCTGCGTTGATATACAAATTTCCACCTTTCAACATTGCCAATGGAGTGGAATGAAATGTTGTCCAATGGGGCATCAGGGACATTTCCAGGCACCTTTTTCCTTGATTTCTTGGCTCTCTTGATGTCGGGAACATCTAGTTCGACATCATCATCAGAATCAGATAAGGAAATTTCTTTCCTCTTCTTGGAAGGGATTGCAACTTTGCTCCATCTGGATGTGGTAGGAGTGATTGGTGTGCTCTTCTTCTGTGCAATAGTTTTGATTCGTCCAGACCTAGTAATGGGGGTTTTTCCCTTTCTGCTTTGTAATCTTTCTGCAATGCCAGGTGCCAACTTTTTGGCAATGGGTTCCTCATCAGATTCTACTTCTTCTAGGTCAATGAGGTCACCTGGAGCAGGTTCTGGTGCCCTTGGTGCAGGGGTCTCCTCTGTGGTTTGATCCTCTTCCTCTGTTGATTCCTCTTCACTGGATGAAGAGAGGACTTCAGCATTTGGGGTGGAAGATGTTGGGACAACTTTATCAGCATCAGGGACAGAAGCATTTTTCAAAATGCTATTCACAAGACTGCGGATCTTCTTATCCATCTCAGTGTCTTCTTCCCTAGGGCTTGTTGCAAAGCTAGGGTTTTCAGAAATCTTCACTCTCTGTTGTCTTTTAGGGACCAGTTTCTCAGGAACAGGGCCTGGACCAGGAATCATTTGTATGGGTTGGATATTGAATTCAGGTTGTTCCTGGTTTGATGGAGTTTTGGTGGATGATGGAGATGATGGTACAGAGGGTGAAACAGGGGATGAGGTTTCTTTTGGTGAGGTAGCCATGGAGAAGCAGAGCTTTTGGAGTGGTTTCGTGAATATCTGAGAAGTGTTGGGGAATGCTGATGAAAACGAGATTGCCACGAAAATGTAAGTTTGAATGAGGAATGTAGGGGGACGTGTGAAACGAAGGTTGAATTTGTTTTGGCCCAGTAGTGAACGTGCTATTAACGTTTGAGCACGTTCAGATAGAAGTAATTGCTATAACTCCTCTAGCAGACAAATGCCCAGCTTGCCCCTCAGTTTTTCAAACTGATTTGCATCCAATGCCTTTGTGAAAATATCTGCTACTTGTTCCTCAGTGGCAACATGCTCCAGTGTGATAACTTTATCATCAACAAGATCTCTAATATAGTGATGTCTAATGTCAATGTGCTTGGTTCTGCTGTGTTGAACAGGATTTTTAGAAATATTAATAGCACTCATGTTGTCACAGTACAATGTCATGACATCTTGTTCGACATTGTACTCCTTCAGCATCTGCTTCATCCAAACTAGTTGTGAACAGCTGCTTCCTGCTGCAATATACTCTGCTTCTGCAGTAGATAGGGACACACAGTTCTGCTTCTTGCTGAACCATGAAATAAGATTGTTTCCCAAATAGAAACATCCACCAGAAGTGCTTTTTCTGTCATCTGCACTTCCAGCCCAATCAGCATCACAATATCCAACCAGCATTGAATCTGACCAATGACAATACATAATCCCATAGTCACTGGTGCCATTTACATATTTCAGAATTCTCTTTACTTGATTCAAGTGACTTATCTTAGGATTGGCTTGATATCTTGCACAAACACCTACTGCAAAGGTGATGTCAGGTCTGCTTGCTGTTAAATATAGTAAGCTCCCAATCATGCTTCTGTACAGACTTTGATCAACACTGGTGCCAGCTTCATCCTTTGACAGCTTCAAGTGAGTAGGTGCAGGTGTTCTTTTATGGCTGGCATTTTCCATCCCAAACTTCTTGACAATGTTCTTTGCATACTTGCTTTGTGAGAGGAATATGGAGTCTTCCATCTGCTTCACTTGGAGTCCCAGAAAATAAGTCAGCTCTCCAACAAGACTCATCTCAAATTCAGATTGCATCTGTTGGACAAAATGTCGAAGCATCTCATTCGACATCCCTCCAAACACAATGTCATCAACATATATCTGTGCTATCATCAAGTTTTCAGCATCTTGTTTGACAAAGAGAGTCTTGTCAATTCCTCCCTTCCTATACCCTTGCTGAGTAAGGAACTCTGTTAGCCTTTCATACCAAGCTCTTGGAGCTTGCTTTAATCCATAGAGAGCCTTCTTGAGCCTGTATACATGATCTGGATGAGTTGGATCTACAAATCCCTTTGGCTGCTCCACATAGACTTCTTCATTCAGGTATCCATTCAGAAACGCGCTCTTCACATCCATCTGGTACAACTTGAATTTGAGGATGCAAGCTACACCAAGTAACAATCTGATGGACTCAAGTCTAGCAACAGGGGCGAAAGTTTCATCAAAGTCTACACCTTCAATCTGAGTGTAGCCTTGAGCAACAAGTCTGGCCTTGTTTCTGGTTATAACACCTTCTTCATTGGTTTTGTTCTTGAAGATCCACTTGGTGCCAATCACATTAGTTCCCTCGGGTCTAGGAACTAGCTCCCAAACTTCATTCCTTTTGAATTGCTCCAATTCTTCTTGCATAGCATTGATCCAGAACTCATCAGTCAGTGCCTCTTTCACATTCTTTGGCTCAGTTTTGGAGACAAAGCATGAATTGGAGACAATCTCAATCTCCCTTGATCTTGTAGTGACTCCTCTGTTTGGATCTCCTATAATCAGCTCCTTGGGGTGCATCTTCTGGATTCTAATGGAGGGACTCTTGTCAGGTTGATTGATGTTTGGTTCATCTGTAGCAGACTCAGAGTTTTCTGCATTTTCTGCATTTTCTGCACTTTTAGCTGTATCTGCTACATTGTCTCCCGATGTTCTGACATCGTCTTCGACATCCTTCTTTCTTGCTGGAGTTAGATCATCAAAAACCACATTGATGGATTCCATCACAGTTCTGGTTCTGGAATTGAATACTCTATATGCTCTGCTGTTTGTAGAGTATCCCAAGAATATTCCTGCATCACTCTTGGGATCCATCTTTCTCCTTTGCTCTCTATCTGCCAAAATGTAACATGGACTTCCAAAGATGTGGAAGTGCTTGACAGTTGGCTTCCTCCCTTTCCAGATTTCATACAGTGTGGTTGGAGTCCCTCTTCTAAGTGTGACTCTGTTGTGGATATAGCATGCTGTGTTCATGGCTTCAGCCCAGAGATTATAGGGAAGTTCTTTGGCATGAAGCATGACCCTAGCAGCTTCTTGCAAAGTCCTGTTTTTCCTTTCAACTATGCCATTTTGTTGTGGTGTGATGGCTGCAGAGAACTCATGTGTGATGCCTTCAGATGTGCAGAATTCAGTAAACTTGCTGTTTTCAAACTCTCTGCCATGGTCACTCCTAATTCTCTTGATGACACAATCTTTTTCTCTTTGAAGTCTTAGACTCAACTCTTTGAATACTTCAAAGGTGTCTGATTTCTCTCTGATAAAGTTGACCCAGGTAAATCTGGAGAAATCATCCACAACAACATAGGCATACCTCTTTCCTCCAAGGCTTTCAACTTGCATAGGCCCCATCAAGTCCATGTGAAGTAGTTCCAGCACCCTGGAAGTGGTCTGATGTTGAAGCTTCTGGTGGGACATCTTGACTTGCTTTCCAATCTGACATTCACCACAGATTCTGCCTTCTTCTATTTTCAGATTGGGAATGCCTCTAACAGCACCTTTGTCAATGATTTTCTTCATGCCTCTTAAGTGCAGATGTCCAAATCTTTGATGCCATATTTTGACTTCATCTTCTTTGGAGGATAGACATGTGGAGGAGTAACTGGTTTCTTGAGGTGTCCATAGGTAACAGTTGTCCTTTGATCTGCTGCCCTTCATTAGAACTTCACTCTTCTCATTTGTCACCAAGCATTCTGACTTTGTGAAGTTTACATTGAATCCTTCATCACACAACTGACTGATGCTGATCAAGTTTGCAGTCAGTCCCTTCACCAGCAGTACTTTGTTCAGACTAGGAAGTCCATCATGGACTAGCTTTCCCATTCCAGTGATCTTTCCTTTAGAGCCATCTCCAAATGTCACATAGCTAGTGGAGCAAGGTTCAATGTTCACCAGGAATTCTTTAACTCCTGTCATGTGTCTGGAACAGCCGCTATCTAGGTACCAATCTTCCTTAGCTGATGCTCTAAGTGAAGTATGAACAACAAGACTAACAATCTTGTGTTTTGGAACCCACATCATCTTCCTTCCGTTGCTGCTACTTTGAGTTCCATGATGTGGATGGCCATGTAGATGATAGCAAAAGGGATTTATGTGACCATACTTGCCACAGTAGTGACACCTCCACTTCTTTCTTTTGCTCTTTTTCTGCTGCGTTCCATGATGTCGAGACCGATGTTGTGACATCGTGGCTCCAGTGCTGTTTTTGGCAGGAACAAATTCTGTCATGGTTGTTCTGCCAGCAGATTTATGATTAAATCCAAGTCCTCTCTGGTTTCCAACATTCTTCCCAAGCTGTAGCACCTCATCAAGCATATCTGAGCCTTTATTCAGCATCTTTATTGATTTTGTCATGTTTTCCAGTTTAGAGTTCAGAAAACCAATTTCTCCTTTTAGCTCAGAGATCTCCTCTTCATGTGCCTCCTTCTCAGCCTCCAGATTTGCAATGATCTTCTTCAGTTGAGCTTCTTGCTGAAGAATCTTCTCACTTTTGATGCATAGTTCTCTATAGGATATAGCAAGCTCATCAAAAGTGATTTCAATATCAATATCACTTGAATCTTCATCAGATTCAAATCTCCCAGTGAGTGCATTCACATCTCTGTCAGAATCACTTTCTTGTTCACTCTCTGTATCATCAGACCTACATACAGAAAGTCCTTTCCTCTGCTTCTTGAGATGGGTGGGACATTCAGCTTTGATGTGTCCATAGCCTTCACACCCATGGCATTGAATTCCTTTGCTGTGACTAGGCTTTTCATCTGACTTCTTCTGGTATTCACTACCTTTCCTGATGTCAAAAGGGATGTTCCGGACATGTGGTTTCTGCCTCCTGTCCATTCTTTTCAGCACTTTGTTGAACTGTTTTCCAAGGAGCACAACTGCGTTAGTCAGACCTTCATCAGTATCCAGGTCATACTCATCTTCTTCTCCTTCATCATTGGAAACGAACGCCAGGTTCTTGCTCTTCTTTTCAGTCCTATCCGAGAGTCCTAGCTCAAAGGTTTGAAGGGAACCAATGAGTTCATCTACTCTCATGTTGCAAATGTCTTGGGCCTCCTCTATTGCAGTGACTTTCATGTCAAATCTCTTAGGCAAAGATCTGAGGATCTTTCTCACGAGCTTTTCATCTGTCATCCTTTCTCCCAAGGCAGTGAAAGCATTGGCAATTTCAAGAATGTTCATGTGGAAGTCATGAATGCATTCTTCCTCCTTCATCTTCAGATTTTCGAATTTTGTAGCCAATAGTTGCAATCTGGACATCTTCACTTTGGAGGTTCCTTCATGAGTGGTTTTCAGAATCTCCCATGCATCCTTGGCAACTGTGCATGTGTTGATCAATCTGAAGATATTCTTGTCAACTCCATTGAATAGGGCATTCAAGGCTTTGGAGTTTCCAAGTGCCAATTCGTCTTCTTCTTTTGTCCAGTCTTCTTCTGGCTTCAATTCATCAGTGGGCTTTCCTTCTGTGTCCAGCATCTTGGGATGTTCCCAGCCTTTGATGACAGCTTTCCAGGTTCTGCTATCCAGTGATTTGAGGAAGGCCACCATCCTTGCTTTCCAGTATTCATAGTTGGTTCCATCCAGAATTGGTGGTCTGTTCACTGGTCCTCCTTCTTTCTCCATGTTCATCAGAATTTATCTCCCTAGATCTCACTCAGTGATTTAGAGTGCCCGCTCTGATACCAATTGAAATTCTGATACTGAGGACAGATGTCGTACAGGATGTCACGACATCGCGCTTCAGAACATGCAGATTATATATGACAGTATGAACAGATTAAACAAGTAAATAACACAAGAGAATTGTTAACCCAGTTCGGTGTAACGTCACCTACATCTGGGGGCTACCAAGCCAGGGAGGAAATCCACTAAAATAGTATTAGTTCGAAGATCTAACAGCCACTGTATACAACCTTCTCACCTAACCACTACCCATGCAACTTCTACCTAAGAGCCACTCTTAGATATGAGAACCCCTCTCACTCCCTTTCAATCACTCACCCGTGTTTACAAACAAATCAAAGACACACCAGAGATTGCTCTCTGAACAATAGAGATCAACTCTACACACTCAGGTCCAACACTTGATGTTAGGGTAACATCAAGGTGGCTCACAAAACACTCAAGTCACAAAACTCACAAAATAACTCTTCAATCTCTGACTTGGTAAAAAACCCGTGCAACCTTCATGTTTATATAGCAATGTGCGTATCTGGGCTGCAACACCTTGCGCTGGATAAGCTCTATCATTCTCCTGAAAAATCTGCACTTAAAGATCTAAAAGATAAATTTTTATCTTTTAGTTTTTATCTTCAATCTCTAATCCCTGAACGAAACTATTCAAAGTTTGTAATTTGATCTTTAATTATCTTTTAATTCGTTCCTAAAGATAGAGCTCCTAATTTGTTGCTGACTGCACATTAATCTGTTAAAGATATAACAGATTTATGTGTCCAGTATTTTCGGGCAGGATGTCCTGGACATTGTATCCGACATCGTGGATCCTGCAGCTTCAATTCTTCATTTGACATTTTATCTTGCCTTGTGCATTGTGCAGCCCGATCTGATTCCATGACATAATGTTAGACATCATGTACAGCAACTCCAGCTTTCCTTCATTGTCTAAGTGCTTATGTTTTAACAAAATTTTAGCCAATCTTTTAAAACTAAGTAAAGCTAAGCACTAACAATTCTCAAAATCAAACCAAAAGAATAATAGAATAAACTAAAAATATGAAATCACATATATAACAAAAATTATATATGTAATATAATAACTAAGGCATATAATATTTAAAATGGCTAGAACATAACACACATAGGTACAAATTGGTCTTAATCCTAAATGTTAAATTATATATTCATTAACTCAATGATAAAGCTCTTTATAATGTCAATATATATATAACAAAAACACATTTTTAAGAATGCATACCATGGAGATTTAGAAAAAGTTATTTTACTCACCTCTTGAAGCAAGAAATTTGTGTTCTTTGTTATTCTTCTTCTCCTCTACCCATTGCATCGAAAGAATTTCCCCATTTTCTTTCTTTTTCTTAGTCCTTGAGCAACCCACTAATACCAAGAGAGATTGTTTATGTGTGAGATTCATAGAGAAAGAACTGTCTACTCTTATATAAGAATTGTACGTAATTTGAAATTTATTTAACCGATCTGTGTAAACTTTGTAGTAAAATGATCTGTCCTCGATGAATGCTCTAAAGCATAGTGCTGAGAATCTATCAGAACTGGGACAGAAGGGGCTGCTGAAGTGGATGCTGGAGTAGAAGCTGCAGAAAGCTTAGCTGGCCTTGCCCTCGCCCTCCTAGCCCCTTGAATAGAAATTGTTAGATCCTCGGGGTTCCAACAATTCTTCCTGATGTAGGCCAAGTTAATGACCGGGCTCAGGCACTCAAAAGTGAGGCTATCAGAGACAACTCCTTTGGCTCTACATAATGCAGTGATTAGAGCAGGGAACCCAAGTCTGGAAGTGTTAGACTAGGCTATAGAGGTCATCTGGCCAGAGATTAGGGCTCCTATGTTCATATCCATGCAAGAGACTAGGCCAAATATCAGCCTATCTCTATCCACTGTCAAGTCAAAAGTGTGTGATGTGGGTGCCAAGTTGGAGTATGAAAGGACACTCCACACCTGAGCTAGTGTAGTCAGATCCTTCCTGAGAATCTTCCCAGGATGGCCCTCTGAGTTCAAGATGAACCCTCGGCCAGGTATGCATAAGGCAGTCTCTATCTATTTGTAGTCTGTAGGCAACCTGCAGTATCAGGAGTAAGTGGGTAAGGTCTCCCCCTCAGCTAATACCACAGGTGTCTCCAAGATGTGTTGAGACTATCAGCATCAATCTTCACCAAATGACCTCTGACACTAGACTGCTTTGGTGGATTATCCTCAGAACTGTATAAATTTGCATAGAATTCTTTCACCAAAGCTAGGTTTATGCTCCCATCGACTAAATTGGTGAGGCATTTATGGAAATTACGCCTCTCCAACTCAGCCTTAAACTCATCTAGCTCGGAATGATATATCTCAACTTTCTTCTCTGGTAAAATGTTTCTCCCCAGAACATTATCTGTGTATTTGGTCCAAGCATCTAAGGAAGAGAATCTCCTTGTGTCATACTGCGTTGTGGACCTTGTACCAATACTCTTTCTCTTTCTGGAAGCCATCTGCAGACAAAGGAATCAAAAAGTTGATCAGGACTCAATTTATTAAAAATCAAAACTAAAAAATAAAATTGAAAAAGACACTGGCTGCTTAGCGAGACATGGTCCGCTTAGCTGGCCTTTTGCAAAAAAAAAAAAAAACACTACCGCTTAGCGACATGTGGAGCCGCCTAGTGGAAGTTGCAGAAATTCAGCTTCTGTAGAATTGGCTTAACTGGACAGTGCCCGCTAAGCTGAACATCTGTCGCAAGGATATGCGCTAAGCTCCTTAAAGGTTGCGCTTAGCGGCACTAACTCTTCAAAAATTTCACTAAGTATTGGGAGCTTAGCGAGCGATGCTCGCTTAGCTCAGCGGATGCCGTAAAAAATTGCGCTTGGCCCAAGAAAGCTCGACTTAGCGCGTGGCTAACAGCAAAAAATTGTCTAAGTTACCTGGGCTTAGCGATTCAGCCTCACTTAGCCACAGGTAGTTCAGCAAGAGGATGAGTATTCATCCTCAAAGGATGACCTCGCTTAGCACGGTAAGCGTGCTTAGCTAGTTCTTCAGAGAACGCCTATATACAATGAGTACTGATGAACTCACTTAGTGCAGCATGCTCGCTTAGCGAGTTCATCGCATTTTCCAGAAAACGCAGAAAACAGTTCATTTTCTTGCACTTTTCAAGCCTCACAAAGGCATATCAGACATGCAATGTGTGCATCATACTCAATACAGTATACAAGCGTATATAGTCCTAATCTTAAACTAATTCTAACAAAACATTAAAACCCTAAAAATCTAAAACTAGAGTGAAGTCTTCAATCCTAGAGTTTGGACAAGAAAACAGAGAAAAGGAATCAAGGAACTTACTTGGATGGTGTATGGTTGTTGCTTCGAAGTTGATAATGCAAAAAGAAAGCACAGATGCAAAATGTGCAAATTTTTGGAGAGAGAGAATGCAGAGACGAAGTTTCCGAAATCTGGCAAGTGTAAGTGTAATTGTTGTTACACTCACTTACGCAGTTTTTTGATACTTTCACTTAGCGGACTGCTGCGCTAAGCGAGCCAGAGAGACGTTTAGTTTCTCAATAAGGCTAGCTTAGCGGACCCACACGCTTAGCCGACGTTTCAAATTCAAAATCAGTTTTTTTTTTTTTAAACATAGGCTTGGCTTAGCACGAGGATAAGACCACTTAGCGAGGTTTGCAGATCCGAAAAGCTGCAACTCTCGCTTAGCCAGGCTCTGGTCAGCTTAGCTAAAATGATGCATCTTAAGTATAGAGGAGCATGCGCTTAGCTGATAAGGACTCGCTTAGCGCTCACATTGTCGCAAGGAATTCAGCTTAGCTGCCATGACTGGCGCTTAGCTTCATGAACCTCAGTTATGGCCGTAAGGAATTTAGCTTGGCGAAAATAGGTCGTGCTTAGCCAAGGATAAGTTGTCGCTTATCAATCCGGCTGAAGCTTAGCTGAATTCAAATCGAATTGAAGTTGGCTTAGCTCATCCTTGGCCAGCTTAACGGACTAAATCAGCCTCAGATGCAAGGGTTGGGAGCTAAGCACTTGAGACTCGCGGCTTAGCGCATGAACAAATATGAGCTTAACGCGAGGCTTGCACTTAGCGAAAGGACTGATTTTTCAGAAAATATTTTCTAAGTTATTTTTCAGTCCCTTCCTCAACAAATTGAAACCCTTATATCTAACATTCAAAGATAGGCTGATATACTCCTATGTATATATTATGCAGCAAGTTCCCAATGATCTAATGCATGAAAACAAAAATTACAAAAATTAAAACTGGGTTGCCTCCCAGGAAGTGCTTCTTTAACGTCATTAGCTTGACGCTTTTACCTCACTGGGCGATCTTATGTTTTGGTTCTTACTTTCAGAACCTCTTGACCTCCTTCCATTACCTGTAAGCAGACATTGTGTTCTGGAGCAGGCTTGTTTTCAACAAACAAATCAAAATCAATTTTCTGATCTTCAAAACCTAGCTCCAGCTTCCTCTTCCCCATATCAACTATGCAGCTTGCGGTCAACATGAATGGCGTTCCCAATATTACAGGAATGTCAGTATCTTCAGAGATATCCATTACCACAAAGTCTGCCGGGAAGATAAAATGTTTTACACTGACCAACACATCTTCAATTACTCCATATGGTCTAGTAATGGAGCGGTAAGCTAATTGTAAAGTCATTCAAGTGGGCATTATTTCCAACTCTTTTAATCTTCTGCACATGGAGAGTGGCATCAAATTGATACTAGCTCCCAGGTCAATAAGAGCTTTTCCCACATTGACTTCTCCAATTGAACAAGGAATAGTTACACTCCCAGGATCTTTATGCTTGGGTGGAAGGATCTTTTGGATCACAACACTACAGTTTCCTTCCACTATGATGTTTTCCTGATGAATACATTTATGCTTCCTTGTTAACATGTCTTTCAAGAATTTAGAGTAGAGTGGCATCTGCTGCAATGCTTCTCCAAAGGGCTTAGTTATTTCCAGTTTCCTGAAAATAAAAAATCTCGCCAGATGACGATTTTTGTCCTTCTTGGAAGGTACCACAGGATATGGTACTTCCACACCTTCATCCACAGCTTTTTCAATTCTACTCTTCTTTGCATTCTTATTATTTTTTTTCTTCTTTTTTCATTTTTTTCATTTTCTATTTCTTTTTCTACTTCCTTTTCTTTTTCTTGGTCCTTCAATTCTTTATTCTTAACCATTATTTGTTCCTCTTTTTTTTATTACTTTCACCTCTCACCTCATTTTTCTTGCCATCAGTACCTTTCTTGTCAGCAATTTTCTTCTTATGCACAACACTATCCTCATTCTCAGCCTCCACAAACCTTTTACTCCTTGTCATCACAGCTTTGCATTCCTCCTTGGGATTCTGTTCTGTATTTGCCACAAAACTGTTGGATGACTTGTCAGCTATCTGCTTGGCCAGTTGTCCCATCTGGACTTCAAGGTTCTTCAGTGCTGACTTAGTGCTTTTATGGTTTGACATTGTTACCTGCATAAACTGCGTCAAGGTCTCCTCCAGCTTAGTAGTCCTCTGGAATATGTTAGGTCCTTGTTGGATTGGCCTATTTGAAGGCCCACTCTGGTCTTTGTTGAACTGGTTGCCAGGGTGTGTCCTCCACTGTCCTTGTTGATTATAGGGACCCTACTGGAAGCCTGGAAATCCTCCTTAAGTATACCATTGTCGCTATTGATTTCCCATATAATGAATTTCTTGAGTGTTTTCTTCAGTGGGAATACATTGTCCTGTTTCATGAGCCTCACCACAGATGGTACAACCTGTAACCTGCAAAACAGAAGAGTGCATAGATTGACCCATAGACAACTTAGTTGGCAGCTTAGCGAGTGTTTCTGTTAAAATCTCAAGTTGCTTAGAAAAAAACTTGTTCTGTGCCAATAAAGCGTCATGTGATGATAGCTCTAACAAGCTTTTCTTCGTGGGTTGATGGGTTTTGTCTCGTAGAATGGCATGATCACTGGCTGACATATTATCAATTAGCTCAATTGCTTGTTCCGGGGTCTTCAGTTTTATCTTTCCCCCTCCAGAAGCATCTAACAGTTGCTTGGTTTGTGGTCTCAGCCCATCTATAAACATATTCAATTGGATTGGCTCGGAAAACCCATGAGTGGGAGTTCTTCTCAACAAGCCTCTGAACCTCTCCAATGCTTCACTCAGAGTGATGTGCCATCATTTTCTTCTATTTTCTAAACCCTTTTTACACCATTTTAATTACTGATTGGTCTTAATTGTCAATTAATCAGGCAGTTTTATTATTTGGGCTCATTTAGCTAATTTGATGTTTTTAATCTAATTTCAGGAATTAATGAAACATTGGGCTTAATCCGGATTTTGGTTATGGACTTGAAGAGGGCAAATAAAGCAGCACTTCCTTAGTTAATTTCTAATTAGGAAATTTCACAATTTTATTTTATGTTGTTCAGTGTTTATTTCGTTTTGGGCCAGAGTATTGTAATAGGGCCCAGTGACTTTGAGTGACTCTTTTTAAATAGCAGCCTTGGGATTCGTGCAAGGCATTCTGTTATGCTATTCATTATTCAGAGCTTTTGTTTTAGGGTTTTCGTTTTTTTGCTTAATGCTACTGTTCACGTAATGCAATTTGACGTTTTCTGTTTCTAATTACAATTTCGTTCTTGCTTCTTCTTCTACTCTCATTTACGTTTCTGTTTCATCTACGTTTCTGTTCATTTACGTTTTTGTTCATTTATGTTTATGCTTCATGTTTCATTTGCGTTTTCTATTTGAATCCATGGAAGGCTAGATTTTCTGGTGTTGTTTCCTTTTGAGGACGAAGCCCAACTCTCTTTGAGGTGTCGCTTGAAATGTGGTTCCCTGGCAGTTTTCCCTTCACCAGTTATCCCAAATTCGTGAATATTAATCAGTGCACGCTTTGTGTTCGATTAATTGCCTCTGAGCCTAGCTTGCGTTCATGCTTAATGGACAAAGGGCTAACTGGTGTATGTGGTGCCTAATCACGTATTGACAACCCTAAGTTGATTTTCGCTTAGTAAATTGAAATAGGATTGGATTAAGTGGTTGACTGTTAGGGACGAATTCTCCATAACCCAGGATAAGAGAATGGCTTCTGAATCAAAGGAAACAACCCGTTTTTAATATTAGTAATTTCGTATTCCAGTTTACTTGTTCTGCTCTTTAATCACAAAACAAACAAACCCCCCCCCCCCCCCCAATCGTTGTTGTTACTGCAAGTATATTATGAACATTTGGTTTGTCACTGCTCGTTGAGAAACGACCTAGGATCACTTCCTAGTTACTGCATTTTCATGTTTATTTGATTCGGGTACGGCCTCGATCAAATTTTGCGCCGTTGCCAGGGAGCAGTGTCCAAAGGTTCATAATAGCTAGCTAGTGTTGTGTGTTTAATCCTTTCGTGTTTTATGTTTAAATTGTTAGTATTGTGTTAGTATGTGTGTTAGTGTTGTTTAGTGTCCTGGTATTTTGTTTAATGTGTGTTCTGTTTCAGTTTTTCCATTAAGTGTTTCCCCTGTTTCAGTCTTGGGTGTTTTGCTGTGAAGATTGTGCTTGCGGCAAAAACAGAGTAGTAGTAGAAATCAATTAGAGACGGATTTTAGCGACCACCCATGCTGAATTATTTGAGATTTTTTGTTTTAGTAGCTAGGGTTTTTATTTTTGGCTGAATTTTTTTGTGGTAACTTCTTTTAATCCATATTTTGTGGGAAAAATAGCTAGAGCCTTTAGTTTGGTCAGATTTGAAAGTTCCAAAAAACTAGCAAATTTTGTGTTTGTCAAAACTTCAAACGGCCATAACTTTTGCTCCGGTTATCAGAATCGCAATTATTATATATGCATTTGGGGTAGAAAAAAATTTCCTACGCCATGGCAATTGGCTGTAGGCCGGCTAAGGTCTCCATCGTCCAAAAAAAGCGATTCTGTCAAAAGTTTTTTATTTTTCAAGTTTTATTCACTTATTTTTCTTAACTTACCATTTTTAGCTTTCATAGTTAGACTTTGAATTTTAGTCTGAAATTTTTTGTGCTATCTTCTCATCATTTTATAAGGTTGCTCACAAAATTTCAAGTCATTTGGATATCATTTGAGGGTAGCTGTAGTTCAAACCTACACCTTTATTTACATGATAAGGCAACTAGTTGTGTGCATGCTGAATGTAGTGTATGACTAGAGGTAATCCATTTGACTTACAACCCTTTGATCCTGAGATAGATAGGACATTTCATAGATTCTGTTATTGGTGATTTTGAACATCCTGATCTTGAGCATTATAATTTTGAGCATTCTGATTCTGCACATTCTGAGAACATGGCACAACCTCCACCCCGTGAGAGGACTCTAAGGGAAATGGCTGCACCTGATTTCACCTACGAAAGCTTGTGCATCCAATACTCTGATGAGGATGTCCCATATGTTCTTAAAACTGGACTGATTCATTTGCTTCCAAAGTTTCATGGCCTTGCGGGTGAAGACCCGCACAAACATTTGAAAGAATTTCACATTGTCTGCTCAACCATGAAACCCCCAGATGTCCAAGAGGATCACATATTTCTGAAGGCTTTTCCTCATTCATTAGAGGGAGTGGCAAAGGACTGGCTGTATTACCTTGCTCCAAGGTCCATCCCGAGCTAGGATGACCTTAAGAGAGTATTCTTAGAAAAAATTTTCCCTGCTTCCAGGACCACAGCCATCAGGAAGGATATCTCAGGTATTAGACAACTCAGTGGAGAGAGCCTGTATGAGTACTGGGAGAGATTTAAGAAACTATGTGCCAGTTGCCCCCACCATCAGATTTCAGAACAGCTTCTTCTCCAATATTTTTATGAAGGACTCAGTAATATGGAGAGAAGTATGATAGATGCTGCCAGTGGTGGAGCCCTTGGAGACATGACTCCTGCTGAAGCCAGAAATTTAATTGAGAAGATGGCTTCCAACTCCCAGCAGTTTAGCGCCAGAAATGATGCCATAGTCATTAGAGGAGTGCATGAGGTAGCTACAAACCCATCTGCATCATCTGAAACTAAGAAGCTTGAAGGCAAACTGGATGCATTGGTTAACTTGGTAACCCAGCTGGCCTTGAATCAGAAATCTGTACCTGTTGCAAGGGTTTGTGGTTTGTGCTCCTCTGCTGACCACCATACAGACCTTTGCCCTTCCATGCAGCAACCTGGAGCAATTGAGCAGCCTGAAGCTTATGCTGCAAATATTTACAATAGACCTCCTCAACCTCAGCAGCAAAATCAACCACAGCAGAACAATTATGACCTCTCCAACAACAGATACAACCCTGGATGGAGGAATCACCCTAACCTCAGATGGTCCAGCCCTCAGCAACAACAACAGCAGCCTGCTCCTTCCTTCCAAAATGCTGCTGGCCCAAGCAGACCATACATTCCTCCACCAATCCAACAACAGCAACAACCCCAGAAACAACCAACAGTTGAGGCCCCTCCACAACCTTCCCTCGAAGAACTTGTGAGGCAAATGACTATGCAGAACATGCAGTTTCAGCAAGAGACCAGAGCCTCCATTCAGAGCTTAACCAATCAGATGGGACAATGGGCTACCCAATTGAATCAACAACAGTCCCAGAATTCTGACAAGCTGCCTTCTCAAGCTGTCCAAAATCCCAAAAATGTCAGTGCCATTTCATTGAGGTCGGGAAAGCAATGTCAAGGACCTCAACCCGTAGCACCGTCCTCATCTGCAAATGAACCTGCCAAACTTCACTCTATTCCAGAAAAAGGTGATGACAAAAATTTACCTAACAATTTCTGTGCAGGTGAATCTTCTTCCACATGTAATTCTGAATTGCAGAAGCAGCACATTCCCCCTCTTCCATTCCCTCCAAGAGCAGTTTCCAACAAAAAAATGGAAGAGGCAGAGAAAGAGATCTTGGAAACGTTTAGAAAAGTAGAGGTAAACATACCTCTGTTGGATGCGATAAAGCAAATTCCAAGATATGCCAAATTCTTGAAGGAGTTGTGCACTAATAAGCGGAAGCTTAAAGGAAGCGAACGGATTAGCATGGGCAGAAATGTCTCCGCATTGATTGGTAAATTTGTTCTTTAAATTCCTGAAAAATGCAAAGATCCAGGTACATTCAACATACCTTGTATCATAGGGAATAGTAAGTTTGACAATGCCATGCTAGATTTAGGAGCTTCTGTTAGTGTTATGCCTCTGTCTATTTTTAATTATCTATCTCTAGGCCCCTTGCAGTCAACTGATGTGGTAATTCATTTAGCTAATAGAAGTGTTGCCAACCCTGTTGGTTTCATAGAAGATGTCTTAGTTAGAGTTGGTGAACTGATTTTCCCTGTTGATTTTTATATTTTGAATATGGAAGATGGATTTTCTCAAGGATCAGATCCCATCATTCTAGGCAGACCCTTTATGAAAACTGCTAGAACTAAGATAGATGTTTATGCAGGCACACTGTCTATGGAATTTGGTGACATAACTGTTCATTTTAATATTTTGGATGCTATGAAATACCCATCTGAAGATCTTTCTGTATTTCGTGCTGAAATAATTGACCATGTTGTTGATGAATACATGACTGATCTTTATTCTAATCTACATGCCTCTCACTCTTCATGCATTGAGTCTGAAATTGTACTTGATCATATGTCTGAATTTGATGCTGAGAGTGAATCTGAGAGTGATATTGATTGCATGCCTGGTGGTGGTGTTTTACCTCTTGAGATTGATTTTATAGAGTCAGATAGGACTAACCATGTTTCAGGAAGTACATATACCTCTGACTTTCTTTATGAGGTAAAGGCTGAGAAACCATCCCCTTCTACCACTGTCCAGCCGACCACACCAGAATTGAAGCCTCTGCCATCAAATTTAAAATGCGCTTACTTGGATGATAGCAAGAGTTTTCCAGTGATTATATCTGCCTCCCTTGCTGATGAGCAAGAGGAGAAGTTGTTGTCAGTTCTCAAGAAGCATAAGAAGGCTATAGGCTGGACCCTGGCGGACATTCCTGGTATTAGCCCATCCACATGTATGCATCGAATAAATTTAGAGGATGGAGCTAAACCAGTAAGACAGCCACAGAGAAGACTCAACCCGGTGATTCTTGATGTAGTGAAGAAGGAGATAACCAAGCTTTTGCAAGCTGGAATCATTTATCCTATCTCTGATAGCCGATGGGTGAGTCCCGTCCAGGTGGTCCCGAAGAAGACCGGCCTCACAGTGATAAAAAACGAGAAGGAGAAGCTAATTCCTACTCGGGTGCATAACAGTTGGAGAGTCTGCATTGATTATAGGAGGCTGAACCAGGTTACCAAAAAGGACCATTTTCCCCTGCCATTCATTGACCAGATGCTTGAACGCCTGGCAGGTAAATCCCACTATTGTTTCCTTGATGGTTTTTCTGGTTATATGCAAATTACTATTGCTCCTGAGGATCAGGAAAAGACCACATTCACCTGCCCCTTCGGCACTTTTGCCTATAGGAGGATGCCTTTCGGCCTGTGCAATGCCCCTGGTACCTTCCAGCGGTGCATGATTAGTATTTTCAGTGATTTTTTAGAAAATTGCATAGAGGTGTTCATGGATGATTTCACTGTATATGGATCCTCTTTTGATGGTTGTTTGAATAGTTTGGAAAAAGTTTTGAATAGATGCATTGAAACTAACCTTGTTCTAAATTTTGAAAAATGTCATTTTATGGTTGAGCAAGGTATAGTTTTAGGCCACATTATTTCCAATAAGGGTATTGAAGTAGATCCTGCAAAAATTTCTGTTATTTCACAATTGCCTTACCCCTCTTGTGTGCGAGAGGTGCGATCTTTTCTTGGTCATGCAGGATTCTACAGGCGCTTTATAAGGGATTTTAGCAAAGTAGCCCTTCCATTGTCCAACTTGTTGCAAAAGGAGGTGGAGTTTGACTTTAATGACAGATGCAAAGAGGCTTTTGATTGCCTCAAAAGAGCGCTGACTACCACCCCCATCATCCAGGCACCTGACTGGACAGCCCCTTTTGAGCTTATGTGTGATGCATCAAATTATGCATTGGGGGCTGTCCTTGCTCAGAAAATTGATAAATTGCCCAGGGTGATATATTATGCTTCTAGGACTTTAGATGCTGCCCAAGCAAATTATACTACTACTGAGAAAGAGCTTCTAGCCATAGTTTTTGCTCTTGAAAAATTTCGATCTTATTTGCTTGGTACTCGCATTATTGTTTATACTGACCATGCAGCTCTAAAGTACTTGTTGAAGAAGGCTGATACTAAGCCTAGGTTGATCCGATGGATGCTCTGGCTCCAAGAGTTTGACTTGGAGATCTGTGATAGGAGCGGAGCACAAAATCTAGTTGCTGATCATTTGAGTCGGATCGAACGTGTCTCTGATGCAGATTCACCTATTCGGGATGATTTCCCGGATGATCATTTGTATATATTGTATAGTATTTCTGACTCTCTTTCTACTCCCTGGTTTGCTAACATTGTCAATTATTTAGTTGCCTCTGTTTTTCCTCCCTTAGCATCGAAGGCCCAAAAAGATAAAATTAAAAGTGATGCTAAGCATTTTATTTGGGATGACCCCTACTTGTGGAAATTGTGCAGTGATCAGGTCATTAGACGGTGCATTCCAGATCATGAGACTGACTCAGTCCTGCAGTTCTGTCATTCTTCCGCACCGGGAGGTCATCTGGGTGTTCAAAGGACAGCTCGCAAAGTGCTTGATTGTGGTTTTTATTGGCCCACCATCTTTAAAGATGCGTGGAAGATCTGCAGCACTTGTGAGCAGTGTCAAAGAGAAGGAAATACACTTACATGGCGACAACAAATGCCTCGGCAACCTATGCTATTTTGTGAGGTGTTTGATGTCTGGGGTATAGATTTCATGGGTCCTTTTCCTGTCTTTTTTGGTTATGTTTACATTCTCCTTGCAGTTGACTATGTTTCAAAATGGGTGGAAGCCAAGCCCACTAGAACTAATGATGCTAAAGTTGTCGCAGACTTTGTCAGGTCTAATCTGTTTTGCAGGTTTGGAGTACCTAAAGCGATTGTTAGTGATCAAGGAACCCATTTTTGCAATAGGACAATGCATGCCCTGCTTAAAAAGTACGGGGTGGTACACAGGGTATCCACACCATACCACCCCCAGACTAATGGACAGGCAGAAATTTCTAACAGGGAAATCAAGAGAATTCTAGAGAAGATTGTGCAGCCAAGCAGGAAAGATTGGAGTACCAGGCTTGATGATGCTCTCTGGGCACATCGGACTGCCTACAAAGCACCTATAGGAATGTCTCCTTATCGGGTTGTCTTTGGAAAGGCATGTCATCTTCCAGTAGAAATTGAGCACAAAGCATACTGGGCAGTGAAGACTTGTAACTTCTCTATGGATCAAGCTGGCGAGGAAAGGAAGTTGCAACTGAGTGAGTTAGATGAAATCCGCCTAGAAGCCTACGAGAATGCCAAGTTCTACAAAGAAAAGACCAAGAAGTTCCATGATAGTATGATAGTTAAAAAAGACTTCGTGGTTGGGCAAAAAGTGTTATTGTATAATTCTAGGCTTGGACTCATGAGTGGTAAGTTGAGGTCTAAGTGGATTGGTCCTTTTGTTGTTTCTAATGTTTTTCCTTATGGTACAGTTGAGATCAAAAGCGACTCCACAAACAAGAGCTTCAAGGTCAACGGACATCGACTTAAGCCATTCCTCACGAACCCTTCTTTAGTGGACGTAGTGGTGGAAGAGACTTCCTTACTCCACCCTACTCTTCCTCCACCATGACTTAGGGAGTTTTTCTTTTCCTATCTCCTTCTCTGCTTTTATTACACTTGTCTGATTCTCTTTGATGATTTAATTGTTTTTAATCTTTTAATTGTGCTACATTGAGGACAATGTGTTGTTTAAGTATGGGGGGGGAGTGTTCTTTGGTTTTGCTAGTTTTGTTGGTTTTGTTAATTTGTTAGTTGTGTTAATTTGTTAATGTTGTTAGTTTCGTCGGATTTTTAGTTTAATATTTTGGGTCAATTTTGTGTGCACGTACGACTTTGCATGTTTTTCTTTGAATTATAGGATATGTTCAAGAAATGGGTAATTGTTTTGAAAATAAAAGTTCTTGATATTTTGTGATTTGAAATCCTTGATTCTTCTCTACATGTCATGATAGTTTTGAAAGCTCAATTTGAAAGTGATGATTTTACCTTTGTGAGAATTTGAGCCATCCATCATCATAATCATTTGGTGTGTTTTGCCCCATTGATTGCTTGCACAATAGCCTTGGCTTGATTCTTGTTGATGCGTCCTAATTCACATGCATATTTGGAAATGATTGAGGCAATTTTGTTCTTATAAGCTTCTAGCCAAATGGACTTACCTTGAATTAATTCCTTTGATAGCCCTTTTGAGCCTTGTTTCCCTTTCCTTGTTTTGAAGCTCACTACAAGCCTTAAGTGAAAAACCATGATATCACCATATCCTTAAGGAATTTTGGAGCTTTGGAATTGTTTTGGGAATAAGTATGGGGGGTTTTTGTTTCATTGGACAACTTGTTTTGTTGGCTATGCTTCATGATGTATTTTGGGCCATACTTGATGTACATTGTATATTGGTTAAATGTTGGACATGTTGAATGAAATGTTGTTTCTCAAAGGCTATAGAGTAAAAAAAAAATATATTCGAAAAAATAAAAAAATAAAAAAATTCGAAAAAAGAAAAAGAAAAGCAATAAAGTTGAGTGAATAAGATCTTAAATGGCACAAGAATGATGAAACTCTTGGTTCTACTCTTCATGTTTAATTTTTATCTTTACTTCTTTTTATTTTCTTATTTTTTTTTCTTAATATGCACTTATTCCCCTTTGCTCCTCTATTCCTTTGGGATTTAGCCACTTATTCCATATTTATCCATACCTTGTCCTTGGCCCCATTACAACCTTAAAAGACCTTTTGATCCTCATGTGCTTGTGTTTGTGGGTTGATTGTCAATTTTAGAATCTTGCCAAGTCTATGTGGTGTTTGCTTTCATGGGTGCTTTGAGGGTAAATAGTAGCCTAGACACTTGAGAGATAGAGTGTATATCTTGTGAGGCTTTATCACTTTTCATTCTTGAGCTGATTAACTATTTTGCCATGATTGGGTTGCTTGGATGATTTTCATGAATGTCTTGACTTTTTGGATCTCCTTATGTTAGATGTTACCCATTCCTTTCATTCCTTGATGTTCATTGAGAAATATATGAATGTGTTTGTTTGTCTCTCTTTGATATCCTTGGATTTTGTTCTTTGTTTCATTTTGCCCAAGAGTGCAAAAGGCTAAGTATGGGGGGTTTTGATGTGCCATCATTTTCTTCTATTTTCTAAACCCTTTTTGCACCATTTTAATTATTGATTGGTCTTAATTGTCAATTAATCAGGCAGTTTTATTATTTGGGCTCATTTAGCTAATTTGATGTTTTTAATCTAATTTCAGGAATTAATGAAACATTGGGCTTAATCCGGATTTTGGTTATGGACTTGAAGAGGGCAAATAAAGCAGCACTTCCTTAGTTAATTTCTAATTAGGAAATTTCGCAATTTTATTTTATGTTGTTCAGTGTTTATTTCGTTTTGGGCCAGAGTATTGTAATAGGGCCCAGTGACTTTGAGTGACTCTTTTTAAATAGCAACCTTGGGATTCGTGCAAGGCATTTTGTTATGCTATTCATTATTCAGAGCTTTTGTTTTAGGGTTTTCGTTTTTTTTGCTTAATGCTACTGTTCACGTAATGCAATTTGACGTTTTCTGTTTCTAATTACAATTTCGTTCTTGCTTCTTCTTCTACTCTCATTTACGTTTCTGTTTCATCTACGTTTCTGTTCATTTACGTTTTTGTTCATTTACGTTTCTGCTTCATGTTTCATTTGCGTTTTCTATTTGAATCCATGGAAGGCTAGATTTTCTGGTGTTGTTTCCTTTTGAGGACGAAGCCCAAATCTCTTTGAGGTGTCGCTTGAAATGTGGTTCCCTGGCAGTTTTCCCTTCACCAGTTATCCCAAATTCGTGAATATTAATCAGTGCACGCTTCGTGTTCGATTAATTGCCTCTGAGCCTAGCTTGCGTTCATGCTTAATGGACGAAGGGCTAACTGGTGTATGTGGTGCCTAATCACGTATTGACAACCCTAAGTTGATTTTCGCTTAGTAAATTGAAATAGGGTTGGATTAAGTGGTTGACTGTTAGGGACGAATTCTCCATAACCCAGGATAAGAGAATGGCTTCTGAATCAAAGGAAACAACCCGTTTTTAATATTAGTAATTTCGTATTCCAGTTTACTTGTTCTGCTCTTTAATCACAAAACAAACAAACCCCCCCCCCCCAATCGTTGCTGTTACTGCAAGTATATTATGAACATTTGGTTTGTCACTGCTCGTTGGGAAACGACCTAGGATCACTTCCTAGTTACTGCATTTTCATGTTTATTTGATTCGGGTACAACCTCGATCACAGAGATTAATAAGGAAACTGATGAAATGAAGAGATTGCAACTTTCCCTTCCGCAGTCTTGGACTCTGGGAAGTATTTCTTTAGGAACTTTTCAACAACATCTTCCCAGGTTTTTAGGTTGTTACCCTTGAATGAGTGGAGCCACCTCTTGGCTTCTCCTGCCAATGAAAATGAGAAAAGGTTGAGCCTAATAGCTTCGTCTGGTACACCGGCAATCTTAACAGTGTTGCATATTTCAATGAACGTTGCCAAGTGTGCATAGGGGTCTTCATTAGGTAATCCATGAAATAAGTTCCCCTGTATTAAATGAATTAAGGAATGTGGGTAGTTGATGTTGTTAGCTTTCACTTCAGGACGTGCAATGCTAGTGAAAAATTATGGTACTGAACTACTTGAGTAATCCTCAAGGGTAATCCTCAGGTCATGCTCTTCTGCCATGGTAATGACTTTAGGTACTTGAGTGGTGGATTCCCTTGATGATGGTGAATCAGGTGATAATAAGTCAAAGAAATGAGTCTCCTCCTCATGAATGGATGCAACTGTTCTATCTTGCAGAAGTTTCCTTCTCCTCTCGGCCCTGTTCCTTCGCAATGTAGCTTCAATTTCTAAGTCCAGAGGAACTAAATTGCCTGTGGGAGATCTATGCATATACAATACTAACAGAACGACGGTTATCCAGTTTAACAAGAAAAGACAAATAGGAATTAAGAACAAATATTCACAAAAAAAAATCAAAGAATAACAAATAAAGACTAGACACCTAAAAACGAACTAACTTCCCAAATAAAAAGAAGTTCCCCGGCAACGGCGCCAAAAACTTGTTTGCTTTCGGCAAGTGCACCGGATCACACAAGTAGTATAAAATGGTAAGAACCGAGTATCAAACTCTCGAGGAACTTGTGTTATTTGGTAAACTATTTCAACAAATAGGTGTCTAGTGTGTAAAGATAAGTGTGAATATGAACAGGTGTGTAAACTATCTGTGCAAAAAGGAAAATCACGCGAGAGAAATGATGTGTCAAAACAAGTAGAAAACACGTTGGCCTTCCTAATAAGTGCCTGATGCTAAAAAGATATTCTCTATCTAACAATGCTCATGTGTTCCTATGGTGTCTCCTGAGATACTAAACCCTGATTCCTCATGATAGCTTAGCCTAATCCTGATCAAGCATCGTCCACAGATTCCTCTTTTTGGACTAAACTCAACCAAGACCGCATTAAGATACACATACACAACTAAATTATCGCACCCCGATTCCTCGTGATAGTATGACAACGTAGCCATGTACTATCAAGGACTTTAGAATCAGACCAGTTTCCACTACTGAATGACCCTAACAAAGCATGCATCTACGTGATCAAGGTAAAAGCATACTGGAGTGAAAAGTAGATAGCACAGAGAACACACAAAATATCATTAAATAGATAGAAATATATTTACATCAGGTACCTACAGGGAAGATCCAATAGAGGATTTAGCTTTCCATAACTAGGAAGCCTTCTTTACAACAAAGAGAAGAACAAGATGAAAGATTACAAAAATACAAGTGGTGAGGATGTCTCCTTCACCTCTAGGATCTCACAATCACTCACAAACTCATCTCAAGCTCTCAAACCGGCTCCTGCTTCAAGCTCCAGTCTCTGCAGATCTTCACATAGCAAAATCTCTCAAAACACTCTGGAACTTGGACCTTTCTCTCTCTAGAATCTCTAGACATGCAAAGCTATGAATCCCAGTCCAAACTCTCTCTCTAAAATTTGATTTCAGGCTTAAATAGGTGGTCTTGTTTGTGCTCGTGCACTTAGCGCAATTATGGACCGCTTAGCACAATTATGGACCACTTAACGAACATTAGTGAATTTTGGCTTAGCACGTGCCTTTCTCACTTAGCGGATGGACTGAAGCGGTGCGCTTAGTGAGACGAAGCAGTGCACTTAGCGAACCTGTATAGCTCATCTTCTTCCAGTGTCTTCCCCACACTTAGCCCATGAGTGTTGCGCTTAGCGGACGCTCGCTAAGCCAACAGATTGGCTTAGCGAGAAGGTGAAAAACAACACTTTTCAAAGCTTGCCTAATTAACCTGAAATTGAGAGAAAATGATTATTAAATACACAAAATGGAAGTATAAGTATTTATTATCTATATTTAATAGAAAATACTTATAACATTACAAAATAACCATAAATTGGAAGAGTTTGATACAATTTACACAAGTTTTATACACAAAAGTTCGTCGTATTCACCGACTAACATAGCACAAGACATATCCATGGAGGGTTTCGAGGGTATAGTCAATAACATCACGACCAACAATTACCTCACTTTCGCTGACAAAGAGATACTCGTCGAGGGCAGGGGACACAATGCACGTGTCTGTCAAATGTTTGGACAACATAGGGGCCAAAGTGCTCATCGACAATGGCTCTTCCCTCAATGTCATGCCCAAAGCTACTTTGGACAAGCTGCCATTTAATGCGTTGCACCTAAGGCCGAGCTCCATGGTGGTGCGGGCTTTCGACGACAGTCGCCATAAGGGGAGAGATCGATCTCCCAATTCAAATCATGCCCCACATATGTCAAATTACCTTCCAAGTAATGGACATAAATCCTACCTACAACCGCTTATTAGGTCGACCTTGGATTCATTCAGTTGGGGTGGTCCCGTCAATGTTGCACCAGAAGTTAAAATTTGTGGTGGAGGGGCAGCTGATTATAGTATAAGGAGAGGAAGATATACTTGTAAGTTGTTCGTCTTCTACGACTTAGGTTGAGGCTGCAGAGGAGTCATTGGGAACATCCTTCTAGGCACTGGAAGTTATGAGCAGCGCTTATGTGAAGTCTCCTCCGGTACAGCCACACTCATCTAGTGCCACTTTGATTGTGGCTCGGGTTATGTTGGGGCACGGATGTGAGCCCGGAATGGGTTTAGGCCGAAACAGGAATGGCATAGCAAGATTGGTGGAGTTCGCGAAGAATCGCGGAAGGTTTTGGTTGGGTTATGAGCCTACACGTGCCGAAAAAAGGAGGATCGCCTTAGAAAGGAAGGAGAGAAGCTCGGCTCAGCCACGAGGGCTGTAAGTGGAAAGAGTCCCCTTTTGTCACATCGATGAAAGCTTCATCAGTGTAGGGTGGATGTGCGAGGGACGGATTTCCATGATCAACGAAGAAACCCCTCAAGACCAACCAATTTGGGTGCGGTCGTGTCCTCTAGAGTTTGAATTGGGGAATTGGCAAGTCGTCAAACAACCCGAGATTTCCATTACAAATTCAATGTAGTCCAATAGTTCCAACCTTATTGTTGGGCCTAGGCTTTAGGGTTTTCTTCCTGTTGGGCATATCTTTTTATTTAATGTTCCCATAATTATAAATACACAACCCTTTTTCATTTGGTGTGTTCCCTCTCGCACTTTCATCTATTTTCATTCTTCTGCATATTCATTTTTGTTGCGATTAAATGATTTGACGCAGATCCAACAATGAGTCCTGTGAAAGTAGTGATACCAAGGACCCAGATGTTGATTTTGAGAAACTAATAAATCAAGTCGAGAAAGGAGAAGATGAGGATTGGGGGCTTCCTCCAAATTTGAAAAGAATGGTGGAGCAAGAAGAAAGGGAAGTGAAGCCACACCAAGAGGAAACAAAAGTTGTGAACTTAGGGGTAGACGGAGAGAGAAAAGAGGTTAAGGTTGGCACTTGCATGTCCGCAAACATCCAAGATGAATTGGTGACTCTATTGCGAGACTACCAAGAAATCTTTGCTTGGTCCTACCAGGATATGCCTGGTTTGAGCTCGGATATCGTGCAGCACAAACTACATCTAAATCCTGAGTGTTCCCCGATAAAGCAAAAGCTGAGGAGAATGAAGCTCGAGATGTCCCTAAAAATAAAAGAAGAAGTGAAAAAGCAATTCAAAGCTAGCTTCTTGGCCGTTGCTCGGTACCCAGAATGGGTCGCCAACATCTTGCCAGTCCCTAAAAAAGATGGAAAGGTGTGAATGTTCATGGACTATCGGGATCTAAACCAAGCCAGTCCAAAGGATAACTTTCCTTTTCCACACATCGATATCCTTGTAGATAACACAACCAATTTTTCCCTGTTTTCTTTCATGGATGGGTTCTCGGGCTATAATCAGATAAAGATGGCACCAGAGGATATAGAAAAGACAACCTTCATCACTTTGTGGGGAACTTTCTGTTATAAGGTGATGTCCTTTGGGCTCAAGAACACTAGGGCAACTTACCAGCGGGCCATGGTAGCGTTATTCCACAACATGATGCATAAAGAGATCGAGGTCTACATGGATGACATGATCACTAAATCAAGGACCAAGGAGGAACACCTTGTCAATTTGCAGAAGTTGTTCGAGTAGCTGCGTAAATATTGATTAAGGATGAATCCTGTAAAGTGTACTTTCGGGGTCAAATCCGAAAAGTTGCTCGATTTTGTCATGAGTCAGAAAGGAATAGAGGTAGACCCACACAAGGTGAAGGCCATCCTCAAAATGCCCGAGCCATGCACCAAGAAACAGGTCCGAGGTTTCTTGGGAAGATTGAACTACATAGCAAGGTTCATATCACAGCTGACCGCCACTTGTGAGCCTTTTTTCAAGTTATTACGTAAGAATTAGCCCATCCAATGGGACGACCATTGTCAAGTGGCGTTCGAAAGGATTAAACGATGCCTCATGAATCCTCCTGTGCTTGTGCCAACAGTGCCCGAAAGACCCCTTATCCTGTATATGACTATGTTAGATGAGTCAATAGGGTGTGTGCTGGGGCAGCACGACGAGTTTGGAAGAAGGGAACAGGTTGTCTATTACTTGAGTAAGAAGTTCATGGCATGAGAAATGAACTATTCTTTACTAAAAAGGACGTGTTGTGCCTTGGTGTGGGCAGCTCACTGTTTGAGGCAGTACATGCTGAATTACACTACTTGGTTGGTATCCAAAATGGATCTCTTCAAGTACATCTTTGAAAAGCCCGCTCTCACTGGACGAATAGCTCGGTGGTAGGTTCTG
The DNA here is from genome assembly GCF_004193775.1 of Glycine soja. Taxonomy (NCBI): domain Eukaryota; kingdom Viridiplantae; phylum Streptophyta; class Magnoliopsida; order Fabales; family Fabaceae; genus Glycine; species Glycine soja. The sequence continues at coordinate 27,314,878 of NC_041018.1, read as the reverse complement.
TTGTCAGAGTTTGATATTGTTTATGTCATTCAGAAGTCAATAAATGGGAGTGCCTTGGCAGATTACCTAGCTCAACAGCCCATCAATGACTATCAGCCTATGCATCCAAAATTCCCTAATGAGGACATCATGACCTTGTTTAAGGAGGAAGTAGAGGATAAGGACAAGGACAAGTGGATCGTGTGGTTTGACAGCGCGTCTAATGCACTAGGCCATGGAGTTGGGGCAGTATTGGTTTCCTCGGACGAACAATATATACCTTTCATGGCTAGGTTGGGTTTCGACTGCACAAACAACATAGTTGAGTATAAGGTGTGTGCCCTTGGGATCCAAGTGGAGATCGACTTCAAGGTCAAGTTGCTCCAGGTATATAGGGAGACCAAAGACCATAAATTGGTGCCTACCAGGCTTACATCCGGAAGTTAATAGAATTCTTTGATGACATATCTTTTCATCACATTCCTAGAGAGGAAAATCAAATGGTCGATGCCCTTGCCACTAGCGTCCATGTTCCAACTAAGCCCGCACAGAGATTTGTCGTACATCGAATTCAGATGTCATGGTAAGCCCGCACATTGTTGTTTAATAGAAGAAGAGAAGGATGGTAAACCTTTTGGTACTTTGATATCAAATGATACATTGAAGACATGAAATACCCACCTGAGGCCTCTAACAACGATAAGAGGACGTTGCGAAGATTGGCGACCGGTTTCTTCCTGAGTGGGAATATCTTATACAAGAGGAACCATGACATGGTACTGCTTCGGTGTGTAGATGTAAGAGAGGCTGAACAAATACTGATAGAGGTGCATGAGGGATCCTTTGGAACACATGCCATGGCCCAAAAAATTCTAAGAGTTGGGTATTACTGGCTCACTATGGAGAGCGATTGTTGCATTCATGTGAGGAAATGCCATAAGTGCCAGGCCTTCGCTGATAACGTTAATGCTCCTCCCATACCATTGAACGTCTTGGCAGCACTTTGGTCATTCTCTATGTGGGGCATAGACGTGATCTAAGCCATCGAGCCCAAGGCTTCAAATGGACATCGCTTCATCTTAGTCGTCATTGACTATTTCACCAAATGGGTCGAAGCAGCTTCATACGCCATCGTGACTAGGAATGTGGTGATTAGATTCATAAAAAAAGGAGATAATTTGCCGATATGGGTTGCCCAGGAATATCATCATCGATAATGCTACCGATATGGCACAAGATGCTCCCGTTTGCATTGCATGGTTATCGAACTTCTGTGCGCACATCTATTGGGGCAACCCCTTTCTCTTTGGTGTACGGGATGGAGGTTGTGCTCCCATTTGAGGTGGAGGTTACTTCTTTGAGAATCCTAGTAGAGTCGGGGTTGGAAGAATCAGAATGGGCCCAAGCACGCTTTGATCAGTTGAATCTTATCAAGGGTAAGAGATTGGTCGCTATGAGCCATGGGCGACTATATCAAAGCAGAGTGAAAAATGCTTTCGACAAGAGGGTATGCCCGTGCAAGTTCAGCGAGGGGGACCTTGTTCTAAACAAAGTGTTGCAAGCTCAAAAAGACCACAGGGGGAAATGGGCCCCGAATTATGAAGGGTTGTTTGCCATGAAGAAGGCTTTCTCAGGAGGGGCATTGCTGCTTATGAACATGGATGACGAAGAGTTGCCTTCGCCTATGAATTCTGATATCATCAAGCGGTATTATGCATAACGCCTGGGGCATTTAGAAGGCTCAATGTCTGGCCATCCTCAAGGACTCACTTGAATCTCCAAAGTCTTGAAATTTTTTGTAAACCATAATCGCAGCATTAATAAATATGGATTAATGATTTGCATCTCTACCTCCAGTGTTGTGTCCTTTTCTTTGGTGCAACTTTAACTTTATCATTAAGGCTCTATGATCAACAAATCACCTTTAGGATTTATCCTCTTTATACATTTCTCGAGAAACTTTCTTTCTTTGGGACCAAGTCTCTAATGCAATGCAATGCATTTGCATCACAATCTCAATTGTATAGTCCCAACCTGCATAGACGTTGGATGGACTTATGCCTTCCTTACATTCTTTTCCAATCACTCCCTTCAATACTCCTCAATATCTTATGTTACCTTCCTCTCCCACCTTTGATATCATGTGTCATGAGATAGGGCATAAATCAACATACACGATCAAAGTCACTAAGTGACTTTTCTACAATGAAGAAGGAATCTCTTCCTTTCTTTCATTTAGTCATAACTCTTATGACTTCACTCTCTTATAATATTCAGTCATTTCCATATATTTACTTTCATGCTACTCAACATTCCAAAAAACAATCACATTCCATGCACACTATTCATTCACAAAGGTACTTCAATTCAAGTACTTTTCCACACACAAAGAAATTTCATATGTAACACCTAGAGGATATTATCTTTTTCCTTCTTATATTACTAAATTATGAAAATTTAGCATATAAGAAAATCAAAGTTATATATGTGAAAACTAAAACTTAAAGATACATAAAACTTATACAAAGCTCTTGGCACTTATGTGCTTTACAAAACATAAGCAAGGTACATGAAACATAAACTAGCTCCCATACGTAGGGCAATACAAAGCTACACTAATAACACCTTCCTCCTAGTGAACAGCTCCGTGCTCCAAGCTTCTCCCACAAGGTGTCCACTTGCTAACCTGTAAAAACATGAAAACTAACAAGGATGAGACATAATGTCTCTGTGAGTGTTCTAAAGACTCTTGGTAGAGTCACACTCACAAGTATTACCCCCAACACATCAATACTACTATTTACTAAGATCATACCTTAACCTTTACCGAGGCACTTAGAGTTGCTTTCTATGTCAAATTTAAGGCCACTAGTGCACTAAGGCACCTAAATATCATTCTTTTACTCATGCCCACTCATTGTGGTCTCACTTTACTATAACATTGGATGGGAACATGCATAACATTTTCTTCCTCTGATTTTCCAACTTGGGCTTATTTCACCCCTCTCTATGAGGCATAACATTTTGCGTAACACCCTTCATTAAAAAAACCCATACTGAAAGAATATAAAATTTCAAAATTATAATAATTTGAAAATACCTCTTGTATAATAAATAAAGTCAAATAAATAAGTCTTTGCATAAGTAAAAATATTATCCTCAAAATATGGGCATCTAAACTAAATGAACACTAAAAATACAACGAAAGTGACCACAACCGATGCCTTATTCTAAAATATTAACCAAGCTAAAATAAATGTAACTAAGAAAACTATGTCTTCAAGTCTCCTCAAACTCAATAACTTCTTTCTTGTGCTCTGAAAACAACACTTATAATATCATGATAATCCTAGTGAATAAAACAACTAACAGGAGTTCGCAAATAGTATTATGCTCAACCAATGCGGTAATCTGAAAAATCAACCATGATATCCACAATGAATTTAATATAAGATTATATATGTATATATTTATAAACCAATAAAAATCATATTAAACAATCACAATTCATGAAATTTTGAATAAATAAAATATTTAAATAAACGGAAACACCTCAACGCATAGAAAAAAAATATAACAAACACAACTTAGTGATTCCCAGAATTACAAGACTCAATTCTTTGGTTCTCGGAACCAATGTAGATCTCAGATTCTTCAAAGAGTTTGAGTTCATATTCTATGCAATGACATCTCACTATCTTCCCCATCATAGATGGAGATATCCAAACTCTCTTCCTCATCCCAAATGGAGGTATCTATAATAATTTCATCTCCATCCTAGATGGAGGTATCTATCATATAATTTCATAATAAAATGTACATCATCATCCATTCCCAGAAGGTGATCATTAACTCACAAAATTACAAGAATAACATTTTAAAAAAAAAACTACCAACAAACTCCTTAATTTCATGCATTCAATAATAATTCTCAAAATCACACCACAACAATAGAATCAACTAATGATATGAAACCACATATATAACAACGATTATATAGCAATATAATAACTAAGGCATATAATATTTGCAATGGCTAGAACATAACACACATATGTACCATTGATTTTGATCCTAAAGGTTAAATTATATATATATATATATATATATATATATATAAGGAAAACACATTCTCAAGAATTCATACCATGAATTCACACCATGGAGGTTTAAAAAAAGTTATTTTACTCACCTCTCGAAGCAAGAAATTTATGTTTTTCATTATTCTTCTTCTCCTCTACCAATTGTGTTGAAAGAATTTTTCCACTTTCTTTTTCTCGGTCCTTGAAATTTGTTTAATCGATCTTTCTTTATCTATTATTTTTATTATCTTTAATTATAATTATCTTTAACCAATTCAATATATTATTACACTAACATCTTTTACAAATAAAAATAACTATATAATATTTAAAAAAATTAATCTATCTTTTCCCTTACTAAACAATATATTTAGATATCCTTATCTAAATAATTATTAAATTATTTTTGGGATGTTACATTTTGCATACCTCTCAGGGTAGCTTACGTTAACTTTCTATGGGCATAACCATTCTCCTACCTTTAAAGGTAGTATCCAGCTACAACATCCTCATCTAATGTACAAACTTACCTAACAACTAGGCTCATGACTCCTCAAATGCTTTAACATAGAAAACATATGTACATCATGCACATCAACTTATCCTAGTTTGTTTCTACAGTTATGTGCTTTGTATTATCTCTTTATTTAATTTATCTCTTCCACCACATATTTCATTACTTGGCCAAGCTATAGCCAACAAGAGGCATCTCTCTTGCTGTGATCTTTTATTAACCTATTGCTTCAAGTGGACAGACTCATCTCCATTATGAGGAGGAGCCACTTGGTTTGTCATTCTCTACGAAGGACCCCTTCTTATTCCTTATGAAAAAGCTTACTTTCTTCCACGAGTGTCAAGTCATCTCTAGGGGTCCTCTTAGCCCTCTTTCAACTCCTTGGAGTTGCCTCATTTCCTTTATCCCCTTTTCTCTTTTTGTAACCTCATTCCCTTTCCTCCTGCTAAAATCTTTCCATAAAAATTATTTTAGTAAACCTTTAGAAAACTCATCACTCCTTGGTGACCTAAGGGATTGTTAGCCTTTTTGCACACCGTGGTATGACAAGCATGTGACTCTCGAACATGATTGGTATCGGGAAAGGCTTCACCTTATGTCACTAAGGGGATATCCTTTCAATAGAAACCTTTCTTGAAACCATAACATTTTCTTAAAAACCTTTATTGAAATATTAGGGGAAACTCCCCACCTTTTGCTAAGAGACATGGGTATAATCTAAAGTGTTTTATGTATCTTTTATTAAAAGGGTTTATCATTACATGCAACCCTAGGCATATGCAATAATCATATGAATGCAATAAGGATGCCAACACAATACCATGAATCATCAAGGTACAAAGAGGAAACCAAGCAATAACAAGTATTCAAGAATCATACACAGAAGGCAATAATAAAAATATGCATAGGCTCCACACGTAACCTCACACATAGCTTCAAATCCTATTATGGAGGTTTACACTTAGCCTAGCACTTCATAACCCATTAAGACACCTTTTCAATCCCTCCCATGCTAAGCATGAAAGTAAGGAAGGAGTTAAGGAACTTGGAAAATACAAAAGAAAGTGAGAACTTGACAAAACTAAACAACTAGAATGCACCATAGGCAACCCGTGATAAATGCCATAAGCATGACACACTCCCAGAAAGCTACTAATCATCAACAGAATTCACCACAATCAGGTCGTGGTAAACGACATAGGCGTGGCGTGTCCCAAGAAGGCTCAAACTCACATAAGAATCTACCATGACCAGCTCGTGATACATGCCATTAGTGTGTCACGTTCCAATGGTGCTCCAACCCATTCCAATCCCATTCGGTGATCCTAAACAAGTGTTAAACATTAATAACTACCAAGTATTCATGGATTATAAGCATAATCTCTCACAACTCACAAATCTCAAAGCATGGGAGGCTTAAACCATAAAAGCCATCCATGGCCACAACAATTCCCCCAAAAATCAAAGAGATTGGGGGAGGAAGATAACTATCAATCACTCATAATCACTTCTATTACAAAGTCCAACCTCAAACAACACAAACAATCTCCCAATCAAGCTTAATCACCAATATCCCCAAATCTTTCCTTTTATTACTTATTGTCCTCCACTCTTAAGGTTCTTTATGTGTCCGGCTAGTACATAATAATACCTCACTTAATGACTCGATGAAAGAAGGAAAATGGCATGGATCTCCAATTTCTGCGCCTGCACAAGGAAAAACAAAGAGGGAAGAGGAGAAAGAATAAAGAAATGTGAAGTTAAAATTAGGAAGAAAGAGAGGAAAGATAAAGTATATAGAGAGAGAGAGAGTTGAAGAGGATTGGGGCCTATAAAAATATTGGAGCTACATCAAAACTTAACATATTATACTTCAAATATCTTAGGACTTAACCTGCTTTAGATAGGCAATAAAAATCTAGAAGCTAGCTAAATACATGAAAACCCAAAAAAGAATTACTACATTTTATAAATAAAAAATATATTTAATCTTAAATAAATAAATAGTATGACGTGAATGTAAAGTGTGAAGTCAATTACCACAAATTAATAATCAACAAAAATGAAAGAACTTAAAATGTGTCTCTTCATCAAATTGTCACCATGTTCCACCATTAAAGACTGCGTCCATTTATTTGAACTCTCCTATTGTACTAAAAAATTTATGATAAAAGACAACAAAAATAGGATTTAGCTTACAAATTAGAAATTCGAAAGAAATTAACCCAATTGATGGAGCAAGCAACTCAAAGATGTGATCCTTGCTTTCATTTTAATTGTGTTCTGGTTTATTTGGCGCTGTCGGAACCAAATTAGATTTGACAATTGACAGTAAGTATTGGCATTAATCAAGGCTTCAACATTGTAAGAGCTAACTAACACTTCTCTCACGGGTAACTTGCCAGCAGGAGTAAAGCGCATCCATGAGTTTCAAATACTCATTATTTTCTCAATGACAGCATCTCTAAGGGAGATGTTTAGAACTGCTTAACTTCAAATAATATTGTTTAACTTTTTTTTTTCAATAGAGAAAATGACATGACGTTAATATAAGCACCGTAACTTATACAATCAATCACTCTTTAAAATATTTATACCATAAATAATATTTTTCAAGCATTACAAGACCCATAAAAATAAGTTAAGTACTCATTATAGCAATCTCAACATTAGAATAAATTTTCATAGAGTACTTAAAGCTATGTTGAATTGAAAGACCTATAAAATTAAGATAAACAATTCATCTAATTAATTATGCATTGCTCTCATAAGTCATGCTAGACATACAAAAAGCAATCCCCTAAATAAGGAAAAGTTAAGGAGGGTTTCTTTTTTGTTTTCATTTGTTTCAAAAATTAGATAATCTTTCAAAACATGATAAATAAAAATAATAAATACTTTCATATTAAAAATATATAGTGAAAATTTTACATTTTAGGGCAAATTACACAATAAATAACTTTTTTTTCCATTTTCTCTTCCAAGTTAATAAAATTTCTCAACTTTTTTCTTTCTTATTTTTCTTTATTCGAACGCTGTTTTTTTTACTTCATTTCACTTTCATTTTTATTTTTTTTCTTTCCTCTATTTCACCCTTCATATCATAGAAAGTGACACATGTTCATATTAAAAGGCAAAGCAGAAAAACAAACAGTACGAGAAAATACATATCCTCCACTTCTCCATCAAATCTTCCTGTTCCTTTCTACAACCTACTAAAAACAACCATAGTTCTTAATGTTCGATACCATCATAGGTCGGACATCCCTTCTCCATAGTTTAGACGGCGTTTATGCTTGAAGAACCATTAGACCATAACTACAATCGAAGGGAATGTAATACAAGGTAAAATTGCCACAAACTACAATCCAACCCAATGGTTTAGCCCTTTTTCCCCTACTTCTCAATGTTTTCTCTAGAACGAATGTACATAATCAAATGCTAATTCCCAGACAAGCAAACAATATGAAACAAGAACCAAAAAAATTATATATAATATAAAAACATAAAAATAAAAATCAAGGAAAATCGGGGACAAAAGTTAGCAATAGAACTGAAATGTGCAAACCCGATAATATAGTTTTTACATGCTACCAGCTCGGCCTGGAGTGGGTTTTGGCTTCACTTTTGCCATGTCAACAAGGTCTCCAAATAACTTATCCTCTGGCTTGGAAGGCTTCCCAGATGGAGCATACGATGTGGTAGAAGCTTGGTAAGGGTTTCTCAAACTACTATCGTCTCTAACAGACATACCATACATTTGCCGTTCAATATATGGAACTCCTTGTTGCTGATAATGAACTCCTTGTCGTTGATCATAGCCGTATCCCATAAATTGGTTTCCGTACATCTGTTGAGGATACATCACAGGACCACCCTGCATTTGATGTGGAGCCATGCCCATGTAGGGTCCTGCAACACCTTGCATATGCTGAGGTTGCAAGCCCATTTGATTGCTCCCAACATGGTTATTCATTCCTGACATATGGCTGTTAGCATTTGGCTGCATATACATACCAACACCCTGGTCATTGCCCATTGTTTGAGGCCCCATAGGATGTCCAGAATTCTGCATGTGTGGATACTGAGCGCCCGCTAATGGACTTCCATTATCTGCTGCTGGTTGAGCTTCCCAAGGAGGTGGTGGCAATGATCCACTTTGTGTGCCTGTCAAACAAAAACAAAAATTGTGTTATGCAATGAAGTCCAAAATATGAGGGCACAAATCCTATATACATTTACATTCTCAATCCATCCAGGAACCAACCCAAGTACCCAGCATATCACCGTCAGTCAGTGGGTAAAGAAAAATGTTGCAACTTACACATTCCCCATGAACCAATTTAAAACCATTTTCTAGAAAGAAAATGTAATTGTGAAGGACTACAACCAAATAGAAATACGTATAAAATACAATGAAAAAACATTAAATGCACCATAAACAGGTGAAGGTGGTTGTTGCTGTTGCTGTTGGGCAACCTGACCATTCCAGGCAGGACCTGTATTTTGTGTATACAATGATTGCTCATACTGCTGAGGTGAACCTGCATTTGGGGCATTTCCATTGGGGTAAAATCCACCTTGAGATGTGACTGTTTGCTGTTGTTGAAATTGGGGAGCATATGGACTGGTTTGGCCAGCAACATTAGCTGGATGGGGTGGCTGGGAATTGACAGATGTAGGTGCATTATTTCCATTAGAAAACATATCAAAAAGAACAAGGGCATTCTGCTGAGAAACAGGACTGGCAGTTGGTTGTTCTCCTAGAGGAACAAGAGCATTTGATGAATCCGCTTTTGGTGAGTTATAGTCATCGCCACTGAGCAGGTCCCATTTGGGATCAACCTTGGCAGGAATTGTTGAACCATTAGAAGTTGGAGGTGCAGGAAGTAGTAACTGATTCAATGTTTGGGACCCTGCTTCAACATTAGAAGAGGATCTGCACATACATGTGAGTAAATAGATATGAGAGCAATGTAGCCAAAGGCATCAGATGATTCAGATCAACTTTAAAGTATCAATCTATTCCTAAGTGTTTATGAGTAAAATAACAAATATAGGTCTGCAGCCAAAACCAAAGGTTATGACCTAGCTCACGAATGACAACTCAATCAATTGATTATGATGAGTGAACTAAACAAAAAAAATAAAAAAAATTGACTTCTGATGGTCTAATATAACACGTCCCAAGTATCATACCCTAGATCTTAAAACACTTCCATACTTGGTAAATTTTAATGACTAAAATTAAACTATTCAAAAATAAAAAGAATAGCAAAGAACTTAGCATAGCATCAAACTCTAATGAAAGCAAACAATTTGAACTCAGTTTTAATTTATAAATCTTATAAAATATTCCTAATATCAAAGATATCATTCCAATAGAAATAATATAACAAGGTGCTAGAGTCCACATTTATTGGAAGTTATTATTTTTAATAGTAAACTTGTTTACATGAAAATTAGCCATCAACAATAAATTGCATGGACTCCAATACGGTAAAACTAATAGTAATTAGTAACATGCTAAAATGAATGCAGATGATATACATGAGCAAAGCAATAATGGAAAGAAACAAGAGACTTGCTTACCTCCCATCAGTTTGTTTGCTAGTATCTCCAGTATCAACCAAAGGAGCATCAATGTCTACAAGAGCTCCAGCAGGTGCAAGTGAAGGATTCAAATTCTCAGTGTGATTTTCGTTTTTGGTAGAAATTCCAGAAGAAATAGATTCGTGCTTGGCCAGTACACGCTGAAGATCATCATTCAGGGCTAGTCCTTGGCATAGCAGTGATTCATCCCTGGAAAAATTGACGGAAAAGACCATAATAATAACTACTATATTGTTTGGATAAAAATAATACATTTTACTAAAAATACAATGAACACGAAACAATGAGTAAAATATTGTACTCAGTCATCATTATATAATATCATGGAAAGGGATTCCAGGCCTTACGAAGTTGAGTTGACAAGGTGAACCACTCTCTGCTTGTAAGTTCGACACTGCTCCACCAAATCAACAATAACCTCCTGTCTAATCCCCTGAAAGTAATAACCAAGGTCATCCATGAGATGTCAAGTAGGTGTTTGTTATTTACGGCATGATAATCAATGATCACTTGAAATTAAATGTTGAAACAAAACATAAGTAGGGCATTTAGAAGGTTAAAATCAAATCTACTACAGTGAGGCTATTTTGGATTTGATGGCAAGGATGGAATGGAGAGGAATGAAATGAAAAAACATATTGGACTTAGGCAACGGGTATAAAAACAAATATACCGCAACAGGCAGGCTATGTTTTGATTTGATGGAACGGGTGGAATGGAGGGAATGAAATGGAATGACACTAGTTGCCATCTATAAAGTCCATACACTCCAAAAAGGACAAAGTATTGGTATCATATCCACATCCACATACTAATACATGTAAGATACTCTTAGATACATATACATGGAGTATACTCCCATTTTTTTTATTTTATTGACTAATACGTTTAGCATACAGTTCAGAATTCAGATACTTTGAATAGGACGAAAATTACATGGTGTGTTTGTTTCAAGGTTTTAAAAATTTATTCCCACAACTATGAACTTGGGAATGTAATCTACAATGTCACATGTTTGTTATAAGCTTTAAAAATTTACTCCCAAGTATTGTTCATACTTCATACCCGGGAATGTAGTAATACCTTGTTATACTTCATTTTTATCCTCATAGTAAGGGGTCAGAATGTTATATTTCCATAGCAATATGAGAGTTTATTTTCTAACTCAATTGCAACTTCCATTTTCACTCTTACTTTTTATTCTAATTATTTTGAGTTTTAAAAAATATTCCTAAGAATATTAAAATCTAACCGAACATATTTTTAAATTTACTCAAGAATAGCATTCTAGGAAAGTATTCCTATGAATGTCATTCTGAGAATGCAATATTATTCCTTGAAACAAATGTCACCATATAAACTATCTTTTCCTCCATCCTTAAAGGTTAAAGCTATATAGTAAATAATACACAATTATGTAGAGTCAAGACTTCTATTGATAGGGCAGGGCTACTGCTTTTTATGACATGCTAACACAGGTTGGGGGGAAATATGTAACTTTTGTAATAAACTAGGGGAAGAAATACATTCTGATAAGGGTAATGAAAAGATATGTTGTAAGTTGTAACTATGGTTTTTTGTTTAAAGTATATGGTTTTTTAATCCATGTGACGCATCATGTTCTGAATTTTTAACACTCATGTTCTTGTATCTGCGCTTTATAGGTTGCCACTATTTATTAGATTGTTTATTCCAAATGGAACCAAATAAAATTTATTGCATCCAATACCTGTATTTTCTACCCTGTTCCCTCAATTAGAGGTTATGGGATATTCTAATAGAGCGATAACTTTTGATTCCATTTTCTTCTCAAACAATGAAATAGAAACATTAATCCATTTCATCACAAAATATCCAAACACTGGTAACATAATGTTATTCCATTCCATCCCTTTTATTTCCATTTCATTCCACCAATCAGTAGATAGTCAAACATAGCCTAAGGATTCAAAAGAAGTCATCACAAGGTTGTTTTCCAGTCATCAAAACGTTTATTGCACCTTCGTGAGTCAAATTTGTTCTTTCCATAACCTACACCTACATCATGCTTTTGGGTTAAAGAAACAAAGAAACGCCCAACTAACTGCATAAGTATATCAGTTAAAAATACATAATGCGCTGCAGTGTATTGTCAAAAAATGATTAAACAAAAGTAAATATTTTCAAGCTGATAATATGTCCAAAATACCATAAAGGTCATTAGTCATAAGATGCAGCGAAAATTGGCCAACTTTCATCCCTGTAGTTTTTATTTCATTTTTAAGTTCTGTCCCCAAATTTTCATTTAGTCAACTTCAATTATTACTAGTTTACTGCCAATTTTTTTTGTTTATTTACATTCCTATAATCGGCGGCATCACTAGTGAAAACCTATTTGGCCTTGTCCCATAAACATTTTTCAACACCCTATAAATAACTCACCCATATCAGCAGTTTAAGCATAATGACAAAGAAGGAAGAGGGAACACAAAAAGCAGTCAATAAATTGAGTATCAGATTTACTCAATAAATCATTTAGAATTTAGAAATCCCAAGAAAAAACACAAATATTTGACAAACAAAAATGGAATTTGGTGAATATGAAATTCAATATTAACAATATAATACACATTCAACCAGATCAATAACACAATTTGAATGTATTTTATTTAATGTCACACCTATAATCTTCACAATCATTACAAAATAATTTATTTTTATACATTTATTTTATCATAAGTTGAATGTCTGAATTAAGTAACTTACTTCTTTGTTACTAGGGTCTAAGGCATTGAGCATTTCTGCAAGAACATCCATGATGCCACGTGCATTCTGAATTTCAGTCAAACTAGAAAAGAAAGATCAATCAGATATTAGAAGAAAATACTGCATAACTATATATGACAATCTGTACCAAAACTTAACTCTCATTATCATCACCCTAATACAAATACAAATACACACATGTGTTGGTGATTTCTCTGATGCTATCTTCTTTTTAAGGATAGAGAGTTTGAGAGAAGAGAGATGAGAGAGAAACAACTTAGAGAGAGAGTGACTGAGAGAGAGAGACCTCGTGAGAGAGTGACTGAGCGAGAGAGACCTCGTGAGAGAGAGAGAGCAACAGACAGAGAGAGTGAGAGAGTGCGAATCACCGGGAGAGGAAGGGAGATATGGAGAGACAACCGCAGGAGATATGTGACAGAACATTCCCTGAGACGCGGCAGCAAATCGAGGCAGCGAAGGCACGGAGACATGAACAGAAGGAACCTTTTCGATACTGCAAACAGAACGAGAAACAGGGACCAATGGGAGCACAAACATGATGAGAAGGATGCTAGCTACGGTAACATGGAAGGGTGGACGACGGTGGTCAACAGGAGGAAAGCAAATGAAAGGAAGAAGAGTACCTTAGAGGAGAGATTATCCTATAAGTGTGATACGTGGGGTAATCCTCCAAACTATCATCATAACTGGAGAAATAAGGAGGACATCACGTCCTATTATTTCACCCATTTCACAGATGAGGTCAACGAGGTGAGGCTCTGGGAGAAGTTTAAGTTATGGGGGGACGTTCGTGAGGTGTACATTGCCAAACGCCGTAACAAGGATGGTAGGAGATATGGGTTTGTGCGGTTTAAGGGAGTTTCAGACATAAAGCACTTGGAGATAAAGCTGGATAATATTTTCATCGATAATCAAAAACTGTTCGTCAACCTCCCTAGGTTCGCAAGATCAGTCTGGAAGTTAGAGGCGCAGCCAAAGGTTGGTAAGGGAGGGGTGTCAGATAAAGACACTATCAGAAGTCCACAGGATAACAGCAGACCACGGCAGAGATCCTATGCGGAGGTCGCGGCTCAGGGAGGAGCTTCAGCTGGAACGACGAGTTGCGAGGGAGAAACACCAGTCATCACGATCACACTCCATGAAGGTCATGATTACTGGTGCAAGGGGGCCTGGGTTGGCAGACTAAAGAAACACACGGCGATGGAGTTACTGGAGGATCACATATCGTGGGAACTAGGGTACAATATCAGTACCAAATTCCTCGGTGACGATATGATCCTCCTAACTGGCCTGTCGGAGGACAAAGCTCAACAGATTATCAGAACGGAGGTTGACGGTGGAAACTCTCTGTTCTATTCCTTCGAGAAATGGCGGCCGGAGTGTAGACCAAACAACCGGGTTGTCTGGATACAACTCTGGGGATTCCCGGTTGAAGCGTGGGACGTCGACCACATGAAGAAGGCTATATCTGTTATCGGTGATGTTATTGAACCCGACGAAGACACAGACGATCGCCGCCGTTTGGACCGTGCTCGACTGCTCGTTCGGACACCCCTTCCGCCGGCGATCACGAAGGAGATCACTGTGCGTACTGGGGACGTTGATCACAAGGTGTGGATGGTGGAGGAGATTGGAGACGATGTGGGTATGAGGAACAGGAGAACCCCTTCGTCAGTAGGGTGGACAGACGAAATCACGTCTGTAGAAGACGGTGATGCCGCCGTTCACGACGACGAAGACTCGTCATAGTCGTACTCGCCGGAGATATCCTCGACAAAGACCATGAGTCGTTCGAACCATTGGTCTCTCGATAAACCCAGCGGACAACGATTCCAAACACCCACCCTTTAAAGTCCGCTGGATAATAACCAAATTGACGATGCATGCACAGAGAAGTCAGACGACAGAGGGGCGCATACCCAGGGCCCTTTCTCGGCAAAGGTTGACCTTGTGGCTGGCCTTGCAGAGAAGGTTCAGAGTAGTGTATCATCAGAAAGGGTAACTTCGGCCTCTGTAACTCCTGGGTCTCGACAGCATACTAGTGATCAGCAAGGAAAGTTTTTGAATTGTGAAGAAGGAGCTTTAGAGGATGAGAACTTTTATGGGGAAAGTCACGGGCTCGTAACGGATATGAGATCCCAACCTGGGATGTCTTCTCCTCAGCCTCAAAAGCTTACTGGGCCAACCTCTAACTCGGGCCCAATAATGAAGACAGAGGGGAGTAAAGAGGAAAACTACCCAAGTCAGGCCCAATCTTTTAAAGGGAGCCCTATTATGCTTCCTAAAGTCTACGTTAGGCAGAGATTTGGCAAATCCAAAGTTGGCCCTCTTTAGCCTGTAATAGAAGAAGCTAGCATGTTAATGGAGGACGGCGGCTCGGGTGCTTTATATAATTCTCCTTGTAAAGGCCCAAACAACATGATACCAGAAGCAATTGACGGGCTCAAGAATACTTCAGATAACAATTCAGAAGTCATGGAAGAGGCCAAGCAACAATGGCAACTCGCAAAAATCATAGGCCTTCAATCTACAGCAGACCAACATGACTGTATCCAGAGCTTTGCAACAATGGAGTCTCGGGACAGGAAAGAAGCATTCAAGATGGGAAATAAGAATATTCAGAGATGAATATTCTGTCCTACAACATAAGAGGGTTGGGTAGAGGCATCAAGTGGGCTTCTATCAGAAACTTGGTGGGGAAATTTCACATTGACTTACTGTGTCTTCAGGAAACTAAAAAGGAAGTCTTGGATAAAGCTGCTTGTCAATTGCTGTGGGGCCAACCTGATGTGGCTTGGGAATGGCAGCCTGCTGTTAATGCAGCTGGGGGTCTGCTTTGTGTCTGGAATAATAGTAATTTTCAGGTTGATTTTCGTTTCTCTGATAAGGATTTCATTATGCTGGGTGGGGTTTGGCTGCCTCAAATGCAAAGGGTGGTTGTGATTAATGTTTATGCCTCCTGTGATCCTGCTGGGAAAAGACAGATGTGGCAAAACCTTATTAATAGAAAGTCTCAGTCTCAAGACTCTTGTTGGTGCCTGGTTGGGGATTTCAATTGTATTAGGAATCCTTTAAAAAGAATGGGGAATAACCGACTCAGACTCTTCCATCATTGCTGATTTCAATGAATGGCTTGCTGTTATGGAGGTGGACGACATTCCTTGCATGGGCAAGCCTTATACTTGGGTGAGGCCAAATGGAACCTGCAAAAGCAAGTTAGACAGGGTGCTGGTTTCTGATGGGTGGCTAGGTAAATGGCCTGATAGCTCTCAACACAACCTTGAGAGGAACTATTCTGACCACTGTCCTATCATCCTCAAATCAAAGAATATTGATTGGGGTCCTAAGCCTTTTAAGGTTTTTGATGGTTGGTTAAATATCAAGGAGTATCAAAGGGTGGTGAAGGATTGCTGGTCTGCCTTTCAGCCCATGGGGTGGGGAGGTTTCGTTTTAAAAAACAAGCTTAAGCTCCTTAAACACAGGCTGAAAGTGTGGAGTAAAGATAACACAGCAGATTTATGTTCTCAAGTAAAGCAACTTCAGCAGAATCTGAATGACTTGGAAAATTCAATGTCATCTCAGCCTTCGGAGCAGCAAGCTAAACAGCTGAAGAAAGTCCAATCTGAGCTTTGGGAAAAAGCTAATCTTCATGAATCTATCATGAGACAAAAGTCCAGAAGTAAATGGATTAAAGAGGGTGATAGAAATAGCTCGTATTTCCATAAGCTAATCAATTACAGCAGAAGGAGAAATGCTTTAAGGGGTCTGATGATTGATGGAGCTTGGGTTGAAGACCCTTCCTTGGTTAAGGCTGAGGTTTTGCAGCACTTTCAGAACAGATTCCAAGAACCTCATGCTCATAGACCTAATCTAGATGGGATATCTTTCAGTGCTTTAACTCCTTCTCAGAGAGACATCATGGTTGAACCTTTCAAGGAAGAGGAGGTGACTTGCACTGTGTGGAGCTGTGGAAATGACAAAAGTCCAGGGCCTGATGGATTTAATTTCAGGTTTATTAAGCACTTTTGGAAGGAGCTTAAACCTGATTTCCTTAGATTCATTGCAGAATTCTTTGTTAATGCCTCATTTCCTAAAGGAAGCAATTCTTCCTTCATTGCTCTTATTCCTAAAGTAAAGGACCCCCAAGCTATTAATGATTTCAGACCAATCTCCCTCATAGGCTTTATCTACAAAATTATTGCCAAACTGCTGGCTAACAGGTTGAGAAAGGTCTTGCCTTACCTTATTGATGAAAGGCAGACAGCCTTTATAAAAGGCAGACAACTACTTCATGGAGTTTTGGTGGCTAATGAGGTGATTGAAGAAACTAGAAGATCAAAGAAGCCTTGCATGGTCTTTAAAGTGGATTTTGAGAAGGCCTATGATTCTGTGTCTTGGCATGTTCTTTTCTACATGCTGAGAAGAATGGGGTTTCATGAAAGATGGATTGGGTGGATTAGGGCTTGCCTCACTTCAGCTTCCATATCCATTCTTGTTAATGGAAGCCCAACTTCTGAATTCAGGCCTCAAAGAGGGTTGAGACAAGGGGACCCGTTGGCACCCCTTCTATTTGATTTAGTGGCTGAAGGTATGACTGGTTTGATGAGGGAAGTAGTTTCAAAAAATTGCTTCAGAAGTTTCTTGGTGGGGAATAGCATGGAGCCTGTGAATGTTCTCCAGTACGCTGATGATACAGTATTTTTCGGAGAAGCTAACATGGAGAATGTCAGAGTTGTGAAGGTCATTCTTAGAAGCTTTGAGATGGTCTCTGGTTCGAAGATCAATTTCGCAAAGAGCCAATTTGGAGCCATAGGCCAGTCTGGGGACTGGTGCACCTCTGCTGCTGCATACCTCAATTGTGATCTGCTCCAGCTTCCTTTTTGCTATTTAGGAATTCCAATTGGTGTCAACCCGAGGAGAACAGCGGTCTGGGATCCGATTATAAGGAAGTTTGAGGCTAAATTAAGCAAATGGAATCAGAAAAATATTTCTATGGCTGGTAGAATCACCCTTATCAATGCTGTCTTAACAGCATTACCTTTGTTTTTCTTGTCCTTTTTCAGGGCCCCCTCGGCTGTGATCAATAGATTATCTACCATCCAAAGACATTTTCTTTGGGGGGGTAATCGAGAAGGGAAGAAGATTGCTTGGGTATCTTGGACTCGCTGCTGTTCTTCTAGAGATATGGGAGGTTTGGGGATTAAAGACATTAAAGTCCTCAATAAGGCTCTTTTATTCAAATGGAAATGGATGTTGTTCCACCAGCCTGATCATCTTTGGAACAGGATTTTGGTCTCCAAATACAAAGGTTGGAGGGGATTGGATCAAGGGCCTAAAAAGCACTATTTCTCTACTTGGTGGGCTGACCTAAGAGCCATCATCCAACACCAGAGTATGAATGTTGCTCTTAACCAAATTTGCTGGAAGGTGGGTAGGGGAGATAAGTTCCTCTTTTGGGAAGATCCTTGGGTTGATGAGGGGACTCCCTTAAAAGACCAATTCCCTGAATTATTCAGAATTTCTTCCCAAAGACTTTGTAGGGTGGCAGATGTGGGGTTTTGCTCTGAAAATGGGTGGGTCTGGAACCTTTCTTGGAGAAGACATCTATTTGATAATGAGATGGAGACAGCTTCTAAATTTATTGATCAACTATCAGCAATTAGGCTAAACATCAACCTGCAGGACACATGGACCTGGAGAGCTGAAACTAATGGGAATTTTTCTACTAAAACTGCATACCAAGTTATCAAATCTGAGCAGTCTTATGAAGGCCAGCACCTGGGTTTCCAGCAACTTTGGGAGATTAAAATTCCTCCTAGAGCCTTATCTTTTGCTTGGAGATTGCTATGGGATAGACTCCTCCCTACTAAGGATAATTTAATTAAGAGACAAATCCATATTAACAATGACCTTTGTCCCTTCTGCCATAGCCAACCTGAATCCGCCTCTCATTTGTTCTTCTCATGTGCTAAGGTTCTGCCTCTCTGGTGGGATTTCTTCTCATGGGTGAAGGAAGACAGGGTCATCCATTGCAGGCCCATCGATAACTTCCTCCAACATCATCCTTTAGCAGGATCAAAGGGGTCTAATAGAAGATGGAAGATGTGGTGGATAGCAGTTACATATACAATCTGGAAGTTCAGAAATGAGTTGATTTTTCATAATCAACCCTTTGATATCCCTAAGCTGGCTGATTCATCTCTTTTCCTCATGTGGACTTGGTTGAGGGGATGGGAAAGGGACTTCAAGGTTCCTTTCCAGTGTTGGTCTTCAGCAATGCCTCTAGTCTTTATTTAATTAATGTTTTCACTGTAGGGCAGGGTGGGGGCATGTTGTTTGTTGTTTGTTTTAGTTCCTGCTCGTACAGGATCCCTTCCCTTTATATCTTGTAGTACCTCTGGTACTTCTTATTATTAATATAGATTATCTTTGCATTTCAAAAAAAAAAAACAAATACATACATGTAACATGCTCATCGCACCAAGTGAATGAAATTTAAATCCATGGAAACTCATACAGCTTATTTCATAACAGTTAAAAAGTCACTGATGAATAAAGAAAAAGGTTCTAAGATCAAAACTTGATTCCTACTCTAAGCTATATTTTGCATATTTCTTTTACTTTTCATTGGTTCCCCAAACACCACCAAACTTTGCTTGATTCCATAAGGAGAAAGATTATGTAACATCCATTAAAAAGAACATGGCTAGGCCAGTCACAAAAAAGAACATGGTTTCAAATGTGATAATCTGTAGGGCAAAGAAATTCTGCCATTGTTATAGATGTGGTAATGTACTTACGATACTTATGACTATGCACACACACTGTATAAAATCATGTCACAACCATAAGTAAACTTATGAATCAATAAGAATTACGTTAACCTCCTTTTATATAAAAAGAAAAGAAAAGGAATTAGATCCATACTTGAGTGTTGGAAACTCAGACTCTGCAGAGGACTGAGCTGCGTCCTGGTCAACATTTGTGTCGCGTATATTTTGAGGGTAAGATGCCAATGGCTGTGTTTGTGGAGGTGTGAATACAGGTGCAGATTGTTCCGACCTCTGAGGGAATACTGCCCCAGCACGCTGAAATAAACAAATACTTTATATAATAAACTAAATGGAAAAACAGCTAGATTCAAAAATGGTTAGTGTAAATATTCGAAGTGTAACAATTCACACTCAAATGCCAAAACCTATATATAAGGGCTTGTTTGGGGTGGATTTTAGTTGTAAATTTCCAAAATTTTAAAAACAACCAATTTTTAGTTTTAGTTTCAAAAATTTTAAAAACTACTTTCTAAAATTTTGTAGTTTTTTTTTCTCTAATTTTTAGTTTCAAAATAAACTCATTTTGAAAGTTTCTAATCTTATCACAATGAGTTTAAGGGTGTGTTCTTGTAGTGATGACAACGACAACGACAACGACAGTGCCGATAACGGTAATGGCAACAATAGCAGTGCCGGTGGTGGTGGCGATAGTGGTGGTGGTGGCAGCGGTGACAGTAGTGATGATGTGGGTGGTGTGGTGGTGGTCGGCAGCGGCAGCAGTAGTGGTGGTGATGTCGTGGTGCCAACGATGATGGCGGCATGGCTGTGACAGTGGTGGTGGCGGTAGTGGTGGCAGCGGGAGGGCATTGTCAAATGTAGGGAGTGTTCTTTTTTATTTAAAACTAAACCAAATTCACATCCTTTTTTCTTGGTTTTGAAAATGAATATAAAAGTGTTTTGAAATTGAGTTAAAAACCATTTGAGCTCCATTTTTGCTAAATGTTTTGTTTTGAATATTGCATTTGAAAACCAAAAACTTGAAACCACCCCAAACTGTCCCTAAGCTATCAGATAAGAACATTGCATCCAAAACAAAAATGCTAGATATTGATTGCTCTAGTGAACAGCTTTCCTTCATTTTCACAATGGCAAGAGGAAAACTTGGCAACAAAAATCTCTATGTTTAAAACTTTATAATAAACATTACCAACAGTTCCTGGTATGCAGCATAATATTGTGGATATCTTGCCCTTGGGCCTCCAAAAGCTTCTTGCCAAGTATCTACAAGAACCAGTATCTTTTCTTTGACATGAAAATCAGGCTACAATTGGCATGACAAATCACATCAACATATTTTACATGAAGAAAACAGAAACATCAGAAAGCTGCAAAAATATTCAAGAAATTATGTATACCTTTTTCTTTACTATTTTCACCATCTCATGAAGCACATCTCTTTCTGCAACATGCATGTGAACAATATCTCCACAGTTCTTTATGATTGTCTCCAACAACTTTAATACAATGGACCAACAGAAAACCAAATGAATTTTTCAAATCATCAAATGATCTAGACAAGTAAATTATATGCAGATCAGAGAGAATGCATCTTAGCTGAACAAGCATCATTTAAAAAGGCACCCAAGGTACTCTCTGATAAGAAATGATTCAATGGAGGGAGGCCCCTTAAAGTTTTTACTCCTAGGCCCAAAAGACCCAAGGACAAAACAGTAGATTAGCCTCAGCGTTGCTAGGAAGTAGTGGAAAGGGAAGTTAGTTAGAGGAGAGAGAAAAGGTAGGGAAGAGTTTTGTTATTAGTAGGGGGATGGATCGATGTGAGGGTACGAAGGAAATTGGCTAGAATTGGGAGTCCAGAGTTAATTCTCTGACTTGAGGGAGCTTTGCTCTCATATTTATCATTGTATTGCCGCTTTTATCTTTTACATTACATAATCACAGAATTCTCTAATAGGAGTTCCTATCACTCAAAAATTAGTTTGTATTCCATGCCAGCATAGTTAAAAGACTTTCAATTTGAACACCAAAAATGTAATGATAGGCTTCTCATGAAGCCTATTACCATACAAAAAAAGGAATGGTTGACGATGTGAGATTTTAAGACTGAATGGACAGATTAGAGTGGTAATAAATGGATTAGCATAGTAATGTGTTCAATCCATTGTTTGGGAGATTGGAATGGAACAGCATTGTTTAGGGGATTGGAATGGAACACTTCTCCCTCTTTATTTTTATATGATTATATAGTATATACAATTTCAAGCCATGAAAGAAAACAGAAGCCCAATGTGATTTGATTACTAAAAGTGACTTTTAATTTCAAGAAGCAATTGACCCCCTCCCCAACAACTCAACCAACCAGTAGCAACATCCCCTCTATAAGTATGCCAAGGTTTTGATTTGAACCCTATACGGTCTGTGTGGAGCTTGCTAAGAGCAGTAAGGCACTGGTATAGTAATAGTCTCATGCTTGAAAAATGAAAATTCTGAGAAACATCCTCCAATTCTATGTTTTCAGAAAAACATTGTAACTTCGAATCAATGGAGAGGAACCCCCCTCCAAAACTTCCAATAATGAGTTGTATACATAAACCTTTCTACTCCACACCGTTCCACCACTCCATTTAAGAACCATTCTGCATTCTTTTCTTTATTGCAAACATAGTCTCAATTGATTGCAAGTCAAATCAGGCAAAATTATAAAAACAATTAAGGCCTATCAATTGTAATGGAAATTACTATTTCAAATGTTCCTGATAATGAAATCCACAAACACCATAGCACATCCTATTGTAAAGGACTGCAATCAACCACTCATTTAGAAATCCTACATTTGAAAGCAATACCCAAAAGCCACAAAGCAACTTAGCAAACAATAACAGCACAAATGTGCATTACATTCTACGTGAAATTGACTGCAGTGGTACAAGGGTAAATTATGCTTAATTGTCAGGTTTCTGTTTCAACTTTCAGCTACTGCATACAATGGTTCGCACTAATGTGGCATTAACCACTGTTCAAACTCTGAATCATAGGTATTGTAGCAATGTTATTTATATTTTATAAATTTAAGTGCTTTTTTAGTTTATTTAGTTTGGATTATGTGCAAATTTGGTCCCCCAAGTATTATTTAGCCAATTCAATCCTTCTATTTTTAATCTTAAGCAACTTTGATCCCTCTATTTTCTTCTAAATAAAACCCTCAAGTTCTCATTTCCTACCCAAAATCCTCACAAATTCAATCAATTAAATTGTTTAAAAAGAATTTACTCAGAACTTACCTAGCAAAACATCAAAATTCACCCAAAAAAGAAATCTCAAAATTCTTTCTCTTCAAACTCTAATTTTGATCACATCCCATAAAATCCTTCAAATTTATTAAATTCCCACTAACTTTTTTACTTCTAAACTTTTAAAATCATTTTATATCCTAAGTTCATCATAAACCCCCAAATATATGGATACAAAATGAGAATTTGAAGGTTTTAGATAGAAAAAATTGACAAAGGGACCACATTTGATTTTAAAAATAGGACTTAATTGGCTCAAAAAAACTTGTGGGGCCAAAACTGTACATAGTCCAAATTTAATAACCCTATTTTATTTGTCTTCTTGAATTGGACATTTTCTGAGGATTAGGATTTGTTTTCAATTAAGGGTTTTAATAAATGGGCTTAATGGTCATAAAACATTATAGTTCAGATTTCTTAATATTCAAAATTAAACTTAATAATATTCAGTTGTGCACATATTTCTTCAACCAATAGTAATATACCTTATTTCTTCATCCAATAAACTGAACTAACTAACTAATGCGTATCTATCAATCATATATCATCGTCCATTATTAGAAAATTGATGGCAATGAAGACAGCAAAATTTTGGAGTGAGCAGTATTGTCTAAAATAAAACAAAAATTTCACCCATTTGGAGGACATCTTTAACAATAGTATAACCCCAGCTAATCACATACATATCCAGAAGTTGATACTTTCTCTTTCTTTCCCAAGAAGAAAACAACATAAGGAAGACAAAGGTAATTTGAATATTCTTCATTCTTTCGGAAACACCTTTTCCTACAGTTCACTGCATACTACTATAACTCCATAAGTAAAATATCACACAGTTGCCTATTTTGAATTCCATTATATCATCCCCAGATAAAAGTTGACAAAAGCTTCCACCATATTTATCAATCAACCTGGAAATTTTATATTCAAAGAACCAGACGAACATTAAGTTCCCTTCTCATCTAACAAAATTTTGCTTATCTGATGACATTTGGATGGAATGGAATTCCCATATTTTCAAAGGCATCCATTTTACCTTGAGCTTGAAATGGGACAGAATTATGTTTGTATCCACTATCTATCAGCTCACAGTAGTTTAAACCAAATATCCATTTCAAACAAGAAGAAACAATAAACATTTATTCTAATTTTTAGGTCTGTTGTTGTATGAGAATATCTTCTCCCTAGTTGGATTGTCCTTTTCTCTATACTATTTGGTACTTTACTACTTTTATATTATACAGGAAAGAAAAGCATCTTAAAAATATTCATAAAACTTACTGCAGTGAACACCATCATCTTTCACCAAAAAAAAAAATGAACACCATCATCATTCAAAAATCAGTCAAGAATGTAAAGTTTAGAAGGTCAAAATGGTGCAATTGAAGCAAACATGCTTAAATACAAAAAGAATTTAGAACAATGCCAACAACAGAGTTTAAGAGAAAAAAGGTTGTATTACAACACTCTTGCTTACAGTTAGTGCAAGAAGTTGAACTTTTGAATTTTTACTTCCAATCCGCTTCTTTATACCTTTAACAACATCCTTTGCTTGCCTGATAATCATAACCAAACAGAGTTCTCAATACTTATACAAAGAAAATCCAAACATTATACATCAAATATTCTAATTCCAGTTAAACACTTCTATATAAAAAAAATAATTAAAGAAAAAGTTATCCAGTGCAAAACGGTGTAGACACAAGCTTGTAGAACACCAAAGATGTAAGACAAAATTTTGAAAGAAGTGTAAATTTTGAAACAATAAGAGCTAATATACAATCAGATACCTGAAAGTGATAATTTATGTTGCTATGATCCCTAACAATGTATAATTAGTCCCTGTTAGATTACATTTATCTTTACATGATCTTGTATATATTATTACACAAAAACTTATGATTCTGATTGATATGTAATTACCTAATAATCAGTAATTGATTGATATGTAATCAATATTGATTCTGATTTCTCCATTATAAATAAAGATGAGATGTGGTCATCTAAGACACAAAATTACAGTAAAACTAAAACACTGCTATATGGTATCAAAGCTTAGGTTATTCTTGACAGAGGAATAACAAAATTCGTCCTCCACAACCTACTGTCCCAGATGGACCTCTCTGCTAGTCATCCTATCCAGCAACCTATTTCCACATCCAGAGGACCTTTCTGCTTTCCGGCAACCTATTTCAGCATTTCTATGAGCCCTTTTACCCAATGATGGCCCTTTCTCCTCTTTCGGCAATCCTTTTCATCTGCTTTGCATTTCGGCAACTTTTTTTACCTTTTCCGGCACAGTTTCCGGCAACCGCTGCCACTGCCGCCGTCCGTGGTCAGAGCTCTAGCGACCTTTCCAGTCAGAGACCCCGCCATTCAACTTCTCAAAGGCCGATCTGTCCGTTTCTCAGGCCACCGCCTCCTTTCAAGCGCACCCACGCGTATGATCTTTGTTGTGCCAACACCACCAGTCCGCACTTCAAACCGGCACGTGACGGCTCGTCCGGCCACATTTCCAGCCTCTGATTTCTGGTGACAGGCTCCCCACACTGAGTGGCGCACAAAGCCCAATCCCTTTGAGTCGTTCCGGGACTATTTTTGTTTGTCGGGCCTTATTTTTCACACTTTATCTGTTTTTCCTTTGTTTTTACATTCTCAT
This sequence comes from Glycine soja, assembly GCF_004193775.1. Lineage (NCBI taxonomy): Eukaryota > Viridiplantae > Streptophyta > Magnoliopsida > Fabales > Fabaceae > Glycine > Glycine soja. The sequence goes on along the minus strand of NC_041018.1, from coordinate 27,289,184 downwards.
GCAGGCCCTCTTCGCAGTAAACAGTACCGCAAGGCTGCTATGGCCTTGTTTGGCAGACTTCCGGACGCCTTTTCGTTGGCACTTACCTTCAACCATTGTCGCCCATCGCCAAACTGCCAAAGACCGACATGCTGTCCATGTGCACAACCAACTCAAAACACCACCACACACAACCCCACGTAGGGCCCTAGCGCGTGAAGTTCATGCACACGAAGCGTGACCCATCTCCAGCAAACCATCTTTCATTTCTATCTAATTGACCACAAATTTGTAACAAGTTCGGTTCATATGACATATATGCTTAAGCTTGAGGGGGAGTGTTAGATTACATTTATCTTTACATTATCTTGTATTTATTATTACATAGAAACATATGATTCTGATTGATATGTAATTACCTAATAATCAGTAATTGATTGATATGTAACCAGTATTGATTCTGATTTCTCCATTATAAATAAAGATGAGATTCAAGACACACAACATTACAATAAAACACTGTTATAGTCCCCAAAAGTGTCAACTTTTTAACAAATTCACACTACCATTTTGTCAACTAGCAAACAATTTCATCCCTAGAATGACCAATAATTTGTATAAATGAAAACTTTCATAACCAAAGCAACACAAGATGCCACTTTCTGAATCAACTTTTATAGTATCAACTAAAATCATAACAGAGCAGGAAAAAATATCACTGAAGGCTTATAATTTATATAACTCCACATAGAATATCACAAGGAAATTAGATGCCACCTAGCATATGCACACACGTCTGAATCACACACAATCGAGGAGAACCCACAGTAGCCATCAACATCACTGGTTGCTCAATTCAAAAAGTTTCAGAAAAAATTCTATACAACAAGAACACTATCACTCAAACCAACTTTGAAACACGCACATATCATACGGTAAACGGTTACAATCTCCTGTTCCATTCCAACCTACAACAGCTCACGCATCGATCGGAATCCATTCACACCACCATAACAAGCGCAATTGCAACCTTAAATTTTCGGTTCGCCAAAAGAGCGAAAAAACGATAAAAAAACAAAAAAAGATGATTCGCGTTTGGCGGATTAGAGAAAAACGGTGCGTTTTGGAGGAAAGAGTGCAAAAAAGGAAAACGCACCCAGGGTCATGATTGAGCATGTCGCAGATCTCGATGTTCATGGCCCAATCAGGCCCTATGAGCATGTCGCTCGTGGCGCGTTCCACCATGGAATTCACCATCTCCTCCGGTCACCGGTGCGATTCGAAACTCTCAGCGAGATCGGCGATTCTCCGACGACCATAAATCGAACCACCGGTGCAATCGGAGAACACGATTCCGACACCGCGCTCTCTCTCTCTCTCTCTCTCTCTAAAGAAACGAAGATTGATGCGAGAGTTTGGTGGATTCCGTTGCTGAGGGAAAGGTTTGGAATGGGGTTAGAATTGGAAGTTTGAAGTTGGAAAAGACGAAAGAGGAATATAAGCACTGAGCTTATGAGAAGGTACCACGTGTCCGCTGAGGTGCGATTCGCACCCTGATGCCGTTCTTTTGCCGACCACTTTTGAATCAACGATGCTGCACCTGAGGTTGCATAGGCCAGCCTAGCAGACCCACCTGCCTTACAAAAATTAATCAACCCGACAACAACCAAAAAAAAAAAGTAAGATTATCCTGGCAAAATTAATTAGTAGTAAAATTAAAAAATTAATTTATTAATTATAGGTATTATGTAAAAATAATTATTAAAATAATTGAAAAGTGCAAAATAATAAAAAAATAAAAAAATATAATTTATTTAAAAAAGATAATAAGAAAAATAAATAAATATATTTAGAATAAAAATGAAATAAAATATAAAATTAAAAAATAACATTTTAAAAAATATTAGTTCAAGTAGCGTAAAAAAAACACTAAAAATTGTTATGAAGTTACTAAAAGAATTTGTTTATCGAATAGTTAAAAAGATTTTTCAGTTAGTAAAAAAAATTAAAAACTAGTTATATCTTCTAATTATTTATCACAAAATATTTTCTATTTGTTATGATGTAATATTTTTTAAACAATTAAAAATCTTTAAAATAAACTATAAGATATGTCAAAACAATATTTTTCTTCATTATCTTTTTTTTAGCATGATATTGATATGAAATTGTCTCTGTCGAAACAGTGACAAATTTTCATCGAGAACCATGAGCGCAAACAATGTAATACTTTCCTCCAAACAAGATTTATTGCATATCCAAAAATCAAATAGAAATCAAACCCTAGACCACTTGGTTAAACAACACAAGTCACTATCACTTATGTCAACAATTGTTGACCAAAAAAAGATGTCAATACAATATTGTTGTGATACTCTATTTGATACTCCCTTCATCCCGTAACAATCATCATGTAAGACAAAAAAATATCCCAAAAAAATTGTCATTTTAGTTTTTCAATGTAACAATTAATTTTTCACTTAAAAAAATATTAATCATATGAGCTACAAAAGTTAAAAATTAATTAATAATGATAAGGGTAATTTGTAAATTATTATTCTCTTTATCAATTTATTAGTTTTTTTGTCTATGAAAATAACTTAAGACGACAATTGTAATGAAACAGAGGGAGTATCTTTCTCTGATATTCTCCACAATTTCAAAAGCTTTATTGAAAATCACAATTTGATAGGTATCAAATCTAAATAAAGAAAGAGAATCATAAAATAAGAAGTCAAAAGTCCACCAATGTTGATTTCCCGTCAATATTAACCAATTATTATAGATATTAGAGAGAGTATCCTTACTCCCTCCTAGGCATGACAAATGAACCCCCCCCCCCCCCCGAGGGATTTAAATAATAAATATTGTGGAATATGTGTCATTAAATTTAGTTTCTAAGTTGATAAAATATCTCAATATATTTTTTCTTTGGGAAAGAAGGAACATGTATGCATACATATGTGTGTGTGTATTGCGATTGATTAAAGCATGTACATATAATTAAAATGCTTATGAATAAATGGTATTGTCAAAAAAACGTTCTCTATTTAAAAATTATTTCGGAAGTTGTTGTCATTTTCTTCCAACTTTACACCATGTTATAATAAAGTATAACTTATAAAGAATTAACTTGCACAAAATTAAAAGATGATAAACTAAAAGGAATAAATCATACATACTGAGCATATTTAAACATACATGTATCGAAGTCATTACAACGGTTAGCAAGAAGATAAAATATTCACCACCCTTCAAAATATTACATAGTATCACCAAACGGATTAATACAACAAAATATCACGACACTGAGTATAGAAATCTTCTTACCGCAAATATACATCAAAAGGAAGAAGAATCCTATACTCAGGGCAGTTACTAGCCAAGACCCACAAACTACCTAGGGCAAAGTCATCTCCTCAAAATGGTCGCTCTCGTCTCCTAGGGAATCCAATTCCCTATCAGATGAAGCCACATGTTCCCTGGATATCTCTTCCCCATAGACACCCTGGTAGAACGCAATCTCAGAAGGCGTGAGATCCTCATCATCAATGAAATATCCCCCATCCTCATAGACTTTGACAGTCATATCCTAATAGAAGGTAGATCTAGTGACCCTCCCATTGGCATCATGCCCAAAGAAGTGTCGCCTGAACCACAATAGGTTGTCTGGCCACTCAAATCCCAAGTAGGCGTAGTAGGAGATGACATGGTTGATGTCACACTAAGAAGTATGCTCCAAAGGAACATGATATGTAGTGTGTGCCTCTACGGTGATCAGTGGTATCTTGGGCTCATCTAACAACAAAAAGTGGTGTTGGATGTAACTAGAGTGCACATGGAGGTGTGCCTCTTCCTCCATTGTGTAACTATAATGATATCTACTGATCCAAGTGAACATCCTTTATGGATGCTCCATGACCTCCCCCTGAAATTGGTGATTGCAAGGGTGAGCCCTTCACTCCTTAAACACCACAAACAACATGCAATAGCAAAACAAAACTAAAACATACAATCTATGTAACCACCGCGTGTAGTTATCTACACAAACAACACTCTCGCGTCCTAAGCATGTAACTATCGTACTTATTAGCAATAAGGCCCAATCACTACCATCAATCCTCCCATGTCTTGATGGTCGTACAAAATCATATGGATGACAGTCGGGAGTGATCGCTACATACGGATACATCATACACCGATCCCCTATCTCAACTCAAAAAGCATAGTCTCAGAGTCCGTCAGGAGTAGCAAAGTGAGGCATGTGAGTTACCCACGCTAAATGACTGCACCAAATGTCGGGTAGTCACCACTCACTAATTCCCCTAGGTTTTTCGAACCTCTCCTCCCACTATACCCCGGTGTATCTTTGTTCATCATTCACTTCTTCAATGTAACCTCACCTTCTCACAGAAGGAAATAAAACTATTGGTTCCTTAATCTCTATCCAATCCTGATGAGAATCCTAAACTGCCTAAATACAGTGTCCTATGACCAGGAGTAGACCAAACAATCAGTGGATACCCTCCAACAAATGGTAGTAGGCATACTTAACAAGGCCCAAGTAGAAAAGGATGAAGGCCTAAAGGTAGAGGCATTACTAAGAATATTAATGGCAAATTGACCAAACTAGGCTCCTTTTAGAAACTTATTCTCAAAAGGGGGTTATTTTGAAACTTTTTCCAGGGGGGGTCTGTTTCTGGAGGGGACTCGCCAATGGAGTTGGCGAGTTGGACACGTGGCGGCACCTGGTAGACTCGCCAATGGAGTTGGTGAGTTGTTGTCCACGTGGCGGGTCCCGCCATTTGTACAGGCAAAATGCCTTTTTACGGAAATTTTTTTTTAACTTCAAACGGGTATAACTTTTGATAGGAATGTCCGTTTGAGACTCATAATATGTCAAAATGCTCGAAATTGAATGAAGAATCCCTTGGCAAATTCCTAAAGGGGATTTGGTCAATTCATGTTTCCAATAAATGGATTTAAGATTCAATCACCCATTTTTTTAATCTTAAATCCTATTTTTGAGCTACTTAGAGGCGTTTTTTGGAAAAATGAGTTGACCAAATCAAGGGATTCTTCATCCAATTTCGAGCATTTTGACATATTATGGGCCTCAAATGGACATTCCTATCAAAAGTTATACCCGTTTGAAGTTAAAAAAAATTTTCCGTAAAAAAGCATTTCGCCAGTATGAATGGCGGGACCCGCCACGTGAACAGCAACTCGCCAACTCCACTGGCGAGTCCACCAGGTGCCGCCACGTGTCCAACTTGCCAACTCCATTGGTGAGTCCCCTCTAGAAACAGACCCCCCTGAAAAAAGTTTCAAAATAGTCCCCTTTTGAGAATAAGTTTCAAAAGAAGCCTAGTTTGGTCAATTTGCTGAATATTAATTATTGTTGAAGGCCCAAAATAATTTCAAGGCTCATGCCAAATATGTTCTATTTTTTATTTATAATTTTTTCGTTGTAATTTTAGCCCAAATTGATTTGATGGCCCATGTCTATTTCTATTTTTTTTCGTTCAATAGAAGCACTTTTGGTATTTGATAAAATTTTGTGAGAACTTCTCGTTGGGTTTCTCGCTAAACCAATCTCGGACATATCAAGGTAATCCTTGTGGCGTCTACCTTAATTTATCTTCCCTCTCTGGAAGTGGCGTCATCCAAAACTCTGTAACCTGTATCAAGCGATCCGCTCCTAGTAAGGATCACATCATCTGGTATCAGAGCTTCGGCTCTTGATACAGGTTCTATCCTATCCAATTCTTTTTCTTTGTAATTTGCCTCAGGTTTGTGTTGTGTTCTTGTTCTGTTATTTTCATTCTTGTTTGCGTCTTGTTGTGTTCTTGTTCATGTCCTTGTTACATTCTTGTTCTTGTTTCTTTCAGATTCTATGTCAAAAAACAAATCTATTTGAATTCTGTTTCAAATTATGTTACAAATTCTGTTACAGATTGACGTAGCTCCATGTGGAGCTTGTAGGCCTTGGATCTTCTTCATCAATGGAGTCCTTTGCTTCTTGAAGATGAATGGCAGCGGAATGGAGAAGGAAGAAAGATGATTGGAGACGCGACTTCAAGGAGAAGATGAGTCAAGAAAAAGCTCACCACCATAGGAAGTCATGGATAAGAGCTTGAAGGTAAGAAAAGATGAGTGGAGGGAAAGGGAGAGAAGGAGCACGAAATTTTATGCCTCAAATGAGGTCTGAACTTTGAAGTGTCATTCTCAAATGATCAAAGTTGAAAAAATACACACACATGACCTCTATTTATAGCCTAAGTGTCACACAAAATTGGAGGAAAATTTGAATTTCTATTCAAATTTCACTTGAATTTGAAATTGAATTTCTGAAGCCAAATTTTGGAGCCAAAATTTCACTAATTATGATTAGTGGATTTTAGCTATGGTTCAGCCCACTAATCCAAGATCAAGTCCAAGATTCTCCACTAAGTGTGCTTAGGTGTCATGAGGCATGTAAAGCATGAAGGACATGCACAAAGTGTGACTATATGATGTAGCAATGGGGTGTAGCAAGCAAATGCTCACCTCTCCCTCTAAAATTTAATTGGATTTGGCTTCTCCCAATTCAAATAAATTTATTTCCCAACACACATATCAAATATTCACTTAATGCATGTGAAATTACAAAACTATCCCTAATACAAAAACTAGTCTAGGTGCCCTAAAATATAAGGGTTGAAAAATCCTACATTTCTAGGGTACCCTACCTACATCATGGAGCCCTAAATACAAGGCCCAAAAGTAATGAAACCTTAATCTGATATGTACAAAGATAAGTGGGTTCATACTTAGCCTATGGGCTCGAAATCTACCCTAAGGCTCATGAGAACCCTAGGGCCTTCTCTTGTATATCTGGCCCAATCTTCTTGGAGTCTTCTATCCAATGCCCTTGGGGGGGTAGGATTGCATCACAAATTCTGTTTGGGGACAATTTGGCTTACTGGAAGAATTTAGGGGTTTAGGGTTTAGTAGGCTCTTGAATCTATTTGCCTATTAAACAAATTGCCTATTGAACGAATTGCCTAAATTATCCTAGACGGATTTGAAAAGAAAGCATTATAAAAAAAGAAAGAAAGAAAGTGTTTGATATTTGAATGCGGATTTAAGGCAGTTAGAGGAGTTTTTTTTTTTGGCGAAAATCACATACCAAATCCTAAGGTTTTTCCCAGGGATTCACCTCTGAATTTTGAGCGTTGTGACATATAGTGGGCCTTAAACGGACAACCGTAGCATAAGTTATGCCCATTTGAAGTTTGCATGTCATCTTCGTTAATTTTGTTCTCTTCTTCTATGTGATTGAGTAGCTTCTTTGTTTCTTCTATTTGTTATCAAATTTGTTATTCAATCTATTATCCAATCTCTTATCCAATTTGTTATCAAATCTGTTATCATTCAATATATTATCAAATCTGTTATCCAAAATCTGTTATCCAAATCTGTTACTAAGTCTATGATAATTAAACTGTCTTTCCTATTATATTATTTTGTGCGTCTAATTTGATTCATCCAGGAACTTAAGAGGGAGTGAGTGGTAAAAGGCAAGAGTGAAAAACATCACACAAAAGCCTATATTGAGAGCAGCAAACACGAGTGTACTACCATCAAAGAGAGAAACACGTGAGTAGAGTGTGGTGAGGTCCTGAAACCTTTGTTTAAAATTACTATAGATTTTCTTCTCTGTTAATTATGGCAGGTGGTGGTGATTATCATCAACTGGACGGATCTCAGCATTTCTTATTGGACGTAATGAATACACAGATGCAACGATTGTTGAACCGTAACAATGAAGATCTCTATGGACAAATTGAGGGTTTGGAGAACCAACTGAATTAGAATACTGGAAGACATTATGGTGGCAACAGAGTGGGCAATGTTGGACCCAGACAAAATAGAGTGGTGGGGCAGAATAGAATTAAGGGAGTAAAACTCAATGTACCCCATTTCAAAGGCAGGAGTGACCTAGACGACCTACCTTGATTGGGAGATGAAGATTGAGCATGTATTCTCCTGCAATTATTATACTGAATAACAAAAGGTGAAGTTAGCAGTAGCTGAATTCTCAGACTATGCCCTTGTTTGGTGGAATAAAAATCAAAGAGAAATGATGAGAGAGGAAGGGCAGGAGATAGATACACGGATGAGATGAGAAGGGTTATGCAGAAGAGGTATGTTCCAACTAGCTACAACAAAACCATGCGACAGAAACTCCAAAGGTTGTCCTAGGGAAGTTTGATTGTAGAGGATTACTACAAGGAGATGGAGATGGCACTAGTGAGGGCCAACATTGAAGAGGAAACTGAGGACACAATGGCTCATTTTTTGAGTAGCCTAAATCCCGACATTACAGATGTTGTTGAATTACAAGAGTATGTGGAATTGGATGACTTGTTGCATAAGGCAGTCCGGGTTAAACAATAGTTGAAGAGGAAAATTGCAACGAGAAGGAACTCATCCAACAATTTCAACTAGAACTGGACCAACAAATCCAAGAAGGAGGAAGGCAACTCGTCCAGACCACATGGAAAGTCAGTAGTGTCTAGTGCTGAAACCAAGCATAACTTTGCCTCATCATCCAACACCAGTACCAGAAACATAAAATGCTTCAAATGCTTAGGCAGATGACATATTGCTTCTGACTGTCCAACCAGGAGGACCATGATCATGAAGGAAGATGGAGAAATCACCAGTGAATCTAAAATCAGTGAAGAAGAATTGGAAGAAGAGCTTGAGGAGGAAGCTATGCAGGGTGATATGCTAATGGTGAGAAGACTCTTGGGAAGTCAGATGCAACCACTAGACGACACCCAAAGATAAAATATTTTCCACACTAGATGCACAATTAATGGTAAGCTTTGCTCTTTAATTGTTGATGGAGGAAGTTGTACCAATGTTGCAAGTTCCAGGTTAGTGTCCAAACTGAATTTGGATACTGAGCCACATCCTAGGCCATACAGACTTCAGTGGCTTAGTGAAGATGAAGAGGTAAAAGTGACTCAACAGATTGAGATGTGTTTCACCATTGGAAGATACAATGATAGGGTGTTGTGTGATGTGGTTCCAATGGAGGCGACTCATATACTGTTAGGAAGACCATGGCAATATGACACCAAAACAATGCATGATGGCTTCACCAACAAGATTTCTTTTCAACACCATGACCAGAAAATTATTCTTAAACCTTTATCCCCAGAGAAGTGTGTGATGACCAAATCAGAATGAGAGAAAAGAGAGAACAAGAGAAAGAAAAGAGTGAGACACCAAAGAGGAATATGAAAAAGAAGAGTGATACACATGGGATAAAATTTAATTGTTTAGCAAAGGCGAGTGAAGTGAGGAAAGTGTTACTTGCTCGTAAACCACTCTATCTACTATATTGCAAAGACAATAAAATTTCTACTGATAATTCTAATGATTTAACTATTTCTGTTTCTCCTAGTGTTGAACTCTTATTGCAAGAATTTAAGGATGTCTTTCCCAAGAAGATTCCTCATGGACTGCCACCCTCAAGAGGAATAGAACATCAAATTGACCTCCTTCCAAGATCTTCATTTCCTAATAGACCAGCTTACAAAAGCAATCCCCAAGAGACTGAGGAGATTAAGAAGTAAGTGTAAGACCTCATGTAGAAGGGGTGGGTGCAAGAAAGCCTGAGCCTGTGTGCTGTCCTAGTTATTCCAGTGCCAAAGAAAGACGAAACTTGGAGGATGTGCATAGACTGCAGGGCCATCAACAACATCACGATAAAGTATAGACATCCCATTCCTAGGCTAGACGATATGTTGGATGAATTGCATGGAGCTTGTGTTTTCTCTAAAATTGATTTGAAAAGTGGGTACCATCAAATTAGGAATAGAGAGGAGGATGAATGGAAAACAGCTTTAAAAACTAAGTATGGGTTTTATGAATGGCTGGTTATGCCCTTTGGGCTGACTAATGCTCCTAGCACTTTCATGAGATTAATGAACCATGTGTTAAGGGAATTTCTAGGAAAATTTGTTGTGGTTTATTTTGATTTACAACAAATTCCATGATGAACATCTTGTGCATCTGAGACAAGTTTTAGAGGCCCTTAGGTGTAAGAGTTTGTATGCTAACATGGATAAATGTGTGTTCTGTATGGACCATGTAATTTTCCTTGGTTTTGTTGTTAGTTCACATGAAGTACAGGTTGATCAAGAAAAGGTGAAAGCCATTCAAGAATGGCCAACCCCCAAAACTGTTGGCGAGGTAAGAAGCTTTCATGGTTTGGCATGTTTTTATAAGAGATTTGTTAGGGATTTTAGTACTGTGGCAGCAGCTCTTACTGAGATTTCCAAGAAAACTATAGCATTTAAATGGGGGGAAAAACAAGATCATACATTCACTGCACTTAAGGAAAAATTGATGCATGCACCAATTCTTGCATTACCTAATTTTGACAAATCCTTTGAAATTAATGAAGATAAGCACATGCTTGGTTCAAATCGGATCTTTTAGGATGGAATTCGCACACCAACAACAACCCAGAACGAGTTTTAGTTTTTAATCGTATCTCGGTCTACAGAACTCGGATTTGAGTGATTCCAAAGCAAGGAGAAAGATGACGCTCTGAACTGCAATTTAGGATCAAGAAACACTCAAAACATATTCGTAAAACGTGCAGAACGAACCTGAGAAAATTTGGGCTGAAGGCACAATTTTGGAGACTGCGGAAATGCATATAGGAACAGAAACGTGGAAGAGAGAAAATCAAGAGGTGCCACAAACAACGAGGTTTGATAAGCCTAGAGGATCGCCAGAAGAATTGAGTGAATTCCTGATAAGATTAGTTGGTTCAAGGAAGAACCCTAGCAGAGACAATGCTCACACTTTTTGACAAAACAATAATGATGTCTATTTTCATTCAGTTCCAAAGATTTATATAGATTAGTTCTCAACAACAAAAATAAGAGAAATGCAAAATCCCAACATTACAAGCGCTAATATGTCTTAGTGGTTAAAGTGAGGCATAGTTTAGTTTGAGGTCAAGGTCTCAAAACCGATTGTAAGCACTTTATTATTGATATTTTTTTAAATCAACACATAGGACTAGTAACTCTCCCTTGTGGGACTCCAAGTGTTGGGCCTCTCCCTGCATTTGAACTGCCCTCAAAATAATCACCATATGTTCCAAAGCTTCTTGGGCCTTTTTAGCTCTTGCTCTTGTCATGGGTCCTCTTATGCCTTGTAATGGGTCTTGGGCTTCCATCTGGTCATGGGCCAAGGACTAGTGGTTGTAATGGGCTTGGGCTTTGATGTCCACATCATTTCCTCCTTCTTGAAAAGCATTTGCCCCCCAATCTCTGAAGCCATCACTTGCATCGAAAAGCATTTCCTCCTTCTTGATCATTTGAGAATTACACTTCAAAGTTCAGACCTCATTTGAGGCACAAAATTTCGTGCTCCTTCTCTCCCTGTCCCTCCACCCATCTTTTCCTACCTTCAAGCTCTTATCCATGGCTTCCTATGGTGGTGAGCTTTTTCTTGACTCATCTTCTCCTTGAAGTGGTGTCTCCAATCATATTTCTTCCTTCTCCATTCCGTTGCCATTCATCTTCAAGAAGCAAAGGAATCCATTGATGAAGAAGATCTTAAGCCTACAAGCTCCAATGGAGCTAACATCATGTGGTATCAAGAGCATCTTCATCTAGGTGATGTTCTTTTGCTTCCTCTATCTTTTTGTTCGGTGAATTCTCTTTAATTCCTTGTTCTTCATCTTATTCTCCATGTATATCCTCCATTTTCTTGTGGTTTTGTGCTGTTTAGAGTAGATTAAAAAAAAAATAAACCGATTAAATCTTAGATCTACACTTGTTCTTGCATTTCTATGGTTCAAATTTTGTAGATCTACTCTTGAATCATGTTTTTGTGTTGATTTTAGGTTCTATCTTTTTTCATTCATAATATTCTTGTGCTGAACCTTTAGATCTAAATTTTTTTCCAAAATATTGATTAGAAAAAAAAACACAAAAATCTAAGTGTAAATCACTTAATCCATGTTGTCCTATAGTCATGTTTAGTCATAGTAATTGTCACATTATGTTCTAAGTTTGTGTTGAATTTTTATTTTGTTGATTGAATTCTAGATACATTTGTTCATGTATTCTTGTCATTCTTAGCCTATCTTTTGAATTTTGAGTCTAATTCATGCATGTTTTTTAGTTCATAACATGTTTTAAATCAATTCCTAGAAGTAGTTTTGTTGTTGAACTCTTTTTTTTTTTTGTTTTCTAAGTTTCCTACATGATGCCTATGATGAAGTTGAGTTGTGGCTGGATTTGTGAATCAAAATAAGTCTTAAGCTCTCTTGAATTGTGTTATTCAAGATAATTGAGCATAAGAAAACACAAATTGTAACCATCCAAGCCTTAAGCAACATAAACATTACTATTGATTTCTAGGTTGAAATTGCTGGTGCTGGCAACTTGAACATACGAACTTGTATAAATTACTGGGAATCGATCACTACGTTTTTTGAGATGAAATTTTTACTGAATTTTCTAGACATCTGGAAAAAAAATTATGAAAAAAGAATCAAGCGATTTGGGATAAAGGAAAAAATAAGAAAAATCACACAAGTTGGTAGAAAAATCAGTGTCCAGGAAAAAAAAGTGAAAGGGAAGTGTGCTTGTTGTTTTGGCTCAAAATTTGTTCTATAATTGGTACCTATTTTATACCAATACTAGTTCTGAAATTTCAATTGAAAATTACTGTGAATACAAATTCAAAAACTAGAGGTTTCTTGAGTCTTTTTTTTTAGTTTTTTTTACTCTACTCTAAAGCCATTCTAAGTTTCTCTGAGTCCTAGTTTACATTTATGTGCTTTTCATTGCTTTAATTGTTGAATAACCCTTGAAAATTTGTCTTGTTAAAACTCTATTGGTTTAGCTTTCATTTCATTTTTTTGGTCTTTGGTTATTGCTTGTCTCTTTGTTTCCTTTTTTATGAGTTGCCATATAAAGAATTGGAAAGGAGGATTGGTGTCATCCCTTGAAGAATTTGAGTCAAGAAGCAAGGGAAAACCACCTTAAGAGCTATTGGACTAAGAAGCACTCCAAATTGAGTGAATCACAAAAGAGAGAACAACCACCAAAATTGAGGACCTTTTTATAATTTTGTAATTGACAATTTACTTACTTTCATTGCTTTCAAATTTTGTAACAAAAAGGCCTTTTATTGGAAGTAAGTTGGGAGCCTCCAATAGGTCACCCTACTTCCATTTGTGTGTAATAATTTTAGGAAATTTTCCCTTAGGATTGTGAGTGTTTTGTTGGGAACCTTAAATGTGGTCATCCTAACACTCTTAGGATTCGCCTAGTTTACATTTCTTGCTTACTTTCATAGCTTATTTGCTTTACCTTCCATTGTTAAACCACCTAGATAGCTTGCCTTTTACCAATTAGTTTTTACCTTATCTTTCACACCTCTTTTAGTGTTTATTTTTGCTAGTTCCAACCATAGTTTTTTTTACCTTTTGTTTTCAAACCCCCAACAAGAAAGAACCACAACTTAGAAACCACCATGAGTCTTTATTCTTCATCTAGTATTAATGGCGATGGTTCTACTCCTAAGGACCCCTTGTATAAGATATTAGATGAGTTGAGATCCCTTAAGTTGTGGAAAAAAAAACAAGAGATAAAAGAAAAAGGAAAAAAAAGAGTGGAAGAAATAAGTCAAGATGAAAAAGAGAAAATAAGGGAAGAAGAAAGAAGGAAAATACTAAAAGAGTTAAGAAAAGAAAAACATGCCTCCTATAGTAGTCATAACTCTTGCAAGAGCCTAAGTGAAGAACTTCATGACTATTATGAGGGAGGGCATAGGTCACAACTTAGACCTCACTCCCATATGAGAGAAAAGGAAAGAAAGCCTTGAGAGGCTAACATTAACCTCCCATACTTTCATGGGAAGGACAATGTAGAGGCTAACTTAGATTAGGAAATAAGGGTAGAGCAACAACTTAAAAGGAAGTCTACTTCAAAATCTTATGGCTCTCACTCTTATCCAAAGAAAGACCAAGGTCAAGGCATCTTAGGGGTGACTCCTTCTAAGCCCAAAGATGATAAGGGGAAGACAATAGAAAAGCAACCCCTTAAGGCTAGTATGCAAGAGAAGACTAGCTCCATGAAGTGCTTTAAATGTCTTGGAAGAGGACACATTACTTCTCAATGCCCCACCAAGAAAACCATGATTATGAGGGGCCAATACATTTATAGTAGCCAAGATGAGGCTACTTCTTCACCTTCCTCTAGTGAAAATGAAGAAGCAAAAGGGGAAGAATCTAGTCAAGAAATCTACCCCCAAGAAGAAGAAGAACCTTTAATGGTTAAAGAGGAGTGTAAGAAGGTAAGTGTCTCCTCCAAGAGGTTAGCTAAGAAGGAAAGACATTTTGAAATAAAGACAAATATTTTTATTTCCCCTCTTAGACAACCTCCACATTTTCTCCTTTGTGAAAAGACACTTGTTAGCATTGTCACACCTCTTAGGCTTGAGTTTATTCCTCAAGTAAAGGAGTTGTTGGATGAGGGTTTGGTTCGCAAGAGCTTAAATCCTTGTGCTTTGTTGGTGCCCAAAATAGGTATTATTAGGCATCAAATCTCTAAAATAGGTGGTATGATGAATGTTTTGAGTGATGCAACCCTCTTTTGTAAAATCACTCGTGCACCCAACATCTTCATGATTTGTGTACATAGGGACTCATTAGGTAGGTTTGTTCTTATTTTTAGTTTCAATACAAACTTAGGTACTTATATGGGACACCTTAGGTTTGTCATACTTTTTGGTAGGAATAATCAACATGAAAATACAGAAAAAATGTGTTTTATTGCATCACTTTTCTTAATTTTTTAAATAGTGATCAAGGGGTTCCCATGAACCCTAAGAGAATAAAGGTCATTCCTGAGTGGCCCACTCCACCAAGTATAAGAAAAATTTGGGGCTTCCATGACTTAACAAACTTTTACAAAAGGTTTGTCCCATATTTTTCTATACTTGTAGTACCACTCATTGAGTTGGTGAGGAACCATGTTCCTTCATAGGAAGATGCCCAGGAAATGGGTTTTCTGACCTTACCTTACTTCAACATACCAAACGCTACTAATACATATGGTTTTGTTCTTTTTACAGGTGTTGAGGAAAAAAGCCCAGAGTTTGAAAAACCTTGGGATTTGAGGTCAAATCCTTTTCAACGGGGAG
Organism: Glycine soja; assembly: GCF_004193775.1. NCBI lineage: Eukaryota > Viridiplantae > Streptophyta > Magnoliopsida > Fabales > Fabaceae > Glycine > Glycine soja. The sequence continues at coordinate 27,273,971 of NC_041018.1, read as the reverse complement.
GGAATGATGCAATCCTACCCCGCAAGGGCATTTGATAGAAGACTCCAAGAAGATTGGGCCAGAGATGCAAGAGAAGGCCTTAGGGTTCTCATGAGCCTTAGGGTAGATTTCAAGCCCATGGGCTAAGTATGAGCCCGCTTATCTTTGTACTTATTAGATTAAGGTTTCATTATTTTTGGGCCTTGTATTTAGGGCTCCATAATATAGGTAAGGTATCCTAGAAATGTAGGATTTTTCAGCCCTTGTATTTTAGGGCACCTATACTAGTTTTTGTATTAGGGATAATTTTGTAATTTCACATGTATTAAGTGAATATTTGATGTGTGTGGTTGGAAATAAATTTAATTGAATTGGGAGAAGCCCAATCCAATTAAATTTTAGAGGGGGAGGTGAACATTTGCTTGCTACATCTCATTGCCACATCATATAGTCACACTTTGTGCATGTCCTGCATGCTTTACATGCCTCATGACACCTAAGCACACTTAGTGGAGAATCTTGGACTTGATCTTGGATTAATGGGCTGAACCATAGCTAAAATTCACTAATCATAATTAGTGAAATTTTGACTCCAGAAATTCAATTTCAAATTCAAGTGAAATTTGAATAGAAATTCAAATTTCCCTCCAATTTTGTGTGACACTTAGGCTATAAATAGAGGCCATGTGTGTGCATTTTTTCAACTTTGATCATTTGAAAATTAAACTTCATATTTCAGAGCTCTTTTAGAGCATAAAATTTCGTGCTCTTCTCTTCCTTTCCTTTCTTTCATCTCCTTCTTCTTCCAAGCTTTTATCCATGGCCTCTTATGGTGGTGAGCTTCTTTAGACTCATCTTCTCCTTGAAGTGGCGTCTCCTCTCTCTCTTCCTTCTCCATTCCGCTGCCATTCATCTTCCAAGAAGCAAAGGAATCCATTGATGAAGAAGATCCTAGGCCTACAAGCTCCAATGGAGCTTACATCAATTACTCCTGTATGCTGGCCTGTTAGGCAACACAACTCCTGGAACTTAATCAATTTGGTGTTCAATGCCTCTTATTGGTGGGAGTCCTTATGGTATCTCCTTTGGAAACACATCCTAAAATTCCTGCAAAATAGATTTAACTCCACTAGGAAGTTCAAGGTCTGAATCAAGGGCAGCAATCTCCTTATTATAAAGTATATACATAGACTTCCTTGCCACTAAAGCTCTCCTCACCTCTCCACTTTTAACAAATAATCCATTCTTTCTCACTTTCTTTTCTCCACTTTTTCTTTTCTCTTTTTCTTTATCTTATGGGTCTCTCTCTTTCTTTTTCTTTCTCTTTTTCATTTACTTTTCTCTCTTGCTCTCTTTTCTCTCTCATGATACTCTGATCTTCACAATCCTCTTTTGGAGATAACGGAACCAAGGTAACCTTGCGGTTGTCATGATAAAAGATGTATTTATTTTTGTGACCATCATGGTGAGCTTTCTGATCAAACTGCCATGGTCTCCCAAGAAGCACATGGCTAGCTTCCATAGGAACCACATCACACAGAATTTTGTCCTTATACTTCCCAATAGAAAACTGAATCTCCACTTGCACACCCTTCCTTGGATAAGACACCTAGTATGGAATATGTTTTCTCTTTGGCTTTCCTCACTCTCCTTGGTTATCCCTCCTAACATTCTCCTCACAATGAACAAGTCTCCTTTAGGGATCTCCTCCTCTTCCGCACTCTCTTTTTCACTTGATGGTTTAGAATGAGAACACTCACTTGTGATTTCCCCATCATCTTTTAATATCATAACTTTCTTAGTAGGACACTCATAAGCTATGTGTCCTCTACCCAGTAGAAGCAAGCTTCATGATGAATCAAGATTGATTCAAAGAAGTTTTGATGATAACAAAGGTGATGACAAAAAGCTCAAAGATCAAGAACAATTCATGATAACAAATATGATGATCTCAAGAATCATAGAATGAATTCAAGATTGAATCAAGAACACTTCAAGGTTCAAAGAGAAAATTTGATTTCAAGAATCAAGAATCAAGTTTCAAGATTCAAGTTCCAAGAATCAAGATCAAGATTCAAGACTCAAGATTAGAGAATCAAGAAAAGACTTAATCAAGATAAGTATGAAAAAGTTTTTTCGAAAACTGAGTAGCACATGGATTTTTCTCAAAACCTTTTTACCAAAGAGTTTTTACTCTCTAGAAATCGATTACCAAATTATTGTAATCGATTACCAGTAGCAAAATGGATTTGAAAAAGTTTTCAACTGAATTTACAATGTTCCAATTGATTTCAAAATGTTGTAATCGATTACAATGTTTTGGTAATCGATTACCAGTGTGCTTGAACGTTGAAATTCAAATTCAAATGTGAAGAGTCACATCCTTTCACCAAAAAGCTTTGTGTAATCGATTACACTGATTTGGTAATCGATTACCAGTGATAGTTTCTGAACAAATCAAAAGATGTAACTCTTCAAATAGTTTTTGACTTTTTCAAATTGGTTTTAAGTTTTTCTAAAGGTCATAACTCTTCTAATGGTTCTCTTGACCAGACTTAACGAGTCTATAAAAGCAAGGCTTTGTTTTGCATTTAAAATAATCTATCAATCTTTTCCAATTCATTCTTTTAAACTTCTTCTTCTTCTTCCTTTTGCCAAAAGCCTTTCAAAGTTTTCTGGTTTTCCAAACCTTGAAAAGTTGGGCCTTCGTCCTTCTTCACTTGGGCCTTTCGCCTGTACTTGGCCAGTTTCAGGATTCTCATCATTCCCTCCTTCTTGGAAAACATTTGCCCTCAAATGTCCAAGATCATCACCGGGTTCAAGTACCACTTCCTTCCATTTCTTGTTGGCTTGCTTGGTATAGCTTTCATTCTTCTTTGCAATTTGCACATTCACTTGGTCATACAATCTTTTCACATACTCAACTTTGGCATGTTCATCCTTACGTTGAGTCTCTTCGGGATTGCTTTTGTAAGTTGGCTTGTTAGGTAATGAAGCTCCAGGGAGGAGATCAACTTGATGTTCTATGCCTCTTGAAGGTGGCAGTCCATAAGGAATCTCCTTAGGAAAGACATTTTTAAATTCCTGCAATAAGGGTTGAGCACTAGGAGAAATAGAAATAGTAAACTCATTAGAATTATCAGTAGAAATTTTACTGTCTTTGCAATACTGTAGATTGAGTGGTTCATGAGCAGGTAACACTTTCCTCACTTCACTCGCCTCTGCAAAATAATTAAATTTTCTCTCATGTGTATCACTCTCTCTCTTATGTGTATCACTCTTTTCCTCGGGTGTATCACTCTTCTTTTTCATATTCCTTTGTGGTGCCTCACTATTTTCTTTCTCTTGTTCTCTCTTTTCTCTCATTCTGATTTGGTTATCACACACTTCTCTAAGGGATAGAGGTTTAAGAGTAAACAAGGAAGATTTTGCTATTCGTCTGTAGAGCTCTTCTTTGTTACAGTTCAACAAACGTTGCATTTGTGTACTCATGGCATCCAGAAATAAGCGTTGAGATCCGTCCAGTTGATGATATACACCACCATTGTCACCAGCTCTTGCCATGATTAAGGAACAAAGAATTTTGCAGTAAATTAAAAAAAAATTCAGGACCTCACCACACTCTACTCACGTGTTTCTCTCTTTGATGGTAGTTCACTCGTGTTTGATGCTCTCAATATAGGCTTTTGTGTGATGTTTTCACTCTTGCCTTTTACCACTCACTCCCTCTTAAGTTCCTGGATGAATTAAATTAGACACACAAGGTATATAACAGGAAAGACAATTTAATTATCACAGACTGTTTAGCAGATTTAATTTGGATAACAAATCATATTTGATTTTGGTTAACAAATTAGACTTGATTTGGATTTAGATTTGATTTGGGTAACAGATTAAATTTGATTTGGATAACAAATTAGAATTGATTTAGATAGCAGATTGGATTTGATTTGGATAACAGATTAGATTTTATTTGATTTGGATAACAAATTTTGATTTGATTTGGATAACAGATCAGATTTGGATAACAAATTAGATTTAATTTGGATAACAGATATGATAACAAATAAGATAAACAGATAAGATAACAGATATGACAAGTAAACTTTAAATGCTTATAACTTTTGCTTCGGTTGTCCGTTTGAGGCCCAATATATATCAAAACGCTCAGAATTCAGAGGAGAATCCAGAAAAAGGGATTTGGTCCACGATTTTCTTTCAGAAAAAACACCTCTAAATGCCTCAATTTCGTGTTCGAAGATCAAACACACACTTTTTTTCTTCAAATTTTTTGCAATTTTTTTTTTGACACAAAGTGTGAAAGACACAAGAAACAAGAACAAGAACATGACAAGAACAAGAACAAGAACGCAAATAACAGAAGACAAGACGCAAACAAAAACGAAAAAAGATGTAAACAAGAACGCAAATAACAGAGTAAGGACAAAAACACGAACCTAGACAAATTACAAAGAAAAAAAGAGGATAGGATAGGATAGAACCTATATCAAGAGCCAATGCTCTGATACCAGATGATGTGAACCTTACGGGGCGGATCGTTTGATACAGGCTACGGAGATTTGGATGACGCCACTTCCGGTGAAGGAAGATAAGTCAGGGTAGATATGGATTAACAGATATTGGTAACAGTTGCCAAATACAATAAAAAATTATAAAAAACATATTTAATTGCTTAAATTTCTGGGCCTTCAACAATTAATATCATAGTGTTGTCTGCCTCACTTCTATGGGTTATCCTTTTTTGGGGCTTTATCCAGTTCTCAGGATAGACTTTGCCTCAATGGTTACCTAGCCATTTCTTCTTCTTGCTGGAAATGCATTCCTTGCAATCATCATGGTTCAACAAGGAACCCAGAGAGAACTCTTCACCAAATTTTATCAATTGCAAAAGTCCCTTTTATTCAAAACAAAAACCATACTTATAGTGTATTGAACAAAAAGATAAAAATAGAATCCTTCTAAACAGTTTGGCCAAAATTACATAAAAAATTATAACTAAACTATTACATGGGCCTTCATTAATCGCCTTCAAAACAATTAAATCTTATGTGTATCTCTCTGCTCATCTTATCACTGTATCCTCTTACTGGGCTTATCCTTCTCTTGGCTTCGCCCTTCTCCACTTGGGCCTTTAGCCTGTATTTGGCCAATTTCAGGATTCTCATCATTCCCTACTTCTTGGAAAACATTTGCCCTCAAATGTCCAGGATCATCACCGGGTTCAAGTACCACTTCCTTCCTTTTCTTGTTGGCTTGCTTGGCATAACTTTCATTCTTCTTTGCAATTTGCACCTTCACTTGGTCATACAATATTTTCACATACACAACTTTGGCATGTGCATCCTTACGATGAGTCTCTTGGGGATTGCTTTTGTAAGTTGGCCTGTTAGGCAATGAAGCTCTGGAAGGAGATCAACTTGATGTTCTATGCCTCTTGAATGGCATCCATGGAATCTCTGTAGGAATTTAATTCCTGCAATAAGTGTTGAACACTAGGAGAAATAGAAATAGTAAACTCATTAGAATTATCAGTAGAAATTTTACTATCTTTGCAATACTGTAGATTGAGTGGTTCATGAGCAGGTAACACTTTCCTCACTTCACTCGCCTCTGCAAAATAATAAAATTTTCTCTCATGTGTATCACTCTCTCTCTTATGTGTATCACTCTTTTCCTCGGGTGTATCACTCTTCTTTTTCATATGCCTCTGTGGTGCCTCACTATTTTCTTTCTCTTATTCTCTCTTTTCTCTCATTCTGATTTGGTCATCACACATTTCTCTAGGAGATAGAGGTTTATGAGTAAACAAGGAAGATTTGGCTATTCGTCTGTAGAGCTCTTCTTTGTTACGGTTCAACAAACGTTGCATTTGTGTAGTCATCGCGTCCAGAAATAAGCGCTGAGATCCGTCCAGTTGATGATATACACCACCATTGTCACCAGCTCTTGCCATGATTAAGGAACAAAGAATTTTGTAGTAAATTAAAAAAAAAATTCAGGACCTCACCACACTCTACTCACGTGTTTCTCTCTTTGATGGTAGTTCACTTGTGTTTGATGCTCTCAATATAGGCTTTTGTGTGATGTTTTCACTCTTGCCTTTTACCACTCACTCCCTCTTAAGTTCATGGATGAATCAAATTAGACACACAAGGTATATAATAGGAAAGACAGTTTAATTATCACAGACTGTGTAGCAGATTTAATTTGGATAACAAATTAGATTTGATTTTGGTTAACAGATTAGACTTGATTTGGATTTAAATTTGATTTGGATAATAGATTAGACTTGATTTGGATTTAGATTTGATTTGGATAACAGATTACACTTGATTTGGATAGCAGATTGGATTTGATTTGGATAACAGATGAGACTTGATTTGATTTGGATAACAGATATGATAACAAATAAGAAAATAGATAGGATAACAGATATGACAAGTAAACTTCAAATGCTCATAACTTTTGCTACGGTTGTCCGTTTGAGGCCCATTATATATCAAAACGCTCAGAATTCAAAGGAGAATCTAGATAAGGGGATTTTATCCATGATTTTCTTTCCAAAAAAAACACCTCTAAATGCCTCAATTTCGTGTTCAAAGATCAAACACCCACTTTTTTTTTCAAAATTTCTGTAACTTTTTTTTGACACAAAGTGTGAAAGACACAAGAAACAAGAACAAGAACGTGACAAGAACAAGAACAAGAATGCATATAACATAACATAAGACGCAAACAAGAACGAAACAAGATGTAAACAAAAACGCAAATAACAGAACAAGGACAAAACACGAACCTGGACAAATTACAAAGAAAAAAAATAGGATAGGATAGAATCTGTATCAAGAGCCGAAGCTCTGATTCTAGATGATGTGAACCTTACGGGGCGGAACGTTTGATATAGGTTACAGAGTTTTTGGAAGGTACCCAAATTTTACTGTCTTTGCAATACTGTAGATTGAGTGGTTCATGAGTGATGAGAATCCTGAAACTGCCCAAATACAGGCTAAAGGCCCAAGTGGAGAAGGGCAAAGCCCCCGAGTGGAGAAGGATGAAGGCCCAAGTGGAGAAGGATGAAGGCCCAGAGGCAAAGACACTATCAAGACTATTAGTTGTTGTTGTAGGCCCAAACTAATTTGAAATCCCAAGTTAAATATGTTTGTTAGTTATAATTTTTATTTATTGTAATTTTGGCCCAAACTGTTTAAAAGGCCCATGTCTATTTTTATCTTTTGTTCTGATATACTATAAGTATTGGTTTTTGTTTTCAATAAAAAGAAACTTTTGGCATTTGATAAAATTTGGTGAGAGCTTCTCTCTGGGTTCCTTGTTGAACCAATCTCAGACTTATCAAGGTAATCCTTGTGGCGTCTACCCTGACTTATCTTCCTTCACTGTAAGTGGCGTCTACCCTGACTTATCTTCCTTCACCGGAAGTGGCATCTACCCTGACTTATCTTCCTTCACTGGAAGTGGCATCATCCAAAAAACTCTACTGCCTGTATCAAGCGATACGCCCCGTAAGGTTCACATCATCTGGTATCAGAGCTTTGACTCTTGATACAGGTTCTATCCTATCCTATTATTTTTCTTTGTAATTTGTCCAGGTTCGTGTTTTGTCCTTGTTCTGTTATTTGTTTTCTTGTTTGTGTCTTTGTTTCATTCTAGTTCTTGTTCTTGTCACGTTTTTGTTCTTGTTCTTTTTTCTTGTTTCTTGTTTCTTTCAAACGTTGTGTAAAAAAAAAACAAAGAAAATCTGTTTGAACTCTCTTTCAAGTAAAGAAAAAAAAGAGTTGCAGAATTTTTTTAAAAAAAATAGAAGAAAAGAAAAAGAAGAAAAAAAGTGGGTGTTTGATCTTTGAACACAAAATTGAGGCAGTTAGAGGCTTCCTTTTGGCAGAAAATCGTGTACCAGATCCCTTTATCTGGATTCTCCTATAAATTTTGAGTGTTTAGATATATAGTGGGTCTCAAACGAACAACCGTAGCAAAAGTTATGAGCATTTGAAGTTTACTTGTCATATCTGTTATCTTATCTGTTTATCTTATTTGTTATCATATCTATTATCCAAATTAAATCTAATTTGTTATCCAAATCTGATCTGTTATCCAAATCAAATCAAAATTTGTTATCCAAATCAAATCAAATCTAATTTGTTATCTGTCGCAACAAGCCCTTTTGCGAGCGAGCGAGGCGAGGCTCACGGGTGCGCTTTCCCAAGGAGGAAAGATGCGCGGAGTCGCCACCAACGTTTATTTGTGGAAACGTCGAAAAACCGAAGGAAATCGGTCAAAATGAAAATTCTAAGTTCGGGAGTTGTATTTACGTTTAAGGAAGGTATTAGCACCTCTCACGTTTGTCTCAAAGGACAACAACCTATTTTTTAGGATTGTGAAATTGTGTTATCTTACCTTTTATTTCCTTTTTTATTTTTGAGGTCGACAAAAGCGGGGCTTTTGCTCCTACGTACCCTCCATCGAAGAGGAAATCAGACCTATGTAGTTCTTTCTTAAGAGTGAATTAAGCGATTCCTTTTTACTTGAAGGGTGATCATTTTAAGGCGTTGGACTTTAAAAATGATCCATTTATTTGATAAGGGAAACTGAGATGATAAACTTCAAACCCTTTTTAATGACTTTTTTTTTTGGGGACGAGCTTGACTAGGCGGGTTGATTTTAGCCTTAGTTTCACTTTAGTTATTAGTCAATTCAATTAAGAATGAGAAATCCCAAAGAGAAAACGTCCGATTGATTTTTTCGCTTCATTTTACTAAATGGTATTTTTTGATTATTATATTATTATTTTACCTCTTTTTTTATTTCCAACGTGGTTACGGCACGACCGAATGGTCAGAATTCATTTTAACAGAAATTAACGGATATTACAAATCAAATGATCGGTGGAAATTTATTTTATTTTTTGATTAGGCGAGAGATTACTTAAATAAATGACTGAAGCACGTCAAAAGGGGGTACGAAAAGTAAACGAAAACGAGAATAAAAGTACATGAAACAAATGGGGACCACCATGGGTACATAGAATGAATTGAAAAGCTCGTTTGAGGTACTTACCAGTTGAAGACCGAAGAAAATGAAGAACGAACGATGAATGTTGAAGAACAGTTGAAAATCTTCACGTAATTACCCATGGAAACGTTACGGAAGCGTCTCAGCTTGGATTTTCTTCACGGAAACAATTTTCCTCAGCAAATTTAAGAGAATACGAAGTGCCAAGAAGGCTGAACCCTTTTCCTCTTCACTCCTCCCCCTATTTATAGCAAAATAGGGGAGGAGCTTGCCACCCAGCTCGCCCAGGCGAGCAAGGTTGCTTCCTCCAAAAGCAACCGCCTTCTGGAGGAAGAATCTGGAAGGCCTAAGTGGGCCTGATTGCTATTTGTACCCCCCTTTTTACTAAATGCACCCCCTTTACCTTGTTTGGTAATTCTTTTTCCGTAACGTTACGGAACTTTATGAATTTCGTAACGATACTTATTTTCTTTCCGTAAGGTTACGAATCCTTATGGATCATGTATTTACTCTTTTTTAGCTTTCGAAGAAGTTACTAAAACTCACGGATTGCGCAACAACACCTCCTTTTGGTTTCCGCCACATTACGGAATTTCATGGATCGTGTAACCCTGCTTCCCTTTGATTTCCAGCGTGTCTCGGGACTTACATATCGTGCAACAAAGGGTGCAAAGTATCTTGAAGCGGCCAATCAAAG